>NC_133392.1:154712398-155019541 GCF_047511655.1 Castor canadensis | reverse complement strand
CCCCAAGTCCCTGGCACACAGTACTCAAAATAACTAAACCTCCTTTCCTATGCAGCCTGAATAGATCCAGATTGTCCTCAAGTTCTCTGCCACCCAGGGGTGGAGGGTGCTAAGGGCTCCCCCAGGTGCATGGGCCCTTCTTGGGAGGTGTCCCCCACCAGAAGGCCCATGTGTTGGAGACTGGGTCCCTTGTTGTGGACTCAGTCGTAAGGAGGCGATTGGATTCTCGGGGCTCTGGCCTAATCGGTGGATCCGTCCATTGATGACTTCACTGGGAAGCGATGGAAATCAGGAGGTCGTGTTGGCGTGGAGGAAGTAGGACACTGGTGGACATGCCCCAGACAGATGTGTCCCTGGCCCCTTCCTTCCCGTCTCTCTCTCTCTCTCGCTCTCCCTCTCTCTTTCTGCTTCCTGGCCACCGTGAGGTGAGCAGCCTGTGCCACAGCTCCCACCACCGTGCTGTTCTGCCTCATCTCAGACCCACAGCAATGGAACCTCTGAAACCGTGAGCCAAAATCAATCTTTCTTCCTCTATGTTATTTTTCTCAGGGATTTTTGTTAAAAACTGACTCACGCAGCCCAGAATACCAGGGAATTCACCACATTTCCCACGAGAACTTGAAATTCTGTTTTGCCATGCCAGTGGAAAAAGTAGTTAAATATTTGCTTATAATATTTAATTCATTTAATTACATGTATCTATTAAAAAGCATATGTCTAAAATAAGGTGTGCTAATTTTTCCTCCGTATGTGTTTCACAAATGAGACTTTCCCATCAGGTCTGGAGAGTCGCCAGAGCTCATCAGCCTGTCACCTGCTCTGTGCGGGAGGTATGAGCGTCACCCTCTGTCCCCCGGGTGCACATGTGAGTGCGTGTAAGTGGGGGTGGCATGGAAGGCGCCTGCTATCTCAGCTTCTTGCCTTGCCACCGAGTTCCCCCACCGTCCCAGGGCCAGCCAGTCCACGCATGTGTGCCACTTGCAGCAGGCTGGCGTCGCTGCTGGCTCCCGAGTCTTGTTCCATTTCTCTTCTGCCCATCAGCTGGGCCTCCCCAGGGCCGGATCTGCACGGCTGTTTTATGGAAGGTGTCAGCTCCGCACTCCACTCTCTGGCCTGATGTGGTTATTAGGAGCAGCTACAAGAAGAGACAAAATACCAGGTGAGAAGGCGGGGGCCGGGGTCCCCCAGGCAGCTGCTGAGAACGTGTAATCCTGTCACCGAGACAAACTCTGCGCTCCTGCCATCACTTCCGATTTAGAACCCATAATAATTAGGATGCGTATTTTGAAACAATTAAGAATAAACTGCCAGCGTGTGGCTAATTTTGCTCAGGTTGCATTGGTGACATTAATCCAGAAGAGGGGGGGAGGTGGGGAGGTGAAGTCGTCAAGGCCCAAATGGCGCCTGGCTGGGCTGCTGGGCTTTATTCGAGGGCCCCTGGCCCCATCCGACATCCACAGGAGTTCCCCCAAACACGGTGGCTTAAAACAACCGAAATCATTCTCTCCCAGTTCTAAAGGCCAGAGGTCTGAGGTCCAGGTGTCCACAGGGCCTGAGTGTTAATATGGCACCCATCTGAGGTCCCCTGATTAGCCCAGGGCCAGACCTGGTGGACGCAGAAGTGGCTTAGGCCGGCTGCCAAGGCCCCTTGGGATTTGTTGGCAGGGTGAGCTGGTGTGAGGATGCCGTCTCAGCTGGGAGTCACCTGTTGTACCCAAGTCCCTTTGCTTACGCCCCCTTGGTAGCCATGAGTTGAGACACGCAGGTGGAGAAGACAGCCCCCTCAGCCCTGGGCCAGCTGCCACCCTTCCTAACTGCTCATGGTTTATTCGGCTGTGGCAAGCAGCTTCCAGGGCTTCATGTTCTGTGAATCTGTGCTTTGTGAACCATGGAGGTCCTGGGTTCAAATCCCAGCTCTGCCCTCACCAGCTGTATGATTTTGAGCAAGCCTTAGTTTCTCCATCTGAAAAATGGGCACAAAGCACCTGCCTTCTACAGTTCTCATGGGCATGAGGTGAGAAAACGCACGGAAAGCATTTAGCAGGGTGTGGGCTCCAGTGAGAGCTCCAGAAGTGTCGGGAATAATCCCACACTGTGAGTGGTACTATTTCTACTTGAACACACCTGAGTCACTCCACACAAACAACCTGGTGTCGTATGATCCCTTCTCTGATCTCTGTCTTGGGCAGTGAGCTCCTTGCAGGCAAGAGCCAGTCTAGGGGGCATTTTGTCCCCGCACTGTGCCTTCCCCTATCCTACGTCAACACGCAGTGTCCACTTACCCAGGGATTGTCCCATTGTTTTTGAAGCCTCCCCACTCTTCCTGACAGCCGTACTCAACACGGCAGTCAGGGAACCTTGATTCAGTACAGATAGGCCCTTGTCTGCCTCTGCTTGGGACCCTCGTTGGTTCCTGTTTTGGAGTGAGTGCTGAGGGCCCTGAAAGCCTCATCCACAGGAGTTCCCCCAAACATGGTGGCTTAAAACAACCGAAAATCATTCTCTCCCAGTTCTAAAGGCCAGAGGTCTGAGGTCCAGGTGTCCACAGGGCCACAACTTTCCCGCAGGAGAGAATCCTTTCTGCAGCTTCCGGCCTCTGGAGGTGGGCAGCACTCCTTGGCTTATGGCCCCATCTCTCTCTGTGTCTTCCCATGCCTTCTCCTTTCTGCCTGTCTTTTCTGGTCTATCTGGACTCTCCCTCTGCCTCTCTCTTCAAAGGACACTTGGTATTGAACTTGGGGCCCCTCAGATAACCCAAGATGATCTCTGAATCTCAGGGTCTTTTTGTTAATCACCTTGGCAAAGTCCTTTGTCCAGATAAGGTCATCACCACCCACACCAAGGATTAAGATATGTGTATGCTTTGGGAAGGGGGCTACCACTGAGCCCCCCACAGTCTCATAGAGCTTCTGCCTCTTCCCCCGCCCTTGCCTGCTCCAGCCCCAGGGGTCCCCTGCCACCCTTAGCTCCCTTCCCTCACTTCTTTTATGTCTTTATTTACCATTCAGACATCACCCTGGTCACCCTGAAACCTGTTGCTACTCCTGTCCTTTCCTGCTTCATTTTTCTCTACTTGCTTCCTTTAACAGAGATCATTTGACTTCATTGTAGAATGAACCTTCACGCGGACAGGGACTCTGTTAATTTTGTTCATTCATCTATCCATGGTGTCTAAAATAGTGTCTAACACATAGTAGGTGCCCCAAAAACGTTTGGTAAACAAACGAAAGAATCGATGAGGTTCTGTGTTTTGGTGGGATACAACTGTGGCCCCAGGAACCCCGAGCTTACCGCATAGGGAGGAGAGGTGGCCCGGGTGTCTGCTCTGCTCTCCTCTCCTCCCAGGTGACATCACAGGTAGGGTGGAGAGATGGGCGGGGGTTCATGTTCTTTAGCAAACCTGTTGGGAGGACCTCGGATGTGCCAGGCCCTGAGGCTGGAGCAGGGGCTTCGAGGTAAGTGAGATGTGACCCAGAAGGGCAGCTGTCCTGTTGGTCTTTTTCCCAGCTCTATCCCTGGTGCCTAGTATGTTGTAGGGACTCAGTAAAGATTTGTTGAATGAATGACTCGCCTCTACTCTGAATTTGAGACAACAGGATAGGGCCAGCCAAGGGGTCAGCTGACTATTAGCCCAGAATGCAATTCTGTGGTTTATAACCCCAGCGTGCCTGGGCAAAGGGGTCCCAGGGTCCCTGGAAGTCCCCTACCCTAGGTGCAGGGTGGGGAACTGGACACACACCGGGGCCCTGTCCATGTGTCACAGGAGCAGTGGTACCACCAGCTGATGTACCCCTTCGGGGTGGGGCTGGCCATTGCCCAGGCTAGACCCTCAGGCTTTGCTGACCTGTCACCCAGGCCATCGTGGAGGATACTGCATGTGCTGGCTGGTAGCGTACCCGTCCCTGCCAGGAGGCCTGTCCTGGCCTCGGAACTCCCCCATGCAGGGGATGATGCTGAGTGCACGAAGAAGAGACCAAAGGGCACATTATCCACTTAGGACCAAATCTCCCACCAGGAATCCACAGGTCACGTGTCACCTGTCATCCCCTCTGACACCTGAAGTACCAACACAGCTGCTTGCTGTACCCAGCTCCCCAGAGGCTTCTCCCAAAGTTCCCACAGGTAGGCATTGGTTCTAGCCCCCCAGGGAGAAGACAGCAGGCAGCTGTGGCTCAGCCATGGTGTTCCCAGAGGCTGCTTGTGGAGGGCATGACCTCTGTCCCCTCCCAGGACTACATTCAGCATTGATGCCCAGGGAGACTGAGATAGGCCCATTCATCAGAGGCACTGGGGCCCAGAGGTCGGGAGCCAGAGTGGACACCCACTCCTGCAGGCACTGGGCAGGGTGCCCAGGCAATGCCCTCCCCTCAGACACCCTCGGGCCAGAGTCTGTCTCAGGAAATGAAGTCCAACTCCCTGTCTGGTTGCTTAGCAGCAGGCATGGCCTAGGCATCACACACTGCTTGTCACCACAGTCTCCCATCGTCTGTCCTGCCTCCGAGGAAGGCCAGGCTCTGTGTCTCCCACAGGCAGGTTGGGAAGGACAGGCTGCCCGCCGCCCACCCGCTGCAGCCCAGCAGGCTTATCAAAGGCAGTAATTGTCGGGAGAAATTTGCCAGCAGAGTGAAATAAAGAGCCTTGAAGGTAGAGAGTCAGAACTGCCGATAAGAAGCTGTTTTATATAGACTTCCATTCTCCAGACTGAAATGAGAACACAGGGGTTGTTTCTTGTCATCTGAGCCAAAGCCATAAAGGCCAAAGAGACCCGTGCAGTGTGGCAGAGATCAGTGGTGGGGCAGATGGGGGCTGGGGAAGGCTGGCTGCCCATGGCTCCCACAGTGGCTGGAGGTCTTCCTGCCCTCTCTGGCTGCCTCAGAGCCATCCTGCAGCCCAGAGCCTCCTGACCCCACCGCGGTGGGTGGACCCCTTCCCACATACATCCCCATCCTCCTGGCTGCAGAACTGGGCAGGGAGGCCCAAAGACCTCCGAATCTCATGCCCCTCCCAGGGAAGATGAGAAGGATTATCTCCTGGACCCCTGTAGCTCCTTGTCCTTCTTCCCTTGAGAGCCCCTTTCCTTTCAGAGAAGAAAGGGCTTTGGTGTTTTGTTTTTGTTTTCTTGCAGTGCTGGGGATCAACCTCGGGCCTTACGCGCTAGCAAGTGCTCTACCACTGAGTTACACCCCCAGCCCTGCTTTCATAGAAGGATTTAGGGAATAAGGCTCATGGAAGAATCTTGAACAGAGCAATGAGCACAAAGAAAAAGGATTACAATTGCCTCCCATCCTTTCACAGTGTGTGCTGTGGTTTCCTGTCCCTTTTCCTTCCGTATTTACAAACACAGGCTTCTTTGTGAACCACTTACCCCGCTGCCTGGGAGTGTATTATGAATGTGTTTCCAGAAGCCTCTTTGAATCCACATCCACTGGTCCGCAGGGTCCCACCTGGTGTTAGCCGTGCTTTCTCATTCACTGACTGAGAACATTCCATATGACAAGCACGACCATGAATCCATCTGACATGCATTCCTAAGTTCATCCTTTGTGCATCATGGCAACACCTTCATACCCTCAGAAATGGTCTTATGGAGTCCAGCAAGATGTGTGATGTGGTCTGTGGGCATGGTGGCTGTGCGTGTGGACCCTTGCATTTATCTGTGGCCCTGGGGGGATCTGTGGCCAGCTAGGGTTGGGAGGAGCCCATGAGAATGACCAGGGATGTGTGTCACAGTTCAGGAAGGGGTGGGTTTGCCCCTCAGCGTACCCCACTGGGGTCACTTGCAATGTTGGTCGTGATCTGCTGTGTTGGCTTCCAAATCCCCTGTTCTCCTGGCCAGTCACTCCCTTAAGTTAAGGTGGTTCTCACCTCTCCCCCAGCCCTCCCTGCCCACCCCATCGTGACATGGCACAGGTAGCTGTCCGTCGGCCATCCTCTTCTAGCCTGCCCACATAGACGCTGGCGAGGGTGAGCCAGCTGGAGCCTCCAGGTGGAGGAGGCGGGATACAGGCAAGGGCATCTGATGGCTGAGGGGTAGGAAGATGAGGGCCAGAGGACCCAGAGGGCAGGTTGAGTTGGGGCCGGGAAAGCTATAGCAAAGGCAGCAGGAGGACCTTTGACATGAAAGGAAGCTCCCAGGTAGAAATGGGCAGACATGGAGGCGGGAGGAAGCTGAGATCCAGCCTTCTTCAGGGTTTGACCAGAAGCTAACAACGACGCTGGATGTCTATAATGGGTTCATCAATCTCAATTCTTTCCCAGGGGAAAAAAAAATTCTGTCCGGTGAGACCCAGCAGAATTGTTCAGTGGCTGCTGAAGGATCTTTGTAAAGTCAACCAGACCCTGTCCCTCTCCTTCAATGGCTTCCATTGCTCTCTGACTCAAACTCTTGTTGCTGGATCATAAGACTCATGAGATTCCACCCCTGCCTGCCTCTTTCACCTCTTTCTATAGCTCTTTTCCTCCTCCCCACCCCCCCATGCCTGGGGCCCTCCTTGCTATTTCTTGAATAAGCAAGCCCTGTCCTGCCGCAGGGCCTTTGCACTGGTTGGTCCCTTTGTCAAGAAGATAATTTCCCTAGACCTTTGCATGATCACCTCCAGCCCATCACTCAGACATCTCTTATCATGTGACCTCATCAAAGAGGCCTGCCCTGGCCATCCAAGATCAAGTGGCCAGCCAGTCCTTTTTTCTCTCATATCACTCTGTCTGGACACATTTCACTCCTTGAGATGTTCTTGTTTGGTTTGCTTATCATCCATTTCTTTCCCTACTCTAAGGTCCACAAGAACTGCTGTTCACCTAGAACAGAGTCTGGTCTGCTCGATGAATACCTGTTGTATGAATGAACGAATAGTGTTGAGAGTCTCACTCCTGTGCGACCCATTGCACCTTGGGAAAGTTCTGTTTGTTAGAGCACTCAGATGCATGTCACGTGCCAGGGCTTCCTGGGGCAGCACTGGGCTGAGGACGGCATGAGGTCACAGATGACTGTGGAGAGAGGGCTGTGACGGATTAGTGGTGTCTGTAGTGGAGATAGGCAGAAGCCGTGCACGCAGTAGATTAGATGGTCCTGGCCATAAGATAGGAGCTCCTTAGTCTCCTTTGCAGAGCCCTCCCTGCTGGCACAGGGATGTTGACTGACTGGCCTACTGGGGATTGCTCAACTTTGAGGCCCCAGCTCCTGAAGAGATGGGAGAAACATCTAAGCCGATGGTTTTCAATTTTTCAGAAAAACCTGCAGTGTTTTTTCTTCAAAGGACATCTTACTTGAAGCTGGTATATTAACAGATGAAAGCAAAACAGCTCTGGCCAAAGAAGCTGGGCTTGGGGCTCAGAGGCCCATCTGCTTACATTCCACCACCAAAGGCATTCCCGAGGCACATTCAAAGAACTGGATGGTTCTCTAGTCCGAGAACCATGGGTGAGAAACTCAAGGTCCAGAGAGGGGAAATGACTTACCCAAGGTCACACTTCAGCTAGTGCTAGAAGCAGAGTTCTAGCCCCAGACTCTCAGCTCAGGGCTCTTTCTGCTATATTTCCAGGCTTTGAGGCTTTGAGGCCAAGAAAGGCACATCCCTTGTTTCCTTGAGGCTGGGGGAAGCTGATCAGCCACCTCACCTAGACCCTGTGAGAGGGGCACCCACGCCCCTGGCACAGCCTGGCAGGGGGTGGCATGCTTCTGTTCTGTTTATTTTGCTCTGGGAGCCCTGGGGCGCAGCGTCAGAAAACAGCAGCCTTTCCCTGACTGTTCTTTATTAATTAAAGCATTCCCCTCTTTGGTAGCAGCTGCTTCCAAAGAGCTCAGCGAATGTTTAATTCATTGGTTCCAAGCTGGTCCCCCCGACACCTCCTTCCTTCAAAGTGCTTTCCCGGGAAGCCCTCCCAGCACAAGGGCTGTTCCCGGCTTCTCCGCACTGCGTGGCCAGCTGCCTTCCTCGCCCCTTGCTCCCCTGCAAGCCCAAGGTGATTTGTTATGCAGCCGGAGAAATCTATAAGGCAGGAGCCGGGCTGGTGCACGCCCAGGTTTGCCTCCTCTGTAAAAGACCGTGATTTGTGGAATTACTACATGAGTATTTAATGACTGTCTTCCTTGGCCGTTTAGAGGCGAAAAATGAGGGCATTGATTACCCAATGATGCCCATTAGAGGCCATAGCTCTTCTAGAGGTGTGCATGTGCGTGTGCGTGTGTAGGGGGGTCCTGCTGGCACGAGGCTGTGTCTAGGAGGGGACCTCAGGAAGCAGCACCTGGGGAGGCTTCTGAACTCTTTATGGCTGGAGTTAATAGAAGGGTTTGTCTTGGTCTTATCTCTGCAGGGTCCCAGAACCACTGAAGGGCACGTCCCTTTGGTGGGATCTTACAGACCCCAAGCTCTCCCCAGTCCCCAAGCATGGGCTCCTCCAAACACCTGCACCTGCTCTGAAGCTCCACCCCACCCTGATTTCCTGAACTCTTGAAAGACCCAAGTTTGAGCTTGGTGGTTAGGTCTGGGCAAACCTCTCAAGGTTGGGAGAAGCAGGCCCGTTCTCTTCTGGCTGTCTGGCCCTGTCATGGGGAACAGAAAGCCCTGCCTGCTGAGAGTGTGCATAGCCTGGTTCAGCCCTCCCCACTCCTTAGAGCCTCCTGGTTCACCGCGTTCCCTTGCACTGCCCATCCATGCACGTTCCAGGATTATATCCAATTTGGAGGGTACATGGGTTGACAGGATGATGTCAAGCAAGCTTAAGACCAGAAGCAAATCCTGTATACCTTGGGAAATTCAGGGTCACCAGGAGCAGCCTTCCTGGGGTACATGTCATCATGGACAGAAAAAAGCAGGGGCCTTCAACCTGGGGCTGGGACCCACTGAATTGGCTGGGCTGGCACCATGGCCTTGCCACATGGGTTGGTCAGCTGGTACCTTAGGTTGACTTACTGCCCTTGTGATCCCTCCCAGCAGAGAGCCCCAGAGGTTTTATCAGGTTCCTTAGGAAAAGTGCCAAGAGCAGCCAGCGTCCACTGAGTTCTTGGACTATGCAGGTGCCATGCCAGGGGGACCACAGTCACTGCTCCCCGAGTTTCCACCCACCTCTAGGAGCATATGCCATTTCAGGATGAGACTGTAACTGCTCAGAGTCATCCAGTATTGGGTGGCAAGTGTGGATTTGCACCTGGGTCTGTCTGACTGCAGGCCCACCATGAACTGATTTCGTCAGCAGACTGGAGGGACATGCTTACACTGGCTCCGGCTGGACAGGGTGGGACCCACGCTTGTTGCTCCTGGCAGCAGCCACACAGAGCACAGTGCTGGGTCAGGCAGACTGGGCTCAGATCAGTCTTCACCTAACAACCACGGTGTGGCCCTGGGCAGGTGAGTGAACCGATTTCTGCCTCAGTTTCCTCATTTGTCAAGTGAAGATAATGCTAGTACTGACCTTCCCGGGTTACTGTGAGGATTCCTCTATTCATCCTCAGGGGGCACACCTGTAATCCCAGCTCTCAGAAGTCGAAGGCAGGAGAATAGTCAGTTCAAGTCCAGCCTGGGCCTTGTTTGAGAACTTGTCTCAAACTAAAACAAAACCAAACAACACCAATCAACCAAACAAGCAAAACAACATTTCATTTTTTGGGGGGTCGGGAGGGAAAGGAGGTTTAAAGGCAGGGTTTCACTATGTATCTTAGGCTGGCTTTGAACTCGCAATCCTCCTGCCTCAGTCTCTCCAATGCTCCAGCCTCTCCATGCACCACCATGCCCAGCTTACAAGAAACATTTTTGATACGTATAACACTTTCACATCAACACCAGAAGGAGCATTCCCGGATGTCCGAGGTTCGTGGGGCTGGAGACCCAAAGCCAGCATCCTCGAAGATGGAGGGAGCATCCTGGAGATGAGTGAGGCAGTGAACTAAGCCAGATGAAGTGCCACAGGCACACATTTGCTAGCCCCCTAAAATCTCCTTTTCTGTAAAGGATCCGAGTGGCACCAGGTTGCAGCTTTACGAGGAAGCACCCCTCTTGCTCCCAGAAACAAATATTGCCCGATTAGAGGCTTGCCCCACTTTTCCTGCTTTTGCCAAGGACACCAGTGCTTAGGTTCTGCTTCTCCTGAGAATATGCAGACTTAACAAAGTGAGAGCTCCCTGCAGAAATGGACCTGGCAGGGATGGGGAGCGAGGGTGAGCAAGGAGGAGGAGGGAAGGGAAGAGGGAGAGAGAGGAGGGAAGAGAGGAGGGAGACTCCCTGGAGAAAGGAGGTAGGAGGAAGGGAGGGGGAGAGAAGGATGAGCAGGGAGAGGGAGGAGAGGAGAAGGAGGGAGGCATTATGGGGTGACTGCTTCAGCCTCTCAGCTTGGGATCCCCACGTGGCTGCCTCCCATGAGGGCTCTGCACAGGTTTCAAAGAGGCGGTTATTTTGGGTGGCAGTGTGGTTGGGAGCTTGGGAAGCAGGAAATTGAGTGGTGATTAGGTTGTAATAAGTTGACAACATCAAATATCATTACCCCGAGAACATGCAGACAATCACGTCTTCACTGGGATTTGCCATGCAAATACCAATTAGCAGGAAAGTGTTTGCCTTGATGGGGAGAGGCTGGTTCTCTTTTCGTGCCCCTTCACTGTCCCCACAGAAGGATAAACAAATAGGAGGGGACAGTGCTTGAAAGTCACCAGCAGAGGAAAGGAGGATGCGGGCCTCCAGCTGGCCTGGAAGGATTGACCTGTGGCTTCTGGAAAGGCTGCCAGACACCCTCACCTAGAACCCTCTGTCCTGGGCTCTGCCTTCCACACTGGCCTCAGGGGCTGTCCCTTCCCCAGGCTGTGTCTCTGCTGTGTGCTGTCCTAAGCAGCCTTTGCAGCCTGAGGACCTGCCTACAGTCACAAACTCTGCAGCTTGGGGCCACGTGGCCGACGATGCTCTGCAGAGGAGGACACTGCGATGAGACATGCAGGGCAGTAGCTGTGGCCCAAGTGCTCACACTACTGGGTCTGGGAGACTGACTCCAAAGAGTCCAGGGTATATGGCAGGGTGCTACTGGGAAGGAAACCCTGGCTCCTCCTCCTCTTGGCCAGATATCTGCCTCACCCCAACCCCGTAGCTGGCTCTGAGTAGGCACTGGCACACACTGAGCTGACTGGCTCAGCGCCTGTCCCTGGGAGCCTTCAGGCTCTCTCGGAAAGTAGAGGGGACAGACAGACACCAGGACCAACAGGAAGGGCTCAGGCTGCCACAGAGGTGACATTGTTCTTTGCTATAGCGGTATGACATGGTGGCACAGTTGGGCTGAGCCTTGAGGGGTTTGTGAGGGAAGGGGAGAGTGGAAGGAGCAGGTTCTGGGTTGGGAAGAATGGTAAAGGCAAGATTTAGAGGCTGGATGATGTATGAGGCGTGCTAGGGTTGGTAAGTCCACCCTACTATCTAGTCACAATCTACCCATCCAGTGCTCCAACCCAATGCACCAGCCCATCACAGGCTTCCCAATCCATCAAACCAACCCACCTTCCAAGCTTCCAATGAACCCAACCTCAAATCCATCAGCACATCATCCAACCCATCCAGCCAGCACACCATCCCTCTATCCACCTCCCTACCCAAATCGATCCTCCACCTATCACCCAGCCCACAGCCCAGGCTGAGACATTCACTCCTGAGCAGGTGGTCTGGGCTCCATGCCTAGCTCAGCCACTTTCTACTGTGTAACCCAGTTTCACATCTCTGTGACTCAGTTCCTATCTTTGAGACAAGGGTGATAATGACATGGAGTTATTTGGAAGAGTTGGTGGCTTGTCGGGAGGGAGGCGATAGATGCTCAGAGTCCTCCCCTCCACCCTCCCACCCTTCCGTCCTCCCTCAGAGGAAGACTCACCTGGGGAGCAGGCCCCCAGTTTTTAGCAGGGAATGTGACTTATGCTTAGTACCTGTCCTTCGTGCCTACACCTTTTACTGATGGGTACACTCCCAGCGAGCTGGACCAGGCCACACAAACCTGTACCTCTTTCTGCCTTCTCCAGAGACCCCCAACTGGCACGCCCATTCCCACCCCATCCCACCAGGACCTGTGGAGGGAAAGGAAGGTTTCCTGCAGCCCATGTCCAGACAGAAGCCTCTGGCAGCTTCCCTGCAACCACTTCAAGAAATACTTTTGGGGAGGGGTTTTCAGGGGGAAGAGATGGTGCAGGTGATCTAACCAATGTACAAGGTAAGGCTATTCAGAATTGCCACAATGAATGCCCCCTGTACAATGAATATACCCTAAGAACAACGGAAAAAGTGAAACAAATGCTTTTGATCACATAGAACCAGGTTATATTAACTCACCAAAGCCCTTAAATTTCTGGGGATTTTCTTTGATGTCTAATGGATGCCCTTTTCTATACTCCTCGGAGCATCCTTGGCTGAGGCTGACCTCTCTGGGCTCTGGGGTCACTTGGGCCATGGGAGGTGAACTCCAGAGAAGCTGAGCAGGTAGGAGCCAGGCAGCTGCAGTTTTCCCTATTGTCCAGGGGCTGGAGTGCCCACCCCATAACCCTGGGGAGAGGTAGGCCTGAGCTGGTGGGTTATTAGCACCAACTGCCCGGCCAGCAGACCTATTACAAGGCACAGTGCAATTTCATGCCCTGTTTCCTCCCTCCTTGGTCTGCAATTTCTGCTCTATTTGTCCAAAATGAACAGAGATGAAGTGAAATGAATTACAGGCTCTCCTTCCCCTCTCTTCCCTCTTCTCTTCTGCTGCCTCCTTGGTTCTCCCCAGGCCCCACACTTCCCCCTTCCTCTAACCAGTGCTCTTGTCCAGACTCTTAGTCTCTGCTTCCCTCCTTCCCTCTCTCCTTGTTCCATTAAAATCTGTGACTCCAAGCCAGGCATGACAGTGTGTGCCTCTAGTTCCACCTACTTGGGAGGCTGAGGTGGGAGGCTTGAGCCCAGGAGTTCAAGGCCAGTCTGGGCTTCCACCTACTTGGGAGGCTGAGGTGGGAGGCTTGAGCCCAGGAGTTCAAGGCCAGTCTGGGCAATATAGTGAATCCTGTCTCAAAAAACACCACCCCACACTTGCTCACAGTCGTGGTTTGCACCTGAAATGTCCCCAAGGCTCCTATGTTGGAGGTTTGGACCCTGGTACAGCAGTACTCAGAGTTGATGCTTTGGGGAAGTGACTGGGTCATGAAGGCTCTGACCTCGTCAGTGGATTAATCCGTCAATGGGTTCATAATTCAAAGGGCTGTTGGGAGGTGATGGAAACTGAGGAGGTGGGACCTAGTTGAAGGGAGTGAGTGGTTCCTTGGGAGCAATATCTTGACCCTGGCCCCTTCCTCTCCCTCTGTCTCTGTCTCTCTCTCTCTTTCCTATCCACATTGAGGTGAGCAGCTTTGCTCCATCATGTTCTCCCATAACAACACCTGCCTCAACACAAACCAAGAAGCAACAGAGCTTCTGAAACTGCGGGCCCAAATAAACCCGTTTTTCTTTTAACTTGTTTCTCTCAGGTATTTTGTCACAGTGACAGAAAGCTGACTAACACACCCACTCATTCACGCAGTTGTTCAGCAAACACTCACTGGACTACACAGCAGGGAATGTGCCTCTGTCACTCACCTGGTCTCTACCACTTGTCCCCTCTGCCACCCTACTTGGGGTGGGTGGTATGGGCCTCTGGGAAGATAGGTGTTACACTCTCTCTAGCCTTGAGTGCCCCATCTCTAACCCTACTCATGTAGTTATGACTAGAAACTGGCCCCAAGGTACCCCTAAACATCAGGGTCACTGCCAGTCATAAAGCCTGGCCTCTCAGTGCTAACTTGCAGTCAAACACTAACTCTGGTCCTCCACTACAGCCTCATTAGGCCTTGGAGTAGGTACATCAGTCCTGCCAGCTCTTCTTCTCTGAGGACTGTGCTGTCACCTGAGAGCTACGACCTTGTGCCAGTGTTAAGGCACTGAAGTGCACAGGTCAGGAGCATGGGTGCAGGTCCTAGTTGGCCTGCACAGGCCCTGACAGGGCTTTGGAGTCAGGCCCAGGTGATGCTGCTGTGCCACTGAAGGCAGACACTCAAGCTGGCATATGGTCATACCCACCTCTCTGCATGGGACAGAGGGAAAGCTGGTGGCAGAGGAAAGGAGAAACTCCAAGTGCATGTGCAGAGGGTCTGAGAAGAGAGAGAGAAAGAGAGAGAGAGAGAGAGAGAGAGAGAGAGAATGACAGAGAAACACTGGGACAGTAAGAGAGGCCAGAAAGAGGGCGACAGAAAGAGAGGCAAAGACAGGAAGAACAGAGACACAGAGACTAGAGACAGAAGCAGTTTGAAGACACAGTGAAAGGGACCAAGAGAGACAGACTGACACACACAGAAAGGTCCACACAAAAGACAGAAATATGGAGTCAGGGAACAGCTACTCTGTTCCTGACACCTGCCATTCGTCCCCACCCTCGCCATTCCTGCCGTGGTCACAGGAAGAACATTAGAGCTGTACAACGAATCTTCCTTTGCCTAGGTCAGCCCAGGTGGCTTTGTGTCTCTGGCAACCATGTCTTGATGTGACAGATTCATCTGGGCTTGGGAGGGGACAAGCCCAGTCCCTGTGCTGTCCTCCTGTGTCTCCCTTCATGACCTCCCCCATTTTCCTGTACTCCTCCCTCCCACCCTACCTCCCTACCCCCTCCCGGCCTCCTCCACTATGGAGGCTCACGGCTCCTTCAGCATCATTCTTGACTCCAGATAAGTAGGTCCTGTGCAGCATCTGAGCGCCCGAGCGTGGAGGGCTGGCGTGGGACTTCATGAGGCAGTCGGCTCAGCCCACTTAGGGAACTTGCCCAGCTCATCTAGGTGGCGAGAGGAGAAGCGGGGCTTCCCTTCGTAGTCTCCCTCTGACACAGAGCCTTCCTCTCTCTTTTGTCCTTAAATCAAGCCCCTCTATAGATGGCTCTGGGTACCACAGGCTCCCTCTCCCTGAGGGACCTTTTGGCAGCCACTCAGCCCTGAGTCCACTGGGGAAATGGAGTCAAACAGATGTGATTGTCAAATGGGCAGAAGTTCAAATGGTCACAGGGCCCCCTGAGAGCTGTGCGGATCTGGGGGCCATGTCTCATCCTCCAGGCTGGAGGTGGGAGCTTTGGGATGAGTGTGGTGGCAGCTCAGGAACAGAAGAACCCGAGACTCCTGCGCTAGCTGCTCTCTCGGCAGCTCCTGGTGGTGACGCAGCTTCGTTTTTGGGACAAGCGTGCTGTTGGTGTTGGCCAGTGTGTGGGCAGGACAGGGGAAAGTGGGATCTACCCCCACCCAGACGTGCCTCTTCCCCTACAGTCAAGAGCTGGTCCCCTTTGAGGACCTGAGTTCTGGTTCTTAGCTCTGCAATTCCAACCTCCTTCATTTTGACACTTCCTAAATTCTGAATGAGGAGCTGCAAACGTGAAGGTCACAGGGTCCCGACAAGTGAAGCAGGTGGGCAGAGTGGCTGGGTGTGGCCAACGGAGAGCATGGAGGACCATGGTAACAGAGGGGAATGGCCATCTCCAGGACACAGCCACCGCTCCATCCACGGTTACCATGTGGGACGGTGGCCCAGCACAGCCAATTTCCTCATTGCTTAAGAGAACTGATGGAGCTTGAATTTCATACAAAAAAATTCTTGCATTTCAACTTGTTGTAAGGGAACATTTAAAAAACAGGTATGGAGGCCAGATTGGACCCATGGGCTGTTACTTCGTAATCATTTTTCTAAATATCCTGAGTTCTAAAAGCTCCAGAACTCTCCAGAATGCCAAATCCTCCCTCTGCACTCGGCCATCCAGGACGGATGGATCCCATTTGCTGGGCTGAGACTGTTTCCAAACCAGTACCTTCGACAGAGGGGTAGTAATTACACTCTGACATTAATGTTTAAGCCACAAACAGCGTTGGCGTGCTAATACCGTCCCCACAGGCTTTGCTGTTGTTTGAGTTTCTCTCTTGTGAGACCCAATTATCATCAGCAATGAATCCTGGAAGACTGCAGGGTTCGGCAGAGGCCTGGGGCTGAGACATAGGGTAGCCTGAGGCCAGGGCTCAGTGCCCACTGAGCATGCAGGCCATCTGAGAGGCTCAGCCTGGTCCTCCAACCATCCCTGTAACCAGGAATCTTGCTCCTAATCCTTCCCCCTTGTGGACTGGGGCATGTATCATTCACACTCTGGAAGTTTATGACAGCCTCTGACCTTTGACCCCGTGGCTTAGCCTTAGGGAAGAGCACCCCTAACCCACTGTGGGGAGACTTCGAGGAGGAAATGGGCAATTTGTGCTTCCTGTGCTTGTCTGGAGAAAATAAAAGATTTGTGTAGGGGCTGCGAGGTGGACAAAGGGCTGGGTTAGGTATGTAGTGGGCAGATGAGGCTGACAGTGACTTCCCAGAGCTTGGTTTCCCGAAACTTCCATGACCCCCAGCTTCTGCTGGATCAGTGTATCATGTCAGGCTGATGCGGCTTGGGCATTTTTTGTGGGAGAGTGGCCAGGCTCTGTTCGGCATGGCTGGGGTTCATGTGACACGGGGCTGTGATGAGCAAGGAGACTGTTGCAGAAACAGTCCAGAAGCTTTCATCTCCAAGGTATGGCCTTCAGAAGGGTGACTTAGTGAGGAGATGGGGAAGAGGAAATAATCCACGAACAGAACTTGGGTATCCATTTCAAATGCTGCCTGTTTTCTCCCTCGTAGAATGGAGCTGAGTGCCGAGGCTTAGGCCTGGGGTAGAGTCCAGCCCTGCCCTCTTCTCTACTCTGTGGCTTTGGTGGGCGAGCCTGGTTAGACTTCCTTTCCTCATTTCTGGAGTGTAGCGTTTGAGGGGTGTTAAATGAGTCCATACAAATTTAGCTGCTGGCACCCAGCAATGGCCGGCTGGCCAATAGCTGGCCCTTTGTGTTATTGCCCATTGCTGCTCTTAGCAGTACACACTTGCCAAGGATGTTTTATTGGAAGCAGAGCAAATGGACTGGGGCCCTTTCCCTGCTGGGTCCTGAGCTCTGTACAGCACATAGCCAGGACCTCGACCTAGCCCACACTGCCTCCCCAGCCCTACCTCACCCTCCCTACCCCACCCCCGCCCGCTGCTCAAGCTCCTCACTCTCAGCTTGCTCAGGATTGCCGCAGGATGTTGTAAAATTTCTCCGTTTATCTCAGGGGAAAGAAAGGCCTAAGATAAATACCTTGGATGAATCGCTAGAGGAACAAATGGGGCCATAGCTCAGCTGCCTCCCTGGCAGCTGCAGGAACCCTGGGCTGCAAACCTGCACAGGGGAGGCTGAGAAACCCAAGCAGCTGACCGGCCAGGGGGCTGAGCCTTGCATCAGCCAGGTCTTCTGGCTTGTGGGCCAGAGTCTAGGAGAGACAGCCATGTCCCTGGGGATAGTGGGTGGAAAGTCACCAGCCTGCTCCCTTTTAAGCCAGAGAGAAACTGAAAGAGAGCTGGGAGAAGCAGTGTCTGTCTCAGTTCCTTGGTCCTCTGCTCTCTCCCCTCCTGGTGTTACCTACCCGCCATCCAAGCAGTGTCCTCCGTGGGTGGAGTGAGAGTGACAAGAGGCAGCTCCCAGGGTTGACAAAGCACAGGGTCTTTGATCCAGCCATTGCACCCCAAACGCACCTGTGGAGACAAACTGTGTGTGGGCACAGCGAGCCATGTGCCAGCATCATTCACAGTAGCAATGATCAGGGACAACTGATGCCCATACACAGGTGACAAGTTAGGAAAAGGATAGCTAATTGTGCATTAGAATGAAGTTAGAGGAAGAGGGAGGCAGCCCGGGGAGTGTTGTGGGGAGTCATGACCAGGATCCTCTGCTAAGGGGGAGGCAGGGGCCAAGGGGCACTCCAGGAGCTGGAGAGAACAGGGACCCTACAAAGGGGCAGAGTCGCAGAAGGACAGACACTGCCTGACCCCCCTCCAGGAGATGCCTGGAACCATTAGATTCATAGACAGACAGATAGTAGAAAGGAGGTCACCAGGAGCTGGGGGGAGGGCACGGGGAATTAGTGCTGACAGGGGACAGAGCTTCAGCTTGGAATGATGAGAAAGTTCTGAAGTTGGATGGTGGTGATGGCTGCACAACCAAGTGAGTGTACCTAAGGCCACTGTGCTGTACACTTGAAAATGGTTAAGATGTTAAAAGTCTTAGGTTACATATAGTTTATTTACCCCAGTAAAAGAAGAAGGGAGGGAGGGTGGGCTAGGGAGGAAGGTACTTGCCTATACTCTTTTTGTGCTGCTTGAAAAACTTTAAAAATCACACACGTATTACAAGATGTATTTTTTTAAAAGTATTTTTACATAGTTGTGCAATGGAGACCCCCTCTCTTACCCCCAGTGGCCACATCTGGACCTGGGTGGTAGAAGGTACAAGAAGGTCAGTGTTCCAGTGGTGGGTTTGGAACAGGGCTGATGCTCCTGTCTCTTGAATGTTTGCTGTATGAACTGGGGGTGGAGGGAGAGACTAGCAAGTCTCTGGTCCTCTCTCTCTAGACTTGAGTCAAAGTCTGATCTATGTAAAGAGGAAGTGGGCTGGACGTTGGTGGCTCACACCTATAATCCTAGTTACTCAGGAGGCAGAGACCAGGAAGACTGAGGTTTGAAACCAGCCTGAGCAAATAGTTCCTCAGACCCTATCTCAACACAGAAAAGGTCTGGCAAAGTGGCTCAAGTGGTAAAAGCGCCTGCCTAGCAAGTGTGAGGCCCCAAATTCAAACCCCAGTACCACCGCACCACTAAAAGTAAAAAATCAAGAGTTCTTCCCTTGCTGGCTGCAGGCTCTGATTTTCTGACCTTTGTTAGTAGCCAGCAGGGCACAATGGAGGAGGACAAGGTCAATGGGTAGCAGTTTGGGGGGGAAGAGCATCCTGGGGGCTTCATGAGCTGCACCTGGTGTCGGTAGCGGCGGCTGCTCTAATGAGGGGAGACTAACACCTGAGCCACCAGGTGCAGTGGCTGCCAGCACTTCCTCTCTGGAGCTGGCCACTGCCTTCCTTCCTTCTGAGATCCTCCAGTTACTGCCAGGCCCCACTTGTCCCCACTCTCCACAGCAAGTGGAACTTTTGCTTTCCGATGGAGCAACTTGTCACTTTTAGCCTCCCAGTGGCTCCTTGGGGCTGGGCAAGGCCATTGCCAACACACACGGCACCTTGGAGCAAAGCAAAAGCAGGTGTTCTCTATGACTTGGTGCTGCTGTGGCACAGTGTTCCCTTCACTGACTAGAGGGGGCTGGGGCCTCGACGGTGAAGCCATTCATCCTAGGTGACCCAGTCCTGTAGCAACGATGCTGCACCCCAGGCCAGGGTGGCTTCTACTCTGCCAGGACAGCCCTGCCCAGCAGTGGTTGGGCAAGCTGATTGAGGAGGCCGGAGGATCAGGGCCGAGCTGTGGCACTTCCCCTGAGAGGCAGAGAGCTGGGACTGGGGATGTAGGAGAAAAGATGGAAGTGACTCATCACCCACCGGGAGAAGAGGGGAAGGAATGGAGGGATGAGAGAAGTGCCCTGCTGGAGGACAAGGAGCCAGATGGGCCTGGGTGTGAATCCTCAGCTCTTCCCCAAAGTTGCGGCTCCTTGCTGAGCCTCAGTTCCCTCCTCTATAAACTGGTAGCAAACTCACCCCCACCACGAGGGCCTGTGAGACTGAAAGGTGAGAATCTTCCAGAAACCCAGCTCCCTCCTCCCCCTATTGTGCGCTCCTCTTGTGAGTGCTGGGCCAGGAGCTATTGTAGTTACTCGTTATTGGTGGACAGTGGCAGTCCCAGTTGGACCACCCGGAACACTATTTTTGGGAGATGCATTTGGGAAAAGGGAAGCTCAGTAGGGAGGGGCTGGCTCTAGGGCAGGCGTGACGGTGGGGAAGGGCGCAGGGGAGAGAATGACAATGAATTTGCCTCTGGACTCAGGAGCAGGATCTGAAAAACAGGTCCTGGGGACCCCACCTTTCTCAGGTGCCACTGTTGGTCTTCCCTGTGGTGGCCTCTTACCCTGGTGTCCTGAAGTCCCACTTATGGGACATCTACTTAACATTCCCAGGGAAGGATTTAAATTGGAGCGAGAATTAATTGCAAGGGAGAACCGTTGCCCCCTGGGCCGTGGTTGGAGCTGGATTCAGAGCTGGTTGACAGGTGGACAGCACTGCACTCAGGATTCATCAAGCATTCGCCACCTTTGGCCTCCTGGCCTCCCACCTCAACTGCAAGAGAAAATCGTGGCCTAATGACAGACCCGTGGCCAGCCTAAGCTCTGTGAGCAAAGGAAGCGTAGCACAGACTGAAGGAGAGAAAGCCAAGAAAGCTGACCCTGGATGAGTAGCCCAAACTATGAGACCAAGTCTCTTCCCACCATTTCTCCCAGGCAGGATGTTGTACTTGGGTGTCTGCTGACTAAAATCTTCATGAAAGAGGGAACAGATGAGTTCATGAATTGAATCGAATCTCGGAAATCAGCTCAGGGGGCAGGTGTACTGCCATAAATCAGTTTGTGACTAACCTCTGTTGGACCCTTGCTATGTGGCTGGCATACAGCAAGTGGTTAGCACCATTTTACAGATAGGGAAAATGAGGCTCTGAGAAGTTGATGGCTTGGCCCATGACCAGGAGGAAAGCTGGGACTTGAACCCTGGTGGATCTGACTCTGGAGCCTGTTTTGTTGGTCAATGCACCACATGATCGACATGGACTGAAGGAAGCTGGGAGATGGAACATCTCTAAGTTTTAGTGCTCAGATTTTGCCCCTGAATCCAGAGCCATCACTGTGTGCTCAACCAGCCTCTGACAAGCCTTCATTCCTGTCCCACCCCAGCAGCTTCTGTGTCTCCTCTCATGTGCAACCAGCTTTGGTGTGGGGCAAGCCAGGCATCCTGGGCTCCAGGCTACAACTGTAACCTTGGGCAAGCCATGCCTCAGTTTCTGCATCTGTAAAATGGGTGTCTGTAAAACTGGGATGATAACGTTGAGCACTTTGGAAGGACTACGAGCAGAGGATCGTTCAGCCTAACCACTGCAATGGACTGAGAAACTCAAAGCCAAGATTGCAGGTAGGGAGGGGACGAGAAGGCTCCCACCAAAGCACGTATCCTTACGGCAGCTCTCACCTCTGCTCTCCGGGCAGGGAGCTTGCACACAGATGGTCCCCAGGCAGCCAATCACTCTAGCTGAGCCTCAGGATAGATTCCACGCATTATTTTGAGACAAGGTCTCACTCTATAGTCCACGTTGGCCTCAAACTCTATCCTCCTACCTCAGCCTCCCGAGTGCTGGGGTTATAGATGACTACCATTGCCCCAGTCCACTGTCATCTCTAACACCTTAGTCACCTCCCATCCTGCAGGCTCAGAGCCTACCTTCCCTGAGCTTGTCAAGAGAACAGCTGGAAAAGGAGCAGGGTAGGGAGGACAGTGCATGCTGACCTGGTGTGCCAGGGTCAGGACTCAGTGGGCCAGGAGGCAGGAATGTGGAACTCAACTCCAGTATGCCCACCAGCCTGTCTCCTCTCTACTGCCCTGGGGCTCCATTTAGCACTCCCCCTGTTCCATCTAGCCTGGACCCATATCCAGACAAAGTCTGGCTATGGCTTGCCGCCTGCTGCTGCCTCTACCCTTGGCACTCAGGAGGCTCCTGACCTATCTTTACTCTGCCTTCCCCCTTCTCCTCCCCTCCCCAGCCTCCTCTTCCCACCCCACCCCACATTCCTCACCTGACCCAGGCTCCTCGGCATGTGGTGTGGTCCACACTGAGAGTATGCCCACTCTTGCAAGACCCCACCCTTGGCAGGCTACTCAGGACCACTGGGTGGTGTGATCCGGGGATGGGGTGAGCAATACAGCCGGACAGTGACAACCAGAGTTCCAGATAACCTTACCCAGAGCACCGAGGCTACGGAGCTGTAATTTATTTAATCAATTCCGGCCCCCAGGCTGGGAAGGGAAACAGCAGGATATTAAATCTGTCGCTCTCGCCAATCTGTCATAGGGACGTCAGCGCACATTGATTCTCCTCCTCCCGCTTTTATTAACTGTCTCCTCCAGGGGCTGCGGCTCCACCAGTCCCAGCCTGTGTTCTACCCAGGAGCAGGAAACAGATTGCAGGTGGAAGGAGGGGTGTGGAGGCGCTGTAGGGTGGCATGAGGACCTTTCCGGGAGCAATTATAGCAGCAAAACTTTCAGAGTGGGGAGGCAGGGGCCCTGAGAATCACTGGGAACCCAGGCCCTGACATTAGTAGGTGAGGACACCGTGTTCAGCGAGCACAGGGGAGCTGGCTGCACTGCGCAGCTGGCAGAGGCAGGGCTGAAAGTAGAACCCAAGACTCCTGCATCCTGGGCTTTGTATTCATTTAATTGACATATTTTCCTCAAGTGACTACTAAGTGGTGATGGTATTTATTGTTCACTGGGTACTGTGTTAGGTTCTTCTGGCGGCTGTAACAAATTACAGTTACAAGTTTAGTAGTTTAAAACAAGGCAAATGTATTATCCGGACAGCTCTGGAGGTCTTTCTGGGCTAACATAAGGTGTGGGCAAGGCTGTGCTCCTTCTGGAAGTTCTCAGGAGAAGCTGTGACTGTTCCAGCTTCTAGAGACCACCCACGTTCCTTGGCCTATGGCCACTTCCATGTTCAAAGCCAGCCAGGCAGGTCAAGTCTATGTCACATCTGATACTGACTCTCCTCCCTCCTTCCTTCCTTTGTGAATACATTCACCTGCCTGACTCCTCTCCCCATCTCAAGGTCAACTGGACAGCACCTCAATTCCACCTGTGACCTCACCGCCCCTACCATGTTAAGTACATATTCACAGGTTCTGGCAATTAGGACATCTTTGGGGGGTGACATTCTGCTGACAGGCCACTGCCGACTTGCACCCTGGCTGCGAGCGCCTCACTGCATACAGTGGTAGTTCACCTTGTTGCACAATGAGAAAGCCGAGCCTGGGGAGGTGGGACTTACAAAGCCACACAGCTGTGTGGTGCTGCAGCCGGGACACGGATGCAGGTACAGCTGAACCCAGAGGTCAAGCTCCTCTGCTCAACTACACTGTGGGGGCCTCACCTGCAGCCACACAGGGAGGGGCAGCCTGGAGCCACCTGCCATGGATTCAGGTGAGGACAGCAAGTGCTTGTGAGAGATGAGCGCCCAGCCTGCAACCCATGGAGCAAGTGGCAAAACCCACACTTTTAAAAAAAGAAAGAGAGAGTTTGGGGCAGCTCAAAAAGAGTGAATTTGGTCAAAGTACATCATATATGTGCATGTAACTATCACAATGAAATCTCTATATAATTAATTTATGCTAATAAAATTTTTTAGAGGAGGGGGGAGTTGGACAGACTTAGACCTTGGGAGGCACTTTCTGCTCTAAATAATTGAGCATCCGACCCTATCTCCCTCTCCCAGCCCATTCTCCCTCAGACGATTTATTTGCTCATAAAATTGAAGACCTTCTTTGGCACCATTTTCTGTTCAACTTAGACAAATATTTAGCAGCCAGACCTGACCTTAATTTCCTTAAATATCAGGGGGTGAAAAATGGAGCATCTGCCCAGTGGGATTGGACGTGGGCTTCTGCAGTGGGGACAAGACTGGGATGCTGCTCCTCTTCCCTTGGTGAGAAGTGCCTCTCCTGTGACCATCCAGGTCTCCTCTGCAGTGACAACTGGCAGGTCTCTTTCCATTTAGGCTGCAAGAAGAGGAGGATGTAGATGGCAGAATACCAGCACTCACAGTGGGTGGAGCTGGCATTTTGGGTCCAGGGTCGGGGATGGGTAAAGGCACAGTAGTCACGGAGCCTCCCCTGTCCCTAGGGCTCCCTTCCCTATAGGGTGCAGGAGGGCTTCTACTTGGAGGCAGGAGAGGCCAGATAGGTAGGAGGGGGCTGCCAGGGCTGGTGACTGTCATCGACTCTTTTCCCACACATTCATTCACTGACTCATTTCATTCGTCACTTCACCAAGAGATGTTTCATCCTGTGCCGGGCCCCAGGACCTGAGGTGAAAGTCCACTGCTGTCCTGTAGGAGCTCAAGTCTAGGAAGTCAGCCTGAAAAAGGAGGCGTGTAGGGAGGGGCAGAAGGACAAGGTCAGAACTGTCCTCACAGAAGAAGGGTGACCGAGATGAGTCCTGGAAGATGAGTGACACAGGCTCCCTGCAAATGGTTGGATGTCTTAAGGAGGACAGGGGTGTGCAGGAAGCAGGTCAGGCCATACTGGTACCACCTGGAATGCAGCTGAGAGGACAAATGGTTGGTGTCATGGGGGGTCAGGGACCCTCGGGTGCTAGTCTCACACCTTGTCTCTGAAGTCAGTGCCAAGGTCTCGTCTCTCCTCCCTGAGCCTGCCCCGCCCTTCTATACTCTTTCTCTGTGAAGTGGGGCTGCCAGCGTTCCCAACACCTGAGTGGAAACCAGCTCATCTCCTCCACCTAACCACAATTCCAGCCACAGTGTTCAATGCTTTATAAACTTACCTCATTGAATTCCCACAGTAGCCCTTTGCACAGGCTGTGTGCTATCCTCACTCTACAGAAACTGAGGTCTAGAAGTGTAAAATCCCATCTCCAGCGTGTGGTGCACTGAGCACCCACAAGGGACTGTTGGGGATGGGGGGCGAGCACAGCCTGTGCAAAGGCGCAGAGGTGCGAGAGGGTGGGCACATTCAGAGAACAGCAGGTGGCTGACATATCTGGGATGTGCTGGAGAGGGTGGGGTGGGAGAGGCTGGTTCTGATTGGTGTCACCTGTTATAAGAAGGCGTGGCCACATTTCCTGAAAGGCCTTTAGGTAGCATCTTTTTTGATCCTACTCAGTTGCTGTTGAAATAAACAGTTCAGATAGGTTAAGAAGATGCCCACGCATGCACAGCTAGGAAGTGGCGGAGTTGGGCCCCATCCCTATTACAGTCTCCCTCTAGGGCCTTTGGGGTGTGGCTAAGACCACCAGGGTCCTACTGAAATCAGACCAGGAACTAATGGGGGGAGGGCGGTAAGCAGAAGCAGCAAAGACCACAGCCCTGGTCTCATTTTTCTGGGTCTCAACCCAGGGTGCACAGGCTGGAGCCTGCCACACCCAGCCCTCAAAACTGCCACCCCGGGCCTGCCCTTCCCTCCTCTGGGCCTCTGTCTCACTGTCTATAAAATAACAACCCCTTGATGACCCTCCAGAGCTCTGCTCCTGCATCATCTTCTCTGGGAAGCCTCCTGATCTCTCCCTCTACAATTCATGTTCTCAGTGTTCCCATTCCCATATTACAGCTGTGATGTTCCACCTGTGACACCTGTAACTGTGCCATGCCTTCCTGAGTCTGGGTCTGGAATATGGACCTGCTGCATTTTAGCTACAGGTCTCTGAGCCTCGATTTCCTCAGCAATAAAATGGGGAGGTAACAGTGCTTGCTCATCTGTTGTGATGATCCAATCAGAGTTATGAACAGCTCCTAGCAGAGCGCTGGCTTCAATGGGCTGTCAGTAAATGTTAACTATTGATTGAGGGTTGAATTGTGTCCTCCTAGAAAGATATGTAGGAACCCTAAATTCCACCCCCACTTGTGAACAGGATTGTATTCGGAAAGGGGTCTTTGCGGGTGTCATCAAAAGACAGGTCATCCTGGATTAGGATGGCCCTAATCCAATGACTGATGTCCTCGTAAAGGGGAAATGTGGACACAAACCCAGCCTCACAGTAAGAATACCATGTGATGACAGAGACAAAGATTGGAGAGACACAGGTACCAGCTAGAGGACATCAAGGACTGCCCTCGGCAGAAGTTGGAGAGTTACATGGAACAGATTCTCCCCTGGAGCCTCTAGAAGGAACCAACCCTATCAACACCTTGATTTTGGACCAGCAGCCCACAGAAGGTAATGGAATAACTTTGCCTTGGTGCTAATGTGTTGTGTCAGCCCTGGGAACAAACACACTGGTTATGAAGCAGCAGAACTCTGAGCACAGAGCTGGCCCTCAAAAAGACCGGCTCCCTTCCTCTCACTGGTGCTGACCCTCTGTTTTGCCAGCTCCCTGTCCCCAGCTCCTGACACCTCCTCTGTGACTCCTTCTGCTGGGCTGGTCCAGGCTGGGGGTGACTTGGCCAGGGCACGCTGCCAGAGCAGTTCCTGGTCCTTGGCCGAGGCCCGAAACACCTCATTACCAGGCAGAATGTAAGGCAATTTCACTCATGGACAGCGCTGAAAGGCAGGCCTTCGCAGGCGTAATGGACAGGCCGGAAGCTGCTATGATGGCCCCCACCCTCTCCCAGGCTGGCAAGTCTCTGAGGTCCCCAAGAAGCTGGCACACAGTGCACTTCACAGCTGAGACACGCAGATAAACCTCACTAGAGCATTGGGCTGCTGGATCCTGGAGCCACCATCAGGAAATTAATGGGTCTTTCTGTGGCAGAGCCTTGGCTGGCCCCCACCTCCACTGGGTGTCTTGTCCCCGCCTGCCACCTCCCCTTCCTGGACTTTGTTCCCCTCTTCCCTTTGTTTGCTGTTTGCTATAAACATGATTCATGCCAGTCCAGCCTGCCCTGTCACCTGCCCAAGGCCAGCTGTATATCTCAGCAGTGAACCACAGCAACGGTTGGAGCTACAGCCCTGCCGTGGGCGCAGGAGCAAGGACTCAGCAGGCAGTGGCACAGCAGGTGAAGGCAGTGGGAGGTGGCATCCCAGGCAGGTAGTAGGGTGCTAGGTGTCCATGAAAGGGCCATGAGCACTAGACATCACGGGGACCTCAGAGAAGTGACTCTGGCCAGACCCCTCTCAGTACCCCTCCCAACATGAGAGCCGGGAGTAGCTCGACTCCAAGGTCATCTTCCTGGGGCAGCCATAGCAAAGCCCAGCAATCTGGGTGGCTTAAACACAAGAAGTTTATTCCCTCTACCTCTAGAAGCTGGAAGCCCAAGCTCCAGGTGTCTGAAGTTGCTTCCAGCTTCTGGAAGTGGCCAGCTGTCCCTGGCATTTCAAGATGACATCCCTCCCATGTGCCTTCATCCTCACACAGCCCTCACCTTGAGTGTCTGTGTTCTCGCCTGGCCTGCTCCTCCCTGGCTTTCTCTCCTATATTCTAAAAAGAAACTGTCACATTAGGCTCACGGACCCCTGCTCCAGTGTGACCTCATCTTAACTAATTAGGTCTGCAATAATCCTGTTTTCTAGGTTCTAGGGACTGAAGTTTGAACAGATCCCATTTGGGGGATGATGCATCTTGACACATAACAGTTCCCGAGCCTCCTTGTGGCCTGACCTGCAATCTCCCATCACATGTAGGACGTCTGCCCCATCCTGGGCACTTGCAGGTCCCTAGATGGGCAGCTTTCCTCTTTGGGGCCTCTGTACTGTTCCTTCTACCTGGATGCCTGTCCCATGTGGTCGTCAAGTTAATGAATGACCCCTGTCCCATCAAGATTGAATTTAGCTGTCTCCTCACCAGCATCTGCACTGCCCCTGTCTGCAGGCTCACTAAGTGCCCTGTGCTCACCTGTGCTACAGCCACAGCCCATGCTGTGCTCTTGAGCCACTTCCCAGGGAGGCTCAGAGCCTCAGCCTGAGTGAGCAGGCTCTGGACTTCATCTGTGCCTTCTCAGCATGGGCTCACACAGGTGCCCAATAAACAAACTGGGGAACAATCAGAGTATACCAAGCACTTCCTATGTCCTAATGCCACACACTGTCCAAACTCTTTGTAGGTATTAGCTCATTTAATCCCCAATAAGCCTGTGAACTCAGTGCTAGTGCTAATCCCATTTTACAGATAAACAAACTGAGCCCAGAGTGGTTAAACTTGCCCAAGTTCTAATGATTGATGAGAGGTTGAGATTTGAAGCAGGCAGGGCAAATGATCCCTTAAAGGGCCATGCAGTGAGCAGCAGAAAGAGCCCTTCCTAAGCGCCTGGGAGCTTATGCTCCAGGCCCAGAGGTGTGTCCCTGGATGGACAGTTTATACATTGCTGAGCTGGGGCCCTTCATCTTACCACTAAAGCTATAAATCTGCTGGGGATGGGTGAGGACCAAAAGTCCCCCTGCATCTCCCTGCTTGGTTCTGGCAGAGTCTGGCTGCAGCAGGCAGAGCCTGGCACCTCCAAGTATGAGACCTAACCCTGATTCTGCAGCCCACCAGCTGTGTGATCTCCAACACATCACTTTCTCTGGGTCTTTGTGTCCTTCTGTGTCACTCTGGAGCAGCCATTCATCGAGGCTCCCAGGGAGGTGGCTGGAGTGCTCCAACTCACCACAGGATGAAGGAAAGTGTGGCTTTGGGGTGCTGGTTTCAATTCTAACACTGCTATATATCTGCTGTGTGATCTTGGCCTGGTTATTTGAACTCTCTGGACTCTCTTTTCCTTGTGTGTGATGGAGAGGACCACGAGTGAGACCATGCCAGGCAAATAGGGAGCAGGTCCAAAAGGCCAGCAGGCAGTTCGTGGTGGCCATCATGTCCCCTGGTGTCCTCCCATGTGCTCAGTACTGTCCTCTAGGCAATGATATGCACAGCTTTCACTTCCTTTGTCTTTAACTCACTCAAATTTTAACAATTTTTTTTGTAAGGAAATGAAGGAAAACACAGATAAACAGCCATTTAGAATCATGACTCCATAATCCAGGAATTCTCCTTCCGAGGCAATCTGTTCAGCAATTATTTTGCAAAGTGGGAGGGAGAGCATCCTGGTTAAATGTGCATGCAAATTCCCAGGGGGAGGGTGGTGGCCCCTCCTCCAGATTGTTCTTCTCTCCCCAGAAACGCCAGCCTGTGTCCCAATTTGAGGATGTGACGCCCCCAGGTCTGGTGGGCTCCCGGCTGAGGTCTCTACCTGCCACAGCACGTGCAAGAGGGAGTGGTGAGGCGTGGCCAAATTGGGAATAAGGCTCAGCTTGCTGCTTTTGAAATGGCCAGTGGGTGTCCTCTGGGGACCTGCAGTTAGGCTGGATTATTTTCCAATGGCCTTGGGAACACCTGGGCTTCAGGTCAGTTAGCTCTGTCACTTGCTAGCTGAGTGGTTTCAGGCAAGTTCCATAGCCTTTCAGGACCTTGGATTCCTCAACTGCAAAATGGGTATCAGCAGTCCCTGCCCAGCAGTGTGAGGACAGAGAGAATGCAGGCTGGGGTTGGGGGAGGCCGCGCTTGATGCTGGCCAGAGGATGGATGCACACCTGAAAGCCTGTGTGTCAGTGGTTCCAAGCAGAGGACACCAGGGCTGCCTTGACTTGCTCAAGGGAAAGAAAAGTCCAGAGTGGAGGCCAGCCTCCCTGTAGAGATGGCAAGCCCCCTGGTGGAGCTGGGCTTGGCTCAGGGGAGGAGGAAGAGAATCCCGGCAGGGGAGGGAGGCAAAGGCATGAGGTTAACCCCAGTTCTGTGCAGTGGCTGGAAGGACTGTGAGAGGGGTTCAGTGTGTGTGCTGTGCACATGCAGGACCACCCAAGGCTTGGTACACAGTGTGCATTCCATCCCATTCTCCTCTCTTGGGACCCACTATGCGTGCACGAACCCACTCCTCTCACTCAAAGAGCAGCTATGGCAGTGCCTAATGTGTGTGCCTCTCACACAGGCCTGACTTTGTTTCTGGGTTCAATATACACCAGGGTCCTCCATCCACTTAGGAGCAAGGTCTTCTCCTTGAGTTCTACTGCATCTCCCCCACAGTCGAACACACAGCCGAAGCACAGTAAATATGGACTGAATGGACCCTGCCCCTCCTCCTTCCCAGCTGAGCTGAGCGCAGTGAATGGGAGCCACATAGGTGAGCTGAGAGGCCCCCCCCCCGCCTTGAACTTGACCTGACGTGTGGGTATAATACCGCTGTTCGTGTCCTCAGGGGTCAGTCATCTGACTGCAGTTACCGCCTCACTAACTTGCTCCCTGATCCGTAGCTCCTTGCCAGTGGCTGTGGGTCTGCTGCCACCTCCTGCCTCCCTCTCCTCCTCACCACTTCCCTGGGAAGCAGCCAGGACAGACAGACTCCTGGCCTCTCAGTCTATGCCAGTGCCAGGGCTGGGCTATGATGGAGGATGGACAAGTGGGAAGTCAGCCAGTATGCCATTTGAATGAGGCACAGGAGGTCCTGCGGCCTGGAGGACACCTCCCCTGTGCTGAGATTTTGGTCGCTTCATTCAGCCATTCGAACTGTACTGTTTGTCTTGGCGTCCACCCTGCCTCACTGGGAGCTTTGTGCTAGGGATCCTGAGGGTCCCTGACCCTCAGGGTCAGTCCACTGGGTGAGGGTGATGGGGATGATGACCCCCACCAAGCAGGAGAATAACAATGCAGACCAGAAGTGCTCTCTCCAGGTGGCTGGCCATCCCTGTCTGAAGGCATGGGCCATCAGGGCAGGCCATGGGGGTCACATAAGATTTCTGTAGAGGAGGAGGAAGAAACAGGCCATGAAAGAGTGCGAAGGTGGAAGTGGGGTCACCTGCTCCCTTGACTTGTCTCTCTGGCTCTGTAGCAGTTCTCTACTCCTTAGAGTCCAAGGAGGAGGAGGAGGAGGAGGAGAAAGTACTGACTCCAAGATCTAAGGCCCGTCCTGCCCCTGATGTGGGACTAGAGGGGTTCTCAGAGATCACCCAGCACTGGCGGGGGGTCCTTGCAGTGCCAATGCGACCACCCAGGAGGGGTTGCTAAGAAGGCTCCTTGGCAGTCCAGGGGCTCCACTGGGTTATCATTGTCTGCCCCAGAACCATGGGAGGGAGTGGGGAGGGAGGTAGCCCCTTCACTTTTCACACATGGAAAATAGAGCCCGAAGAGGGCACGAAACTCACCCAAGCATTCACAGAGCGAAGGAGTGCCGGATCTCCTCTCCCATTCCAGGGCGCTTTCCACTGTGTCAGTGGTTCTCAAACTTGAGTGTGTACGAGAGTCACCTGCAAGGCCAGTTTGAACAGGTGCTTGACCCCACCCCCAGATTTTTGGATTCGGAAATTTGCATTTCTTCTGAGCTCCTAGAAAAGACAGATGCTGCTGCTGTGGAGCCCTCACTTTTGGAACCAACGCTGTACCAGGTCTTCACCAACCTGCTATGTGTAGAAAGCCTCAGTTTTCTTTCCTGTGAGATGGGGATAACCACCCTCCTGAGCTCCCGGGGCTGTGGTAAGGGCAGATGGGTACCCGCCCCATAAAGTAAAAACTAATCCTCAACCTTGCTGGGGCATTGCAGTCACCTGCTGGAGTTTTTAAAGTCCTGATGCTGGGCTGAGGATATAGTTTGGTGGTGGAGCCCTTGCCTAGCATGCACAAGGCCCTGGGTTCAATTCTCAATGCTGCCAACAAAAAAGAAAAAAAGAAAAACAAAAAAACATGTCCCATTGCTCAGGCTACAGCCCAGTCCAATCAGAATCTCTGGGGGTAAGTCTAGGCACCAGGGCTTTTGAAAGCTTTCTGATTGATCCTAACAGGATAGAGAAACCTAGGGGGGAGGGGTGAATCTAGTTAAAAATATTGATTCGTACTCAGCAGGCCTGGGATGGGGCTGAGAGTCTGCATTTTAAACAAACGCCCAGGTGTGGCTCATGAATCACGCTTTGAGACGCAAGGCCCAGAGGAGGGGTAGGAACTGTTTACTGTATCTCCCACCCCCTGGGCCAGCGCACTTCAAGATATTTCAAGAAAGGAGTTCAGGGCTTAGTCCCCATATCTGCGGTCCTCCCTTCTGCTCCCAGTGTCTCACTGATTGCAGGCTTCCCTCCCTCTCTGGGCCCTGCCTGGGGGATGTGGGGGTCGCTCTAGAACTCACTGCCCAAGCGCAGCTGCTGCAGGCCCCCAAGCTGCTTTGTCAGCCGAGCACACCAGCCGCCATTGTCTTCAGCAAACAGTGTCAGACATGATAGATTTTTTGTTTGCAAACCCATCCGCAAGGCTGGAAATTGACATCTCCCTTTCTCTGTCATATCCCTCACATCTCACCGCCATGTTGCCTGTGATTCCTCCTGTCAGTTGCTCACAACATATGTCAATTCAGTTCATGCACTGATTGAGCACCTACTGTGTGCAAGGGGTTGGTGGGTTTTTGCCCTGTGACCTTGAGGAAGTCCGTTACTCACCTCAACTGTGTAGCATGGGGTTGAGGATCTTGTTTTAATCACCCGTTGTCCTCAGAGCCTAAGTCAGTGTCTGACAAGCAGTAAGTGCTCAGTTGGTGTTTGTTAAATGAATGCTGCTGAATGGATGAAGTTATGGCCTCCAGAACCTTGGTTTCTTTGCCTATAGAATGGGGGTGAGGAGGCCTGTTTCCTAAGAGTGCTGTGAGCTATATCATTGTTAGGGAGGCCTCCAGTTGCCAGATGAATAAACAGAGACCAAGATGCAAAAGTAGCAAGTCATTGGAGAAAGTGGAACTGGGACCCATCTATTACACCCTGGAACTTCCGTTCAGGGCAGGAATCATTTGCCCTCGAGAAAGAGAGGCAAGACGAGCAGTGAAGCCAGATGAGCAGCTGAGGTCAAGCAGGAGTCCCGTGCTCCGGAGAGAGCCAAGCCAGGGCAGCCCCAGCCTTGGCAGAGGGAAGTGGCCCAGGAGCCAGGTCAGCCTGGCACCTCCGAGGACTGTGTTTAGGTGAAGCCAGATAGAGGTGTGAACCTGTCTTGTGCATCTGCACTAAAAGATCAGCCAGCGAGAGTGGCCATGATGCCAAGCTGCAGACTGCCACGCAGGCCTGGATGCCTAGCTCAGAGGAGTTAGGCTAAGGCAGCTTTCCCACCCACCCAGTGCAGCCATTCAGAGGGACATCTTCACTGCCCTCCTCTCCTTCTGATCATCCCTTGTGCATCCCAGCCCCTTGTTTATAGCAGTTGCTCTTGGCAACATGGCCTGCACTGTCCCCAGCCATCTCAGAGCCCACCTCCTTGGATGAAAGAATGAGAGGTCCTTGGATGCAGGACCACATGTTGGTGACATGGCCTGGACTAAGAAGCTGGGCACCTGGCTTGTCCAGGTCAAGGCCTTGGCCCTGCAGGAGCTCCTGATCCACACCAAATGAGCAACACCAGAGAGGGTACCCAAAGGCATGTTGGCTCCCCTCATAGTTTTAGACTGCTCCATGTTCCCATGAGACAGGCTTAGTCTCTAAGGACTCCAGTTCTCTAAGATACAGCACATTCATTATTTTCAGCATCTTTCGTTCCGGGTGTCCAAAATTTTATGATTATAGGATTCTAATTTTATTTAATCAGGACCCTTTCAGTTGCAAGTGATGGAAAACTTGTTCTGTCCAGCCTCACAGCCAAAAGCAGAACTGAGAGTTCAGGCATAGCTTGATCCAGGAGCTCTGGATCTCTGTCTTTCTCTGTCCCTCAGCTCATAGTGACTTAATTCTTGGAATCAATATTATAGCATGATGGCTGCTGGTCATAAAGTCTGTATTTCCTCAGGTCAAGTCCAGCAGGAAAAAAATAGTCTCTTTCCTAGCAATTTGACAAAAATTTCAGGGCCAAATTGCTCAATGGATATGCCATGAGGCCATCTCTGAACCAGTCGCTACAGCCAAGGGAATAATAGGGGAGTCTGATTGGCTTAGCCTGAGTCACATGTACACCTCCCTCTCCAAATCAAATGGCTGGAAGGGAAAAGGTGGTTTGGAAATTGTGGGTCTGCTATTGAAAGAGAAGTGGACAGATGTAGGAAGGCAAAAACTGAAGTGCCCCCACCCTGAGATTCCGAGGCTACATTGAGCAGTGGCACCGTGAGAACTTGACTCAAGGCTTTGAGGGATCCCCAGAATCTCAGCACTGGGACAATGGGTAGCACCAGAAGAAGGTGGGGTGAAGGCCAGTGTCCGCATACACCCCTTCACTCCTTCTTGGAGGCCAGGTGTTCTCTCTGCCTGTCTTCTCTGCTGTTGATTTGCAACCTGCATTTGCTGAATTTCACATGGGGATGGTGGAGAGGGGCCAAAGGCTCCACACATGGTGGCTACAAAGAAGGAGACAGTTGGATTGTCTAGTGGCTTTAGGGGACAGTCAGCTAGCCATCAATTTGAACCTGTACAAGGGATGATAGAGGCAGAAAGGCAGCATGAAAGGTCTCTATTCTTTACTGTCCCAGAGTGGTATTTTACATTCACACCCTTACCAAGGCTACAAGGTGAGAGAAGGGGATCTCACTTCTTTACCATTTGACTTTGGACTTGGCCAGGTGACTTGCTTTGGCCAATGGGATGGGAGTGAATATGGCGAGAGAAGAGAGTTGAGATGTATTTAGGGGTTGCACTTGGCCTCTTGCTCTTCCACCATAGCCAGAAGAGGATCACAACTGGGGGAGCCCTGGCCCCTTCCTGGACACACTGAGTGGACGTGCACTGGCCCCCAGCATGCAGGAGAGCTCCCTGGCCAGTTTCTAGACCTGTGAGCACAACACAGTGCTTTTGTCAGTGACACTGGGATTTTGAAATGGTTCGTTAACTGGAGGCTCTGCTATGCATCCGTCCAGCCCTGTGTTGGGGTTTTGCGGCCTCGTGGGGTGTGATCCATCTCTCCCCTGCCCCACACCTTTGCCTGGGAAGTGGCCCCCTGGGAGAATTGTGCACTCTCACACTTAGGCAATAGACTCCATATAGAGCACAAGTCAGGCTGTGATAAGTGCAAAAATAGACGTGTGAAATTGTTCTGGAGCCAGGAGGAGAGAGTTGAAGGCGGGGGGTGGGGGAGGTGGGGATGAGGGTACATGGCTTCTCCATGGAAGGCTGAGCTGGGGCAAGGATGAGAAACGTGTCTTCTGGCAGAGAAGAATGGGAGGTCAGAAGATACGTTTCCAGAAGAGGGAGGGACGTGAGCAAGGCTGGGGACACCAGTGGGTGCCATGACAGGCCCAGCCAGGGCTGCTGGGGCAGGGGTGGGAGGTCGTGGGGGAGGAAAGGACCTGGAGTGCCACAGTCAGTGTGGAGATCATGTACTGCTGGCTGGGAGTGGAGCAGGGAGCACCTGGAGCAACAGAACCTCCTCCAGGAACAGTAAGAGAGGGGTTTCATGGGTGTCCTAGCTGCTCTCCTGGCTTCCTCCAAGTCCCTCATACCAGGCCTAGGAGGTCTGGATTTAGGGCCTCTATAGGCCCCATTCTCTGGGACCTGCACAGTGAGCAGGTGTGGGAAGACCCAAGAGATGCTGGAGTTAAGCAAGGAGGAGGGTTTCTGAAATAAATGACACTGTGGAAGAGGATAAGCTTCAGGCTAAGACACGTGTCAGGGGAACAAGAGGTGTGAAGGTGAACTCACCTGGGTCAAAGCATGGGAGGCGACTGGAGCTCCACAGAGGGGCCCAGGAACCCCATCCTCCTCCTACTTCACAATCATGGGGCTGTGAGGGGAAATGTGTGGCTTGGGAATCAGTCAGACATGGATTCAAATCCTGGGTTCAAATGGCTCTGCCATTTACTTGCTGTGTGACCTTGGACTGGAGACTTAACCTCTCTTTTTTCTCTTTTATAAAACAAGGTCTATAATATCCAATTTCTGAAGTTGTTGTGGAGATTTAAATGTAACAACAGCTGATAGTTACTGAGCACTTACGTCTGGGCACCGATCTTGTTACTTTCCATGCACTCCCGATTCTTTAGCCCAATCTTGGGAGGTGGGTACTATTAGGACCCTCCTTTACCGATGAGGAAACTGGTACACAGAATAGTTAGGTAACTTTCTTCAGATCACACAGCCAGTAAGAGGCAGAGCCAGGACTTGAACCCAGGCCATCTGGTCTCAGGGCTTATGCTCTGAGCCCAGTGTAAATGAATGATACGAGCAAATCGCATATCACACGTATGCCTCATAAAAAGTGTTGGCTGTTGCCTTGTAATCCAAACCCCACCAAAAAATGATATTAGAGAGAACAAACAACTCCTGGGATATGAGTCCATGGGTGAGTAGGAGTGTGAATCCCAAACGTGATGCAGCACTGACATCCCCTGAGGACTACTGTTTGGATACACCACACCGCCATCTTATTTGACCCTCACAACCACTTTGTCGCTGTGAGACAGCGTCTTACTCTGTAACTCAGACGATCTGGAACTCGCGATCCTCCTGCCTCAGCCTCTGAGAGCTTACAGGTGTGGCCACCGTGCCCAGCTACAACCACTTTTTGAAGCAGTGTGGGTCCCGCTTTACAGATGAGGAAACAGACCCAGAGTTGAGGCAACTTGGCCAACACCCTCCAGCCAGGAAGCGACAAAGCCATAAATGTGCTCCATGCTCTTAATCACGTGCTCCCCACACCCTTAATTATTCATGGAGTAGAAACGGTGGCAACCACAAACTCTCCAGAGACAAAGGGAAGTCCCCTGCACTTGGGCCCCACATGTATGATCCAGTTGCTTGTCCCCGAATCCCTTTCTATTTTCCTGATTCAGCAGAAAGACAAGCACCGGCTTTACCATACACACACGGGGAAGGGCAGGACTACACGGTACAGAGATAGCCTAGCCTGGGGAGATGAAATCAGCTTAGAGTTTAAAGGCAAAAAAGCATCCACCAAACAATCCATTCAAGGCCAAGAGCGTGGATCCACCACATCTGGCCTTCTTAGCCCATTCATGGTGAGATCCTACTGCCCCTCAGAAAGCAAAGGGACAGGAGGGGTGGGCTTGAAGTCGGGTGGGCCTTACCCGAGCTACATTCTTCTTGTCTGTAAAAGGGAGATGATTATTCTCCAAGGGCTGTTGTGAAGATTAAAGAAGATGGGGCACATAAAACGTTTGGCAGGGGGCTTATCTCATAGTAAGAGCTCAATAAATGTTTACTGTGGTCGTCATCAAGGGAAAGAAAAAATGTAAAGAAGGTAAATGAAGGAGTGTGGGAATATGGAGGAAAGAGAGGAAACAAAACAAGGAGGAGGAGAAGGAAAGGGGGAGGAGGATGAGGGGAGGAGGACAAGCCACCAGCCAGCTAATCCAGGCAAAGCCAGTCATGCTGGCCTGGGCTTCTCTCCTGTGTGGTTATTAAGGCCACTCATGCATTCCTTCTGCATCTCATTCCCACATCTGCCAGATGTGGCTTTATTTGCCAGTAAGAACAGCTGTCCTCCGACGTGCCCAGCTGCAAAATGAGGACCCAGAGGTGTCAGAAAGGACACAGAGGTTTGGAGGAATGGTCAAAAGGACATGGCTGTCAGGAGGCAACCACAGCACCATAATCATCTGCCCCAACCTCAGTCTCCCCGTATGTGAAAAGAGAGGCTAAGAGATGACCTGCAAATTTGTGCCAGGGAATGCCAATTCCCTGGTGTGTCTGCAGCCAGCAGTCCTGACCCCTCATCTTGTCCTGGAAGACATGGATACGACTTCTGAGTGAGTCCTGGTTCCCCTAGTTTCCAAGGGAGGTTCCTACTAACAAAGCCAACGTCAAGTTGGAATGTGAAGCCTGCCTTAGAACATTTCCCTTGGTAATGACTTCCATAAGGATGGACAGAGAGATAGCTGTGTTTGAGACCTTAGATGAGACCCAAGTGTCACAGTCAGAATCACTACCCAGGAGCCAGGTAGAGGCCTCTTCCCTTTGGGAGACCTCCTGCCTGGAGCCTCGCTGCTCCAGTAACAAGGAGCACTGCAACAGGGCACCGGCAGGGACCTCGCTGATCAGAGAGAGGTGAATGTGGCATTGGTTGGATCAAGCAGACTTGAGTTCAAATCCTCTCCATCAGTGACAATTTCTGTGATCCTAACTACATCCCCTGACTTCTCTGATGCTCAGTTTTTCCATCTGTGAAATGGGAAAGAATAAGGTAAAGAATTTGGGGTACAGAATCAAACCTCCTGGGTTTGGATCCTTAGTGTTTACCTACTGCGTGACCTGAAGCAACTTAGTACCCTCGAGCCTTGATTCCCTTGTCTGGAAATGAGGATGGTAAGGAGGCTCACCTCAGGGTGGTGGTGAGTTTGAGTGAAGAAACTTATATCCTAGGCCTGGCAATGGGCCATGAATTATTATTTCGGCAGAGGTTTTTCGTAGCATCCTTCCTGCCTAAAAGGTATTTTAGCTGCCAGGACACTGATATGCCCACTGGGCCTCCATTCCAGCTTAAGGGCTCTGACCACAGTGTGTTTGGCACACGGTGTACTCCTCCTGCCCACACTACATGTGCAGGAATAGAAGCTGGCACCAGGAAGCCCATCAAAGCCACAGATTCCTGACTGGGAAAATGCCAGAAAAGCTCTTTCTTCCTGTCACTGCAGAGCCCAGATGGGGCCTGGTGGTCAGGGTTAAAACTGCCTGGGCTCCTGGCGCCAGTGGGGCAGCCAGGCTGACTGGGGTGTGGGAAGTGGAGCCAACTTGTGCCAGGAAACCGAGGCCAGAGAGACAAAAGGAACAGGGCAGGGTGGAGAGATGGGACTGGGACTCTGTGCTGAGTCATGAAGAGCTCCAACACACGGGTGCATCAGGAGCCGTAGATATCCCTGGGGGAGGGGTGCCGAGACAGATCCTGTGGAAGGCCCCTGCCCTCTACAAAGGCCTGGGCAGCCGCATTGAACACTCAAAAGCCACGTGCAACTGAGTTATTCTTGAACCTGGGCTCTGTTCAACATCGCTCACTTGAAGCATGTACCACCTCCAAGGCGTCAACACAGTAATCCAGGAGCCATCACCCAACGACGGCCAGCACTGGACGCTGTCCATGGTTCTGAAACAACCCAGTGGCAAGTCCTGGACTTCGGACTTCAAACCCTGCCTCTCTCAGGAGCTGGAGCGGGGAACCTGCAGATGACTTTTATTTTCTGTCTTGACAAAAGGTATACGGTTTCTTTCGCTGCTGCAGAACCAACAAATCCATGATTTCGGCTTAACTATTTATGTGCCTGCTCACACGTTCTTTTGGCTGCACTTACCACTGCTGCCATTGCTCCCTTGGAAAATTGAGGCTTCCATATTCACTTTTCTGCCTTTCCACACTCTCCCAGGAGATCCCAGCCAGGGGAGCTCTGAGCACATCTATTCTCATATCCTCACATGGTGAGTAGGAACGAGAGGCCAGAGACAGAAGGTCACCACGGCCACAGAGTATGTTACAGCCAATCTGGGGCCAGCCAGCAGGTCTCCTAACTGCCTGTCTCTCTCATTCTCCATCACCCCACACTTCTCCAGGGTCATGGACTCGCTTTTCGGATCTTTTCCTGGACAAAACACAAGCACTGTCATGATTTAGAGTTCACTGTGTACCTTCACTGTTCTGTGTGTGTCTGCATAGCATCTGCCTGAATCTTCTCCCTAGGGAGGTGCAAGATACCTCCCAGATACTGGTCTGTGTTCCCAGTTTACAGGTGATGAAATGAGCCCAGAGATGTGACCACAAAACCACAAAGCTGACTTGTGACTGGTCCAAGATTAAAACTAGAACTTTTAGGACTATTTCTGACCTCCCCCTTTCAAGTCAGTCCTACCAATGAGAGCTCTCACAAGGGATCCACTTACACCCTCAACCTGGACACTATAATCTCTGCCCCCCACAATGGGACAGTCCTTGGCTGATGACACATGGCCCAGATCTTTGGCAGGGTCCTTCTCTTCCTTGCCAGTGCCATGCCCTGTTATGTGAAATGCCCTTCTGGGTCTAACACCTCACTGACATTCACTCTTGAAGTCCTCAGCCATATTTGGTCTTTTGCAGATGTTGGGGTCAGAGCAAAGGCCCTTAGAAACATGGATGGGGCGAGGGGGTATCTTGTTGGGAGAGGATTATGTGGCAGTGTGAATGCTGATGAAGCTGTAATTGGCTCTCTCTTTCAGAGCCTGGGCGTCTGCAGGCCCAGGCGCTGGGGCTAATTGTTGCAGGCAATTAATAACTTGGATTGTATTCACTCTGGCGCAGGCTGCCTGCTTCCTTGGAGGAGGCAGGCAAGGCTGGGAAAGGAGTGCTAGGTCTGACTGCTTGCAGAAATCTGGGGGAGATAGAGAGGAGGGCTGCCCATCTGCCGTGCCTCCCCCAGGCTCTGTCTGGAGCACCCTACCCCAGCCCGGCTCTATCACCTCCCCAAACCTGTCTTCTCTTGAATTATTGAGCTCTTCCCCCATGAGCTCACACTCACCTCCCAAACACAGCTTCAGGGAAGAGGGGGCTGGGTGTTTTCAGGGAAAACTCAGGCTTAGGAGCTGGGAGGCCTGGAACCCAACCTGAGCTTTTCCACTAACTTGCTATGTGATCTCAAGTCGGAAATTCATTCACCATGAACTTGGACAAATTTCATGAGCTCTTTCCCATCCATTATGTCTCATGAAGTGCAATCAAACTGAAAATCATCAAAACAGGATTGGTCGTCTGATCATACATCTTTTTAACTATATATAATTACAACTCTCTATAGACCTGATTATCAGTCTGACCTATTAATGTCCCCACTTCCACTGAAACGATCATCACAAGCATCTGAGAGGCAGCAGCTCTCATGACTCCCATTTTACAGATAAGGAGATTGAGTCTTAGAGAATCAAAGTGACTCATCCAAGGTCAGACAGTTAATAACACACACTTGTAAAAAATCAAAGCTAGTTTTCACAAAGTCAGAGTGTTAGCAGATTGAAGAGGGAACTGCTTATAAATGTATTTATTCCATTCCACGATGCTGGGACAATGTCTTAATCTACCGTATTTTTAAAGATAAACACTCCCAACCCTCCCCATATGCTCAGCTCTCAGCTGCTCAACCATCTGGTGGGAGAACTTGGTTTGCACACAATCCCCCTCACCAGGGGGCAAAGAAGGGAGAGGTATTGTGGCCAGCCCCTGCCCATACAATAATAATACAAAGAAAGTGTTAATACATATTGAAATCTTCATATGCCAAGCGTTATGTTAAATGCTACTTTTCCCCAAAGATTACCTCACTTATTAAACACCTTACAGACCCTACTATCACATAGGTACTTTTGGCCGAGGGCAGTACTGGGGTTTGAACTCAGGGTCTTGCACTTACTAGGAAGGTGCTTTGCCACTTAAGCCACTCCACCAGCCCTGTTTTGTGCTAGGTATTTTCAAAATAGGCTCTTGTGAACAATTGGCCCTGGCAGGCCTCAAACTGTGATCCTCCTGATCTCTGCCTCTGGAGTAGCTCTGTTTACAGGGGTGAGCCACCTGTGCCTGGCTGACATAGACCCCCGTTTTATGATGAAACAACTGGGGCTCAGCAAGATCAAGTGACTTTCCCAAGGTCACACAGCTGGTAAGGGAGCAGAAAGATGGCTTTCTTGGGAGGGGTGGAATTAAGAGGCTGAGCTTGGAGGCCCTGCTCAGACATAGTTGGAGAGAAGACAGGAGAAATAAAGGGATAAGAGCTGAGGACAAAGCAGCCCTTTATGGCTTCTATCCCTTACAAAGGAAGGCTTTTCAATTAGTCCTGAAGACAGAGTGCTAGGGAAGCAGCTTATCGGCACCAAGAGGCATTTAAATCAGACCTAGGAAGCACTTCCACCAGACAGCACTGGAACAGGGAGACAGAGGACGCAGAATCTTGTTCTCTGCAGCCTGTCAGCTGGGGCACCATGTGGCCACTGGAGTCCTCTCTGGTGCCTGTCTGTAGGTAGTGGGTGGGTGGGTTTAAGGAGGTGCCCTAAGCTGAGGCAGGGACCTCTGAGTGGAGCAGCCAGTGAGGGGAAGGGAACCTGAGGACTACGAGCCCCAGGAGAAGGGTTCTCACGCCTTTCCACACCCGCACCCGCTCTGCTGCTGCCACCACCGCCTCCCCTTTACAGCAGGCATATTTCAAAGGCCTGGTTCCATTTGCATTTTTAAAACCCGGCTGATGGCCTGGGAAAATTACATCCTTCCAGTGTTTCTGGGTATCATACTCTCCCCTCCCCCTCTACTCCATAGTTCCCTACCTCTGCATGGTCCTCTCTCTTTGAAGGTCCCTTACCAAAGGCAGAGCAAGCCCAGCCCCTCTAAGGTCTTCTGGAGGTCCTTAGAGGCCAGAGAGAGCCCTGAAGAGGCTGTGGCTATGACAATCACAAGTGTTCAGCTAAACAGAAGGAAGCCAGGACCCCTTTGAAAGTCCTGGCTTCCTTTTTTATCAGGGCCCTTATCAAATCCACTAAAAATACATCCTGGGAAAGTGGGGGCTGTGACCCCAATAGGCTGGGGTGGCAAGCACCATGGGGCCACAAATAGGGTGCCCTGTGGATTCACCAGACTGCAAGGAACAGCACAGAAACCTCGGAGAACTTTGGAGAGTCTCCTGTAAGTAGGCTCACAACAAACTGAAAAGAATTAAGCCATTCACCCAGCAAAGCAAACCCTTTGCTCTCAGCTGGGCTTGGGAACACACTTTGTGTCTCCCATTGCTCCCTTAAAACAAATCTTTTTCTGTTCTCCTTCCTCCCACCCTCCCCCATGGCTCCTCTTTTTCTGCATCCCTCTGGGTTATGGTAGCTGGAACTGGATGTTTGCAGGGTGGTACTGGGCTACTCTGTGTTGGTATGTCAGATTTGCCCTCTGCTCTGGAGCAGACACACACACACACACTCCATATCTTGTAGCGATCTCTCTCCCCTTCTTGCTCCCTCTCTTTCTTTTTCATGCCAGAAGCTGCCCCCAAACTCTAATGCCTTCAAAGCCAGATGGAGCCACTGCAGGTCCTCTGACAGACAGGGCCGCCTGGCAGTAGGTCCCCTGACGATCCTAAGCACGTGAGGAGTGAGCACCAGGGCAGGAACACTGGCTCCGGGTATTTGCTAATGCATAGATGAGCTTGGGATATCCAGGGTCATAAATACCAATGTGTGCACCTGCCAGCCAGCTGGTGGGACAGCTCACAGGGACTGTACACCAGGGTGACCAAGCAGGAGCTCTCTCAGTATCTTAAAATTAGATGTCCCCCAACCTCAGTTTTCCTCTTTTAAATAATAAGGGCTCTATATCAGTAATATCACATACCATAAGATGTGAAGGTAGAGGATATAAGGATGTGTATTGAAAGCTGTTGAAACATGGTGGGGGTGAGAGGTAAAGGAGTAAGAGAGAGTAATGGAAGGGGTTGAACGGACCAAAGTAAAGCACACCCACAGTGGGCATACATCGAGACACCTCTGTGAACATCAAATTAAATATTAATAATGAAAACTAAGACTGTAAAATAGGTACAGTGTGTGGGGGGGGTACTAGTGAGAGGCGGGAGGGTGAAAGAAGGAGAATAAGGTGTGGTATACCTATATGAAACAGAACTAAGAAACTTCTTGCAACTGCTTTAAGAGGGGTGAGGAAGGGCTGAGAGGGAGAGACGATGGGGGCAATGCAACTAATGTACATTAGAAGTGTAATTGGAATTGTCACTACAAATCCCCCCCATATAATGAATATATCCTAATAAAAAAATAATAAGGGCTCTAGGGGGCTAAAACGCGCTGAGTAGCTGAGGGCTGGGTATGGAACTTGGTGTTTCATTTCCTAACTCTCCTGCTTTATCTCTCTCACAAACTGAAGCATCCTGAAGGCAGGGATTGGCTCTCACCCATCTCTCTGTCTTCCCAGTTCCCTGCCAGCGCACATTTTGACATCGTGTGATGAACCTGCAGGGGCACTGGCCTCCCTTTTTTTCTGGCTGTCATCACTAACATCCCTGATCCTGTGGCTGGAGGCCGGCAGCTTGTCCTCTTTTGAGGTGTCTCCTTTCACTCTCCCTGGGCGACACCAATGTCAATACCCTTTGAACCTTGATGGAGAGAAATGGGCCACGCAATGGCCTTGGCTCCCAAGCTCCTTCTTCTTGTGGCCCTCTGTCCAGGGGTGTCAGGCAGACCGTGTGCTCTTGCTGGAAGGGTGCCCAGTCCCAGGGGCTGGCAGGGCTCCGGATTCTGTTGCCAGAGAGGTGAATGGAGAAGAAGGGACGGCGCCAGCAGTCTGGGCTTGGCAGCTCCCTCCGGGGGGCACCCGGGAATGCCCTCGAGTGTCCAGGAGGCTGGTGACCTGCCAAGGCTGGGCAGATGGGCTAAGAGGAGGAGTAGCGCAGGCAGGCGAGGCATGAGAACCCGGGAACCTCAGCGGCTGGACAGGGCCGTGAGCAGAGGCGGGGACTGACCCCCAGGGGTCGCTACGCGGCGCTTTACCCCCGCCCGCGGGCTTCGGGAGCCTGACTGTACCACCGTGTAGCTCCCGCAGGGGGAGCGGTGGCCACGGCCGCGCCTGGCTGCGGGCGTTGTAGACAGCAGCGCGCGGCGGAGCGCAGGCCCTCGCCGGATTCGGGCGCAAAGCCCGGAGGCACGGAGGCCAGAGACGCCAGTGGCTGCGGGGCGGCGCGGCTCCAGAGCCTGCCCCGGACTCCCCTGCACCCCGTGGTAGGAGCCCGGACCCAAACAAAGGCGGGCGGCGAATAAAAGGCGGCGACAGCGCCGAGTGGTCGAGTTGCGCGCTGGAGACAGGGATTCGCACGCAGCTGTCCGCGGTCTCTACGCCGGTCTCTACGCCCTGGCGCGGAGCGGAGAACGCCAACCTCCTGCAGCTCCGAGGAGCTTCCCGCTGCGACTTCCGCGAGGGGACAATCAGCGCGGCGGGGTGGCCGCAGCCCCCCGCCCTCCGGCGCGCCCCCTCCGGCTCTTGCCGCTTAGCGCAATTCAGCTCTGCCGGCCGAGGTGAGTGCCACGGCCACTGGGCGCCATCCGGTCTCGGGGCTGGGGATGCACTGCCCGGAGAAGGGCGCAGATCCTCCCCGCTACCCGCACCCGGGCCTGCGCGGAGCCGCGTGTGAAGTTCTCGCGCTCTCCCACCAGCCCGGGGTGCGGACCTCGGCCCCCCCCCAGGAAAGCCGGAGGGTGGGACAGCGCAGACCTTGCCCCGGGGGCGAGCTCCCAGCCTCGCACCAACTCGCAGGGGAAACGAAACGGCCTCGTCTGCCCGGGAGAGTTCGGTGTTCAGAAATGGCCAGGCTTCCGACCTCCGGCCCCCTGTTCGTCTCGGCAGGTGGATGTCTGGTTCCATAAAAGTTGAGCCTAAGCCGCCCCCGATCGGGCTGTCGGCCGGGCTGAGTGGAGGGAGGGGACAAGGAAAGGTTAATGACCCTGCTCCACCACCCCCTACTTTAGCGCACTCATGCGCGCCGTGGGACATTTCCCGGGTCCTGGGGCCCAATCAACCTGGCCGCAGCTACTGCCGGGCGCGCGGAGGCTCTGGGGTCCCGGCAGGCGACGGAAGCCGAGCGCTAAAGGGTCCCTGGCTCTGCCCTGGACGTGAATGAGGGTGGAGATGGGGTGGACATCTGGGCAGTGGCGGTGCCAAGGTTCGGGACAGATACACAGCGCGAGCGACGTCGAGTTCCTAGCGCCAGCCCCGCCGCTGGGAGAACTTTTCCCAACTCCCCGGGGAGGCCCGCTGCTGGGCTGGGAAGGCGCCTCCTTGGGGGCTTCCTCTCCTCTGCCTCTTTCTGCTCAGGGAGCCCTCCTGAATTGGGCGCAGGTCCCTGTCGGTCCGCAGCCTGGGCCAGCACCACGGACAGCACAGCGTGGAGCCTAGTCGCAGCGTGCTTGCCTACTGACCCACGCTCCACGCGCGCATTCACACACCGCTACAGACCACTCACAAACCACGCACAAACTCAAAGTCCACTCAGGTAAATATACACCCATCCACGGCTCATCAGCACATAAGCCACACACAGACCCAGGATTTACACGCACATGGATGGACAGATGTTCCCACAAGCACAGTTTGTGGGCCCTGGCAGCATCTCAGTCCAGATTCTCGCTGGAGGCTGCTCTCTCCGAACATAGTTAAGTCCCAGACTCAAGGGAAAAAAGCAAAAACAAAACCCTAAGTCCTAAACTCCGGAAGCCAGGCTCCACGGGCACGCGTGCAAGCATACATGCATGTGTACACACACAGTCCTGCTCAAGGGACAAGCAAGGTGCAGGTGCAGAACAAACAGCCCTCCTCACCTACTGCAGACTTCCTGGGATCCAGGACATCTGCAGAAAGAAGGGAGGAAACTGTGGCTCAAAGGACACCACCTGCAGGGGCCCAGCCAAGAGAGTAGAGCCCTAGCATCTTGCTTGAGGTTCAGGGTCCATCTTTCTCAGTTCTCCACCCCCAGGCCCATTCAAACCCGTTCCAGACACATCTTTTCCCACCAGGGTTAACAGTCTTTGCTTGCCCTGTCTCTTTGTTCCCTGCTCTGCCCTCTCTCTACTTGGTCTTTCCAATTGTTCTTCTCAGCTGTCTTCAGTCCTCTCCCTGACTTTCCTTAGCCTGGGGCTGGCCTACTCTGTCTTCTAATGCCAACACAGTTGACCTTTGGGAAGAATTGATTCCATTCCTCCAGGACTTGTCCCCTCAGCTGCAGGTTCCTTGCGCTCATTCCTGGCCCATGGCCTCAGCAGCTTCTACTGCCCTGCCCAGGAAATTTTTCAGGGCTAGAAGCCCAGGGCCCCCTACAGTCTCTCCACAGAACCAGGACCCTGGAAGGTAGAGGGTTCAGGGGTCATGGCAAGCCTCACCCCGCTAAAGATTAGCTTTTTGAAGGATCTGGTACCCATGCCCCAGCTTGCCTTTTGACCCTCTCCTGCCATTGCCCTTAAAATCCAGAAAACGGGTTGAGAAGGAAATAGTCCTGGTGGTAGGGGCAGGGACCTGGAAATGGGGGGACTTACTCCTAGGTTCAGCTGACCACAGATACTCAATGTAGCCCAGAACAAACGAACTCCTTTCTCTGAGCTTCAGGCTTCCAGTTTGTGAAAGGACAGGGCTGCCCGAGGTAGTTTGTGGAGGCCCTTTTTTGTCCAATATTCTGGAACATTGACTCTCTAGAGAGCCCCTTGCAGATCGTGGTTGTAACCCCAGAGGCTATGGGACCTTCAGCCTTCCTTGAAACACCTACCCTGCTGAAGCTATCCTGCCCCTGAGCAAAGGATGTTCAGATGGTTTCTTTAATGAGACCAGAAATGTCAAGTCATTTCCTTAAGGTCGCACCGCTGAAGTCCAGTCTCCATGGAGGCTGGCATGGGTTAGTCTGCCAGTTCATCCTCTGCATGAACCACCAGTTGTGCTGGTAGGTACTTGGTGAGTGAACGAGTGCAGAGTGGAGATTTAAACCTGGATCTCCTGATCTCCAGGTCCTTGGTGCTATGATTGAAGCCCTTTCCTCTGATTGTTTAGACACACCTCCCTGTCTTCCCAGCTACCCTTGGTTCACCTGGCCGTTCAAAGGCAGATGGAGTTGTCTGATAGAAGCCCTTCTCTCAGGACACAGACTTTCAGCTGGCTATCCATGGCCCCAGAGAAGGGGCTGATTGAGGGTGACTTTAGATGTCTTGCTGGTGGGGACAGTCTTGACAGGCAGCCCCAAGTCCCTAAGACTCAACCAAACAGACTGCCTGGCCAGCATCTGTGCAAAGGAGAGAGGCAGTCACTACTCACAGCCCTGAGAGTGAGCGGGGGCTGCACAAACAGTCTCTAGGGATGAGGTGGTTTTCCCTAGAGGAATCACCCAGCCCACCCACCAGGTGCATAAAAGTAAGCACCCAGAAAGGGTGGCGATGGTGATGGTGGCTGGGACTGGTCACATTATTGACATTAATAATGACGTTAGCATTATTTTAATTGGAAGCTCAGTGATTCGCCCCTTTGGTTCCCTTCCCCTCTCTTAAAAATTGTTTGCCCACCTGAACATCTTTTGTACCCCTCCCACACCGCAGTGTGGACAGTGAGACAGGGCTGTGTGACTGTCCGTGTGCTAACCCTCCCCCTCGCTGCCCACCCTCCCTCCACAGGAGCACATTTCCTGCCAGAGGACCCAAAGTCTGTCAAAACCTCTCCCAAGCTCCGTTCCAAAGCACCAAGGCCCAGGGAAAATAAAAAAAGAGAGCAGTGTCGTTACAAAATAGAAACATGCACCCAGTCACAAATGTGCATGTTTCCCACAAGTTACATTTCACGGGCAGACGGTACAGCTCACGCTCTAGCAGCTCAGCAAAGCCGGAGCAGAGATGTCACTGGGACGGCCTCTGCCAGTGAGTTCACTCCCTGCCCGGCCTTGGGAGACCCAGGACTCCTGCACCACCCCAGCTTGAAGGTGCCCATGGGTGGATAGCAATTAACATGTGCTTGTGTTGTTAACCAAAGCTCCTTGGGGAAGGGCACCCCACAAGACTGATGGACTGGGTCCCTGACTTACAGTGAGAAGCTGGAGTGACTGTACCAGGCACAGGCATTTGTATTTGCTGTCTCGTTTAAGCCTTGCGACTGTCTCACCCGTAGGAATCTTTACCCTCACTGAATGCCTAGGGAAAACAGGATTCAGAGAAGTAAAGAAACTTGCCCAATGTCACACAGCTTAAAGAGGTCAAGTTTGGGATTCAAGTTTGATTTTAATGAAACAAAAGTCCCTGTTTTGCCCAGGACCTTGCTCTGTGTATGGTTATTTATTTATTTGTTCATTCAGTATTTTTTTTTTGTCAAGAAACCCATTTATGCTGGGCATGGTGGTCTGTTCCTGTAATCTCAGCACTCAGGAGGCTGAGGCAGGAGAATGGTGAGTTCCAGGCCAGACTGGGCTGCGTAGTGAGAACTTGTCTCAAAGAGAAAGAAGAAGAAGGGGGGCGGAGGAGGAGGAGGAAAAAGAAGAAGAAAAGAAGAAGAAGGAGGAAGAGGGGAGGGGGGGAGGAGGAGGAGGAGGAGAAGAAGAAGAAAAGAAACAGAGGTGAAAGAAAGAAACCCACTTATATGACCAGCCTGGGCGGTCATCTGAGGTTTCTGAGCTGTGGCTGGGCTGGGGCTGGGGCTCAGGGCCTCACCTCTGCACCTCAGGCTCTGTTTCCAGTCTTGAGAATCCGATCTGTCTCCTGGGAGATGGAACTGCACCATGCAGCTTGGACCATGATAGATAACTTAGCTCTGAAGAGGTCAGAACTGTAAGAGGCCTCTGCGAGGGGGAAGTCACTTCAGAGAGGGCACACGGATGCCAAAGCTTGAGTGTCAGCATTCTGTCCTGTGGCTCTTCCCTTGCAGTCACACTGCTCAGAGGGTACCAGTAAGAGGGGCCGAACTAACACAGGCAGTAAGCCTGATAACTCCGCTTCAAGAGCAGGGATGAGCTGCTGTTGCTGCCATTGCTCCATCCTCTCCTCCACATCCCTGCTGGCATCAAAGCCTGATCTTGCTCTTCTGCTCCAAGCCCCCACCTAGTCATCATCATGAACAATAACCATGGCAAATATAGAACATCAGCCACGTTCCGGGCACCGTGCTAAATGCTTTATGTATACTAACCAATGAGATCCCCTCACCACTGTAGACACAGGTGTTCTTATGCCATTTCACAGCAGAGGGTTGAGACTATAGACAAGAGAGGTTAAGTCACCAGCCCAAGGGCACACAGCTAGTTAAGGGGCAGATGGAGCCCACAGAGCCCCTGATGGCAGGTTCACTGTGGGAGGGAGGAAGGGAAAGGCTTGGAAGCAAAGCCAAGGTGGAGCTGATGGGCAGCCCCAGGCTATTTATATTACACTTCCAGCCTGTCATGCTTGCTGGCCTGTGTGCCAACAGCACTCCTGTCTCTGCCAAAACCTGGAAGGAAGAAGCCCAGTGCAGCATTCTGGGCCACCTCTGGAGGACATCAGTGAGGCGTAGGATCTGGGACTGTTCGTCCCTAAACTCTGGGGAGAGAAACCGCTAGAGAGGGCATTGTTACATATGGGCCTCGTGCGCCCTTGATCCTGGTACCTTGCTTCTTCACTTTTGTTCCTCCCTCTGAGGGAACCAGCCTGGACACCTGGGCAGTTTGAAGCTGACCATCAGGTGGCAGGTTAGAGACTTTGTGTATGCAGTGAGCTTGACCAGGAACCAGGAGGGGCTGGGACTGGTGTGGATTTAGATGCTGGCAGGTGCCATCCAGGCCCCTTATAGGAGCCACTCCCTGGAAACAGGGAGTGAAATTCTAGAGACAGTGTCCACGGCCTTAAACCTCCTCTACCTGCAAAGGTCTCTTCAATCTCACATCCAAGCATCTGCCTGTACAGCCCCACTGTGTGCCAGGCACTGGGCACACAAAATCTCTTTCTGTCCTTGTAGAGCTCACCAGAGTCCCTACCCCCATTCCCAGTACCACATGCCCTGGAGCAGAGGTGATGGACAATTAGTGATAGCTCACATGGGTCCCCACCAGAGGTAGAAGAGGGACCCAGGTGTTTTCTGGGGCACAGAGGACATGATCTAGGCAAATGATCATCTTAGGATCAAAAGAAAAGTTTTACAGGTGGCGCCCCCACCTATGAAAGCTTTCTGTCATGGCAGAGGGGGTGCAGTGGAGCAGGCTCATCCCCACCCTGCCATCTGCTGCAGGCACTCAGTACACACTCCAGCACCTGGGCGATGTATCCTTTGCCAAAGCTTGTTAAGAGAGGAGACAGGCCTGCCATCAGGAAGCCATTCCTGTCTCTAAGGAGAGCTGGTGATCTTCCAGGCTCCTTACCTGGAGCTTACCTGGAATCAGGAAGGTTGTGCCAAATTGGTGCTCCTGGGACACTGGGAACAAGTATGTGTTTCTCCACCTGCAATGACCTGTGTACCGCCTCAAGGAATTTCTCACATTCTTCGCTGGGGTGTTCTGCAGAGCGGTCACCCCATTGACAGTGATAATTCTAACAATGGTCAATGCATTTCGAGTGCTTGCTTCCTGGGCTTGGACTTTCATAGATATTGTCTCCTTTCATCCTCACACCTATTCAGCAGTGGGACAGCATTTTTATCTCCATTTTAAGCATGGCACGGAGAGACTAAGCAGCTGGCTAGGAAGCAAGAGATAGGATTTGAACCCAGGCACAGACACCATACAACAATGAAGACCTTTATGTTAATTTGATTTGAGACTTTAAGGATGAATACCACTGAGGTCAAAGCAGCTTTTGGATCCCTTAGTAACCTGGGTCATTTGTACATGTAGCTCAGCTTTGTCCAGGTTGACAGAGTGCTGGGGACTGACCATTTGCCCCCTGAATGCCAAGAAACCAAACAGATCAGTTTCCATGTGTCCAGATGTGGGCAACATCTGGAAGACTGGCAGGACTTCTCTGGCTGTCATCCCTCAAGACACAGCTGGGACTTGTGTCCCTTGACATACTTGCATGTGGGGATTCCTGGCTCAAAAGCATTTGCTAATTCTAAAGCATCATTTCGTGACTTAGACACGAAGACAGCACACTGGATTTAGCTCCTTGCTGCAGTCCAGACCTGAGACACATTACGCTTAAGCCACAGGTAAATCAGACTTTGGAAAAGTCTCAACTGCCAGAGGAGAAAACCCTTCCTGGTCTGGCTAGGGATGAGCACTGAGGTAGCAGCTGCTGCCTGCTACCTGTGAGGCTGCCTGACTTTCCTGTCTGCTTCTCCCAGAGTGACAGAGCCAGGAACCTGTAGTGAACAGGGACATGTCAGTGAAGAGGCATTTTGGGGCATTAATGAACTTGACAATGGCTCTGGGGTGAGACAGTTCATGGAGGTCAAGGAGAAAAGGAGTTCAAGATATCACAAAGTTAAGACTATGGGGATTTAACAGAATAACAGTCCTTATTTTATACAGAGAGTGCCAGCAAGTGAATGAAGTAAGGCTATGAGTGTGTGGATGGATGGATGCATGGATGGAAAGATAGATGGGTGGATGGAAGGATGGATGGATGGATGGATGGATGGACAGATGGAAGAGTGGATGGATGGGTAGATGGATGGTCCTGATGGGCTTTGATAGTTAGAACTTTAATTTGCAGGACCTGACCCCATGTACCACCATGTTGTTCCCACCTGACCATTTTCTTTTGAGACAGGGTCTCACTAGGTAGCCCAGGCTGGCCTTAAACTCGACATCCTCTTGCCTCAGTCTCCTAAGTGTGAGATGACACCATGCCCACTTCCCATCCCCTCCCCATCTTGACAGAACTTTCCCTGCCTTAGGAAGCACTACCCTGCTCTGTAAAGGAGGTCCTTGGGTCTGAAAAGCTTTGACTCTGGATTAGAGTGTCCCAGTCATACTCCTGAGGGGATGTGCAGAAAAGACAGCCATGTCCAGGTCTGAAAGGATGGCAGAGCATATCATTGCTTAGAGAGTGTGCTTAGAGGGAATAGCTTGACAGAGAGGGGCAACTGTCCTGCCCGCTGCCACCAGCCTTGCCTGGGACAGCATTGGAGTAAGAATCAATTTGCTTCATTCCTGCCCTCACCTGTCTAAAAGTCTAAGTGGATCACTTCGCCCTCTGCAGACCTCCTGCCAGAGAACACCCTGGCATCCACTCCTCAGGCTGCCGCCCTGCCCTGGAGTGATGGGTCCTGTAACCCACTGGGCTCAGGACTGGGGGAAAGGGGATGGTGCGAATCTCTGAGCCTCACCCTTCTCCTACATTTCCCCTACTCTGTTCTGCAGACCCTCTGGGCATGGGCTTGCTCTGGCTTCTGGCTGTGGCATGGATTGGAATCTAAGAAGCTGCAAAGCTGAGGCACACTGCAGCCCCTGGACCCCGTGAAACTTGCAGTCCTTTTCCCCTTCCCAGCTGCCCTGTCCTCTCTCCCATCACACTCCTGTATCCTGGCTCTTTGGGGACTCCAAATGATGTAATTTACAAGTCCTGAAAACTTATTGAATCAGCCTTCCCATTTGACAGAAGGGCAAACAGACACAGAAAGGAGGAAGAACTTGCCTAGGTCACAGCAAATAGGAGACAAACCCTTTTGCTGTGGAAGGATTGGGGAGAAAGGAAGCATTCTCACAGACATGGATGACACTTACCTTGAGCTGCCAGGTGAGATGAGGGTCTGGGATTCTTGAACCCAGGTAGCTAGCTTCATTGGGTTTCTCCTCCCCAGCATTTTAAAGAAAGGCAGCAGTATTAGGAGCCTCTCCCTTCTGGGCCCTCATCCCCAGCTGCTCAGCTCTGACTCGACTCTTGCCTGTCTCCATAGCCAATGTCTTTGTCACGGAGGGTGGGCTGAGGCTGAGGGCAGTGTCAGACTCCGCACCCTGTCAAGGTGGGACCTGCTGGTCCCAGGTGCAGGAGTACTGAGCCTGCCTCCTGTACTGATCTCAGTTCCCCCATCCATGCCTGAGCTGTCAATCAGCAGAGTAGCCAGGAAGTCCCACCCAGAGCCACTGACTGCAGGGACTGAAGGGAACATCTATCTGGACATCCTAGAGGGGGAAGCTGGGTGTTGATCCCTGAGGTATCCAGGCCCAGTGTCCCAGCTGGAGCTGTGGCTAGACTATGACCAGAATGACTTGGGGGCAGCTACTGAATGTGATGCACATGTGCGTACCAGTAGGAGTCAGGGAGGCCAACTCTAGGACTGAGAGTTCTCAAACATGTCAGACTCAGATCTACCGGTAAGATGAGCACTGAGCTTACCAGAAGTCCAGCTCAAATAAGTCCCTACACCTTTAGTCTCCACTTTCTTGTTTCTAAATTGGAAATCATTCCTTGGAGCAGAAAACCGATATGAAATGGTCTTCCAGCTCTTAGTGGCTGCACAGACATGATACATCAAGTTCCCTCAGATGAGAGGATCAGGATGGGATGAAAAGAGGCTTTGGCTTGGGGATAGCAGGGCTGAGCAGTCTCTGCCATCTCTGTGCTGGTCTCTTTCATCTGGTGCTGGTCTCCTTAGTGGTCTACAAGCTCAAGCAGCTGGGGCGGGAGAAGGGAGGCAAGTTCTTTGAGGGAGAGAGCTTTGCCCTAGGAGTCTCACCAATGGTGGTGGCCTGCAAGGGATTGAAAACTTTGATCTCAGGGCCTTTTATCGGTAGCTTCTCATTTCCCCTCCAGTTTCTCTCTGGGAGGTCCACGGTGGTAGGTAGGGGGGAGAGGAGTGTTGCAACCCACACATTGGGGTCCAGGTATGGGGTAAAGAAGGGGTAGCAGTCTCTGAGGCCTTTTTCAGAGCTAGGAACTGGTAGGTGAGTGCCTGCTGTGTTCCAAGGAAGCTGATGGCACCCAGCACACAGCTATTGGCTATTTGGCTATTTCTGTCTCTTGACCTGATGTTACAGCAGGACCCCTGCTCATCACCCCCTAGTTAAACAATAGCTTCTGAGTAAGGGTGAAGGGTAGCCCTTTCCCACATCTTCGCCTTCCCCTGCCTCCCCTAGTTGAGTAATGACTGGGGATCCAAGGTGGAGGATATAGAGGGCGATTCTTCCCAGACACCATCTGGCAGATGGGGAGAGATACTGAATGACTTGTTCTAGATCACACAGCAGCCAGGTAGACAGGCCAGGCCCCTACTCCCAGTCCTCCTTGGGCCACTTCTGCTGCCTCAGGCCCTTATTACCTGCTTTCTTCACCTCTCTGGTTCCTGTACCTGAGCTGCAAGCAAAGCTACCTAGAGCTGAGAAGCAAGAATTGTTCTACATACTTGCTAATAGGGTCTCAGAGAGAAGGGCCCTGAGCTCATCAGCCAGGAAGGAATCCAATTTGGCTTTTACAGTCATGGTTATTGGTCATACATTGTGGGATCTTTTAGTTTTTATTAACACAGCAGTCTGGGGGCTGGGGAGCAGGACTGGCTTCTGGGCCCCATGGGGCCCATGGCTCCACAGCCACAGTCTCCAGTCCAGCACGGAACTACAAGCAGCCATCAGGACGTGGTGGGCAAGGGACCAAGGTGTGCAGGGTGGGTTTTCAGGATCCTCTGACTCCTCCTGCCAGGGGTACTTAGGAACCTGGTTGTATTTCTCAGCTTCTGTTCCTGTTGCTGGTTTTATTAAGCTTATTGTCTCTCATTGGCCAGACTGCTGTGAAGGGTCCCAGGAGGCCCTGGGCAGGGCCTGAGGTGTGCAGGTTGGGATAGGAGGTGGATTGAGGGTAGGGCAGAGCCAGTCAGTGGGATGGGATACCTTTTGGCAGCTGAGTGCTGTGGCTAATAGGATGGACTCTGGTGCCAGCCTGCAGGAGCTCGGTTCAGCCCCACTTTGCAAGCAAGCCTGATAGAGCTGAGGTTGGATCAGAGATGATGATAAGTAAGTAAAGCACCTAGCATGTGCTGGCCACACAGTAGTGCTAAGTAGATGGTGAGCTTCTGCCCAAGCCCCTTGCAAAAGACCTAGCAGAAAGTCATCCAGGCCTTCTATTTTCTTTTGTTTCCTGGCCCCACTAGAAAGAGCTGGTTGGCAGATCTAGATGATCATGTTTGTGGTTCCCCTCTCTGGTCATGAACTGACTTGGCCCCAACGGCCATCATTTCTTCCCTCCTGTATCTATAAGAAGAGCTGCTCTGAGAAGTGAGCCCTGGTCAGAGATCAAGAGCCTGAGTCTGTTCCCAAACCTCCCAAGGTACTTGTGAAACCCAGTGTGGCAAGGCCAGAGGCTCTGCGAGCAACAGAGGGTGACCAGGGCTGCAGAGTCCTTTAGTGAATGGGCCTGGACCCCCTGCATGGAACTTAAGGGAATGTACTTAAAGTACAGATTTCTGGGACCCCACCCCTGACAGGGTTTGCATTTTAAGAAGGGATTGAGTCACACTAAAATCCAGGTTACTCTGTGACAGAGGAGAGACTGCTCTAGCTCATGGGCCTGCCCACGTCGGAGCCAGATTGGGGCTCTTGCCATCTTGCTGTAGTAACCATTCCAGCTGCTGAGATTCAGTGAGGGGCAGGGCAGGACTGCCATCCCATCTTATAGATGGGGAAACAGACATCCAAGGCATCTGGATAGTGCCAGAATTGAGATGTGAACCCAGGTCTAGTGGGTTGCACAATCTATGCTGCTTAGCTCACCCCTTGCCCCCCAAATCAGGCCCTGATTTCTCTTAGTCCCTGATAACCAATTAGTGTTGGGGACTAGTCCTGTGCCCCTGAGTCCACTAGAGGGAACCCACAGGATGGGGGAATTGGCAGCGGCTGTCGTGCCCACTATTGATAGGTTCCTCTGGGGCTGGCAGGATGTTCCCACCACTGATATATTGCCCGGAGCAAAGCTTGTTTGGCTGATATATATTGAGCTGCTGGATTTATGAGCAGCGCCCAGTTTCCCAACCAGCTGCCAGCTCAGGAGGCCAGCCGTCCTTCATCTGCTCCATCTCTGCTACCCACTTTTCTCAGAGAACTGAGGGGCTCTGGTAGGCTCACCGCAGGGACCCCACCTCCCCTGTTCTCACCCCCACGCCCACCTGATTTTCCAGTAAATAGGCCCAGATTTTCTTTGTGCAGAGGCACAGTCATAGACATCCTTCTGGATTTCTGCTAGCAAATTGAGCTGACAGGACAGTGTCTCTTGGAGGCAGCAGGTCCAATGCATGGGAAGAGGTACAGGTACCTATGTCAGCTTCAGCCACAAAGCCAGCTTTCCCAAGGGCTGGGCAGCAAGGATGGGGCAGCTTCTCGCTGGGGGAAGGGCTCAGACAAGTGCCACCCCCTTCCTCTATGGATCTGGAGGGCATTCCCCCACTCTGTTGCCATCTTCATTTCAGATCTAGGTAGGACTAGGGACTTCTGGAGAAAAGACTGGAGAACCGTAAGATCCAGTTACTAGGATAGGGCTCCGGGCTTTGCCCCCACTTTCTCTGTGGGATGCTTTATGCCCTATTGTTTTAGAGTTCTCCAGAGAAGCAGAACCAACAGGATATTTTTCTTTCTTCTGTAAAATGGGGGTGCTCACATACCTGCCTTGCAGGGCTGATGTGAGGATGGCAGTTTGAAGAATACTGAGGTCCCAGTGGTTCAGAGCTAATTATGATCATATAATTATCTTAGTCAGTGTCAGAGTTCCTGCATTGTGGAATAGAGTTCCTGGGCTTTTGGCTCCCTGCACAGGTGTGTGGTTTTGCCCCAGATCTATCATAGTTCTAATGCTTCTGTCTCATAGCCTGAGATGGAGTATCCAAGCCTTCCAGAAAGGTTTGAGATTCTGGACAACAGACACAGGCAGTGGGGAAGTAGACTCTTCTCCCAGGTTCTGAGAAGATGGAGTATCTGAACTTAGAGCCATGATACCTAGGCGGGACTGTGGTCTCCTCTTTTCTCTCCTCTCTTCTCCACCTCAGATGAGATGGAGTCATGAAAGGGACAGGCCCACAACCAGGAGGCAAGGAGACAATGTCCCTACCTCAGCATATGGGGGTAAACGGAGCTGTTCAGCCCAAAAGATTTCATTTTGAACTTCACCCCAAATTTCTCAATCCAAGGCTGAGAGAATTAAAGACCCCAAGATGTTCTAACAACCAGAGCTGAACACCTCGAGTCAGAAAGAAAAAGCTGATTAGCTCCTAATTGCCGTTAAATTATATATACATATACATATTTTAAGTCGAATCTGCATGTCTAATGTGATTTTTTGATTACATTTTAATAGTCTGGCTGGGATGGGAGAATGAAGAAGGAAGGGTTCTGTCATCCCTTGCCAGAGGAGGGAAGTAAACAGGGCAGCAAGAGACTTGGCCTGGGGCCACATCCCTGAGAGCCCAGAGCCAGGCCTTGTGGGGAGCTGGGTGGGGTCAACACCCCTTCCCACTAAAGCCCCTTTCTGTCCATCTGGACAAGTCCATCCGGCTTGTGACTTAAAGGCCTTTCCCCTTTGCCTTTAAAAAAATAGCTTCTTAATTTTGCTCTTTGGATCCATATGCCACTTCCAGGCCTGATTGTTCCCTGGGACTGCCAGAAATGCCCCCAGGATCTGGTGGTGGAGTCAGATAGAAACTTCCAGGCAAGAGTTCTGGCCCTGCCCCATTAGGATGGCCTTGAAGACTCCCACCCCTCTCCTTGCTGGGTCTCAGTGTTGGTGTGTATGAAATGAAGGTGTAAGACTGACTAGGTGTGCTCTGGGGGCCCTTTGGGTCTGATGGGGCATGCATGGTCTACTTCCGGTTCATTTCAACACCGCTCTTTCCATCTCGGAGGAATGAGGGGCTTCCATACTCTGTCACCCACTGAGCATTTGCCAACTCCCTGTCCCCATGTCTTGCCATCTGGCTGAGGTCCCTTCCACCACAGCCTCAGCCAGCTCCCCTTGGTTTCTCCTTGGAAGATAGAACCCTCTCCCATCATAGTAACTCCTCAAAGAGCTGAAAGCTATTAGCAAAATCCCTCCCCATTCATACGCACACATTCTATTTTTAAATAACATTTACTTCTGATTCGAAAAATAAGGCTGTACCTGATCATTGCAGAAAAACTGGAGACAGACAAGCATAAAGGAGAAAATAATAATCACCCATAATCTTCCCAAATAACGATAACCACTATTAATAGGTTTTATTTAAGTACACACATATGGGATTTTTTTTTCTGTGATAAAAATGGGATTGTGCTGCAGATGTGCCTTCAGGTCATCCCTGCCTATGTGTGAAGCCTTGAGTCTAGCTCAAGTTCTTCCTTCCCAGACTCCCAGGCTCCCAGGCCTGTAGGCCCATTAGGTGGGTGCCTCAGTGCCTTTCCTCAGGCAGGAAAACCTTACTCTGTGGCTATGTAAGCACCTTGGTTCAGAGGCCTCTGGGAGGCCCAGAGTTGAAATACTGACTGCCTCCAAGTGTGTAATTCTGTGTGTGTGTCTATGTGTGTCTGTGTGTGTGTACACATAAGAAAGAGAAGGAAGCCAGACAGGGTAGTACACATCTATAAGGCCAGCAATTGGGAGGCTGAGGCAGGAGGATCATGAGTTAAGAGGCCAGTCTGGGCTACATAGTGAGACTCTGCCTAAAAAAAAAAAAAAAAAAAAGAAGAAGAAAGAAAAGACGGACCGAAAGACAAAAACATAGAAGGAGACAGTATTGGGCACTGGGGAGAACACTCCAAGGACTCACCATAATGCAGGGGGAAGGCATAAGCTAGCTCCAGGGATCATTGTCCCACTTCAGCTACATCTGAGTCACAGGTGGGCACCACAGGAGCCACCCTTGTTCCTTTCCACAGAGCAAAGGGAGCCTCCTGCTAAGCAAATCCACTCCTATCACTTGAGAAAGAAAACAACTTTGCAAGCCGCTGTCCAGCCCACCTAAGTTCAGGGTTGAGTCTACTGGTTGAAGTGTGGGTGGCAATGCCCACCCAACAGCCTGGCTTTGGTTTTGATGGGGTGGAGGGACTCTCGGCCCACACTGACTCTCCTGGGCCTGCAGACTGGGAAGTGGGAATGCCCAGATATCTGGGACCTCTCAGAGACTTCAGGGGTGTCCCAGCTAGAGGTACCTTGGCCTCTGCCTTCTCACTTCAAGTTGGGGGAGTCAGGGCCCCAAGAGGGGGAAGGACATGCCCACAGCTACACAGAAAGCTGATGGTTGAGGCAGCCCTGGGGACTTGTCAGTGTCCCCAGTCTGGTGTGACTTCCCACATGGCAGCTCCTTATTGGTGGGGGCTGAGAAGGCAGGTGCAGGGGTACAGAGGGGCCATGACAGACTAAGAATTCAGCAGTTCCACCTCATATGCTTCCAGATGCTTCCCAACCCAGGCAGAGCCATACTCTCTGCCGTATGCTTATGTTGCCTGGTGTCTCACGGTCTCTTCTGTCCAGGGGAAAGTCCTGTGAATCCCTAAGCCAAAACCATCGGACCCTCCTTTTCCTTCATTCAACTCAGCTGCTGAGCACTGCTTACCTCCCCCAGGAGTACTTTGAGCCAAAGGGACCCAGCAGGGAACAAACAAGCCAATCCCTGCTTCCTTGGAGCTCACAGCCACGAGGCTGTGGGGCTCTCCTCGGAGGTGGAGTGGCTGTTCCCAATTTTCTGTTCATTTAAATTCCACAAATGCTGTCTGCAGGGCATGGAGTCACACATGCGGGACAGGGCTGCATTTCTTGTACCCACGGTAGTGATGTGTAACAAGCACTGTGCTGGGGAGAAGGCGGTGCGCTCTCTCATGCTCCATGGGAGGAATATGGACCTCCTAATAAGGTTGAAGATTGGGTTACTCCATAGCTACCCATGGAAAACCTCACTTGTGTGCTCTCATCCCGTGGTGGCTGACACTGGCCACTAGCTGGCTTGTTCTACATGTAGTCTACATGGGTCAGTTTGGGCTTCCCCACAGCATGGCTGCCAGGTTCCAAGTATTAGGGTCCCAAAGAAAGCCCAGAAGAAGCTGCATCCCTCTTTATTATCTAGCCTTCAAGTTCCCAGAGCTGCACTCCTGCCACAGGGATCTACTTGAGTCCTCAAGTGGACAGAGGGTAACAGAGTTGTAGCTATTATCTCTCAAGCACATATAACCTACCAGCCGGTGAGCAGCCATCATCCTTTCAGCCATCTCAGTGGGCCTGCTGTTGTCCCCATTCTGTAGATCGGAAGTCAAAGGTTCAGGAAGGCTGCTCTGCCTGCCCAAGTCACACAGCAGGGATCGCACCCAAGTCTGTCTGCCTCCAGAGCCACAGCTCTCAACACTCTGTACCCAGCTCTCCATCCCTATCCCTAAGTCATTTTTGGCCCCAGGGAAAGTGTGATGAGAAACTTAGGTGGGCAGCTGCCCCTAGGTTCAGATCTAGGAAGATTTTTTGGCAGAAGGAACATCAAGCAAAGCCTTGAAAGATGAGTTCCATTTGGACACCTTTGGAATAGGGTGGCAATCCTCATGGAGTAGCAGTGGATAAAAGGGCCCCCAAACCACCCAGGAGGGTTGCTGTGGCCCAGAATACTGGCCTTCACCCCCTCACACACCAACACATTGTAAACTGTACTCCCCACAAGGCAGGCTGAAGTGGGAGTAGTGGGTGGGTTTAGACCCCAAAAAAATGTCCCAGTGGTCCCTGCCCTCGACTGTATTACCAGCAGCTTCCTCCTTCTGAGGCTAGGACTGGGGTGGAGGCTTCCTCCTCTTCCACCCCTCTGTGAAGACTTGGGTTTTCTCTTTGGAGATGGGGTAGGTCTGGGCTGTTCTCCTGTGCAAATGCAAACTGGGCCTCAGAACAGCAAGCATCCCTGTAGCAGGCTTGCTGGTTTGGGGCATTGTGAATCGGAAGTTTAATTATCTCATTGATACAAATCTTGTGTATTCCAACAGCAGTCTCTGTCCCTTCCAGGCCTCTCTCTTTCAAGTCTTGTGTTGTGTACCTCTCCTCTCCCACCCACACTAGGGATCCCCTTGGTCCCTGGGTTCCTCCCTTCTTTTGTTCCCTATTTGCATCTGTCTTCCCCCACCCCTCCCTTTTCCACTCTCCTCTTTGTTGGTCTCCTCTTTCCATCTGTCTCTGTCTTAAATCTCCCCAGTGTCTGTCTCTGTTGCCTGGCTTCCCCTCACCCTCTCTTCCTTGCTTTCTCTGGACTGACGGCAGTCCCCTCTCTTCTTGGACAGACGTCTAGTTGAAATGGAGCACTCTAAAGAATGCTAATAGGAAAGGCAGCATTAATTAGCCAGCTCTGGCATAATTAGCTCCACTGCCTGGTGTCTTAACTGGATAATGAGCCTCTCTGTCTAAACAGAAGGCAGGCAGGACAAGGGGACTAGGCCATGCCTGGTGATGCCAAAGGGGTCCTGCCTTTGGGCCACCCTACTGGAATCCTCGGGTTGCCCATCGCTGCCCTCTCCTGCCAGGCCCTCCTGCTGCTGTGCTCAGATCATGGGGAGGCAGATGCCTGGCCCCTGCCTGTGCCCAAAGGTTCGATGTTGCTGGAGCTGCATATAAAGTGGCCTGAGTCTGAAACAGTGGCTGCAGTTGCAGCCTTCCAGACAGGGGGTGGGGAGCTACGGATGGCTCTTGAGAGCTATGACAGGCACTGAGCCCTGGCACAGCCCCCTGAGCAACAGCTGAGCACGTTACAGTCCCCAGAGGGGAGCAAAGAAATGCTTATGTGACAGCACTTAACGGACTACACAGGCTGCAGAGTACTTGCACCCTTGACTCCACAGTCACGAGGCAGAGATGGCCCCTTCCCTTTTATAAATGATGACTCAAGTTCAGAGACGCACACTGCCTTGCCAGTGTTCACACTGGCAGGACCCAAACCAGGGTCTGTCTGATTGCAGACATCATTTTCCTTCCCTACTACCTTGATACTTCCTGAAGGTTCATGACAGCTGCTTATTGGACATGGTTGTTGTGGTGTCATATCTTACAGTGGCCTTGAGTTCTACAGAGAATGCAGCACAACCCAAAAATATCACGTGTAGTCAAAATTCTCGAATATCCCTTTCAGGGGGAGAAACATCTTTTCCGTTTGGGCTGGCAATTCTCTTTTTCTTGGCCTTGAAAGCCAAGATCTAGTTGGGGAAAGAGATGAGGAAATAGCGGGATTTTTCTTTCTGTTTGGTGCACGTGTGGAGTTCGGTAGAGCTGAGCCTGCTAGATGCGATTCTATTAATATTTGGGTGAGTGGACGGGGCTCGTACCCAGGTGGGGCACTGCCCCCTCCTTCCAGGCTGCTGACTCTCTCCCTCTCCTGTAGGCTATGGACTCAGAGGATGACCCCCTCCTGCAGGATGTGTGGCTAGATGAAGAGCAGGAAGAGGAAGAAGCAACAGGTGAGACCTTTAGGGGGGCCCGGAAGTCAGGGCCTCGACCTGGGGCGGGGGAGCAGTGTTGCTGGCGGCGCTGGACCTTACCTCCTCGGCCCCCAGCCTCGGGGTTCTGGAGTACCCTGGGATGGGCCTTCACCAATCCATGCTGTGCGGGGCTGGTGCTCTTCCTGGGCTGCAGCATCCCTATGGCCTTATCAGCCTTCATGTTCCTCTACTACCCGCCGCTGGACATTGACATCTCCTACAATGCCTTTGAGATCCGCAACCACGAGGCCTCTCAGCGCTTTGACGCCCTCGCCTTGGCACTCAAGTCCCAGTTTGGATCCTGGGGGCGCAACAGGCGCGACTTAGCCGACTTCACCTCTGAGACGCTTCAGCGACTTATTTCAGAGCAGCTGCAGCAGCTGCATCTTGGTAACCACTCGCGACCCGCTCCCAGAGCCCCACGCACCGTAACTGCGACCACCCAAAAGCCAGTGGCCAATCCGAGTGGGCGTCTTCGGCGCGAAGCCCCGCCCCTGGTGGATCGGGCAGCCAACCGGAGTGGAACCCCGCAGGACCAGCGCTCGGCGAAGAATGGGCGGCGCCAGCCCAGCGCCCCACCCCCTGCAGCCACCGTGGCCAATCAGAGCCGTGTCCGTCGGGGCACCTCGCGCTGGGATTACTCGCGTACTTACGTGAGCCCTAATACCCAGACGCACGCGCACTGGCGCATAGAGCTCATCTTCCTGGCTCGTGGAGACACCGAACGCAACATTTTCACCAGTGAGCGGCTGGTCACAATCCATGAGATTGAGCGCAAGATCATGGACCACCCAGGCTTCCGGGAATTCTGCTGGAAGCCCCATGAAGTGCTCAAGGACCTGCCGCTCGGCTCCTACTCCTACTGCTCTCCCCCCAGTTCACTCATGACCTACTTCTTCCCCACCGAGAGGGGCGGCAAGATCTACTACGATGGCATGGGCCAGGACCTGGCAGACATCCGGGGTGAGCAGGTCCAGCGTGGCTTGGGTTTGCTTAGACAGAGAACCAGGAATCTGGTTGGAGGAAGATGGGAGACGGGTTGAAGGAAGATCAAGGCTGGGTTAGTGTTAGGTACATCAGGGATGGGGACTTGGGGAAGAGCGGGGGACAGGGCCAGAGAATGGTGGTAGGGGCTGGGGCAGGTATTGGATGTACCGCTTAAGGGAGGACCTGGGCGAGGCACAACACAAGGAGGAGGGACTGGAACAGGACTGGAAGGTGGAGACTCAGGAACGCAAAACCTGAGCCCTGGAATTTTGTGAGGTTTAAATTGGAATGCAAGTGTCAACCTGGTGGGAGCTTCTTGGGAAGCTGTAGGTTCTTGAAACCATCCCTGCCTTGTTAGTTCCCCCTCGAGGTAGGAAGCTCCCTAATACCTTGAAGCAGTGTGAGGTGATGGTGAGGAGGGCTGGTGGGAGCTGTCCACTGAGCTGTTTGGGCTCCACCCTGCCCCGCAGGATCCCTAGAACTGGCCATGACTCATCCCGAGTTCTACTGGTACGTGGACGAGGGCCTCTCGGCAGACAATCTGAAGAGTTCCCTCCTGCGCAGTGAGATTCTGTTTGGAGCACCCCTACCCAACTACTACTCTGTGGATGACCGCTGGGAGGAGCAACGGGCCAAGTTTCAGAGCTTTGTGGTCACCTACGTGGCCATGCTGGCCAAGCAGTCTACTAGGTAGGAAGTCCAGCTGCATCCCAGTGGGTGCCTGTCCCTGCATGTACCAGGAGAGACCGAGCTGTACTCGGGTAGTGAATTGGTTTCCATGGGTCTCTTACTCATAAACCTCAGGTCTCCTTCCCTACAGTCTTTTTCCTAGGAATTCTTTCTTCCCAAATCAGAGCAGAGCCAGGTGCATCCTCTTTGTCTCTCTGAAAGACACCCTTTTCTTGATCAGTGCTAATCGTTAGTGAACATGACAGCTTTGAGGGAGGTAGGTAATTCCAGAACTCTTGCCCTGGAGGCTTGGGTATTGATTTTCTCCTGAGATGGTGTTTTCTAGAAAGATTACTGGCCAGGGATTAAGGACTCCTGTCTGCCTTTAATACCCAGGGAGACAGTGTACAAGTCACTTCGTTTCTCCCAGCATTAGTTTCCCTACTTGTAGATGGGGAGTAGGATTTCTGTTACCTTGGTCATCTGGAAGACATGAGGTAACAAATGTAAAGGTGCTTTAGGATGGTGTGTCCTGGGATACAGCTGGTGGGTTCCTCCCCTCCAGGACAGGGCAGAGTCTTGCTGGGTAGTGACTCTGGTGTCGTTCTAGTCCCTAATTCTAACAGGCCAGACATAGGAGGAATCATTCCACCGGAAGTACCCTTGGCAGTGCCTCCCATTGCTCACCTTTATATTGAGCGACCGCCGAATAATCAGTTGTCATCACTCGAGCACTGACTTTGTGCCACACACTGTTCTAAGCCCATTAAAGACACTCTCATTTAATTCCTACACCAACCCAAGGAGGGAGCAGTGCTGTTATGATTATCTCTAATTTACACTTGAGGAAACTGAGACACAGCACAATTAAGTTGACCAGAATTTTAAAGCTCTTCATCAGTGGCTGAATGGAATCCACACACAGGCTTTCTGATCCACAGCCCATGCCCCTGGGGTTTCTATATCAGCTAATGTACTCGGAGCCCTCTCCCTGCCCTGTTCCTTTGCCATGCAAGCACCTGTGCATCTATAAAGGTCTGTCTTTGACTGTTTTCCTCTGAGGCTGGTTAAATGCTCACTACTGGTTTCCAGTCCCCTTCTCCTCAGGGAGGCAGGAAAGAGCCTCCTTTGGATGTTGGATGGAAACATCTCTGTGTGGTGGGATCCCAGTTACTTCACTTCCTAGTTGTGGGAGTTTCCCTGAGCTTTTTTGCCTCTCTGAGCTACTTTTCATCAGAGTGATTGTCACTTTGTATTTTATTCATAAATGAAAGTGCAGTCCTTGAATCAACAACATCAGCATCAGCTGGGGGATTGTTAGAGTTGCAAAATTGCAAGCCTGTCCCCAGATCTACTTATTCCGGGAGCTTTGTTTGCATGTGAAAGTTTGAGAAAGGTCTGGTTTCATTATGTCTCAATAGTGTGAGTTAGTTGAGGCCTGGGATTGTTTTTGGCTAGTTTCTGTGGGCCCAGCCCCAGCAGTGTGTCAGGCAACCCTTAGTGAGGATTTGTCTGAGGAATGACTGAATGACTGACTGGATGGATGGATGGAGGTATCTTAAGAACAGGCAACTGAAAGGGGCTGACTGTGGAAGGCTCTTTAGTGTTTCAGAAACCAATTATCCCTGTAGAAGTGTTCATCTGCTAAGATCAAGCCCCTGCCCTTAGGGGGAGAAAAAAAAAAAACCTTCCCTTCCCCCTAGAGCTTCATAGCAATTGTGACAGCCAGGGCTCCTAGGGACTCGATTTCAGTGTCATTTTTGAATTAATAGAATCTTTTTTATTTTATTATTGGCAACCCAAGAAATGAAAGCATGTGCCTTGACTCAATACAGAATTATGCACGTCATCACTTTTACTACTTCCTGATAATACAAGTCTTAGAATACTGCCACTGCTTTTATTGTGTATCAGCCTTTTGCATTTTTATCGTGTGTGTTTTAATTCTATATGCATTTAAAACCTCATAAGGCATTACATTATTTTACGTAGTCTGTGTTCATTTGTATTTATTCACATACTTACCTTTCCTGATGCTCTGTTACTTTCCACAATTTCATGTTTCCCTCTGGGATCATTTTCTTTGTGTCTAAAGAACTCTCTTTAGTTTTCTTTTAGTGTAGGTTTGCTGGTGATAAAATCTGTTTTATTTGCCTAGAAAACATCTTTATTTTACTTTCATTTTGAAGTCTATTTTTGCTGGTGTAGTTGTAAATTAGCAGTTATTTTAATACTTTAGAGATGTCTTTCCACTGTCTTTTGAATTCCATTATTTCAGTAGAGAAGTTAGTTGTAAATCTTTTTTGTTGCTTCTTTAAACATTTATTTTTCCTCTAGTTTTAAAACTTCTCTTTAGGCTGGTGGAGTGGTTCAAGTAGTAGAGCACCTGCCTAGCAAGTGCAAGGCCCTGAGTTCAAACCCTAGTGCTGCCAAAAAAAAAAAAAAGATTTATCTTTATCTTTAGTTTCACTAGTTTTAGTATGATTTTCTTTGTATCTGATTTGCTTGGGTTACATAGCTTGAATCTGTAGATTGATGAGTAATCGATCAATCAGTTTTAGGAAATTCCTGGCTCTTATCTCTTCAGATGCTGCTTCCACCTTGTTCTCTGTACCTTCTCCTTTTAGGACTGTAATTATATAAACATATATTTTTTTCACAGAGTTCCATCTGTACTCAATGCTCTTTTCTAGGTTTTACCTAATTTTTTTTTCTTTCTGTATTTTGGTTTAGATATTCCAGTTCACTAATGCTATCTTCTACTGTATCTAATCTGCTCTTTAATAACTGTTGAGTTTTTAATGTTCATGTTCTGTTTTTCTGTAAGAATTTCCATTTGATTCTTTTTGTAGATCCTTTTTTGTTCATAGTCTCCTCTCTATTCATAAGCATACCAATTATAATGGATAACCTGTAGATTTGTTTCTGTAGTCTGTTCTTTTGCTTGGTATTTGGTTATGCAGTTCTGCCTGTACGTAGCCTGGTAATTTTTATTACATAATGAACACTGTGCAAAAACACATAGGTGCAAAATAGTGTTATTTCCTCCCCATAAAGAGTATCCTCTGCTGTCCTGTGCAGATAGCAGTATGACTAATCTCCTTCAACAACACAGTCAAGGATGTCTGTAACCCTGGAAAGTCTCAGTCTACCTCTAGTTGGCCCTAGGTGCTCTAGGATTTTCAACTGTAAGCCTGGTGTATTCTGCAGAGTCCCTTCCCCTGACAGGTTCCAAACTTAATTTTTATTTCTCAAAGATGGAAACAAACAAACCTCCACTCTGCTTTGTTCTGAGGCTTTCTGGTTAGGTTTTTGGCTATGCAGCCCTGTCTTCAGCCAAAGTGCTGAAGGAAAACTGGCCAGTGTCTGGCTGCCTCTCAGGTCTCTGCCCAAAACTGTAGTAGTTTATCTGACTCCCAGCCAAGGCTTTCAGCCTTCCACCCTTGTTTGGAAGCAGCAAATGCCTCTCAGGTAAAAACGGCCATACAAGGACAGCTTACCTCTCCTAGGCTCTTTCCTTACTGGAATCTTAGCCCTTTGGTTCTCATTATTTCAACAACTCTCAGCCATCATCAGATGGATGATTTCTGAATTTACCTGATTTTTTAGGACAGTCAGCCCTCTATATTCTCAGATTCTGCATCCTTGGATTCAACCAACCATGAGTTGAAAATATTGGGGGGAAAATTGCGTCAATATTGAACACATTCAGACTCTTTTTGTCATTATTCCCTAAGCAATAAAGTATAATTATTTATGTAGCATTTACACTGTAGTAGATATTATACGTGATATAGAGAGAAGGATGTGTATAAATTTTATGCAAATACTATCCCATTTTGTACAGGGGACTAGAGCATTCTTGGATTTTGGCATCAGAGGGAGGTCCTGGAACCAGGCCCCCATGGATATGGAGGGATCACTGTAGTTCTAGGCAAGGACCCTGGTCTTCCATGAGCTATTCCTTCCTACCTGAGAGTAAATGTTTGCACCTGTATCTTTTTACAGCCAGCAACTAGGACCCAGAACCTAGAAGACACTTTATTTTTTTTCTTTTATTATTCATATGTGCATACAAGGCTTGGGTCATTTCTCCCCCCTGCCCCCACCCCCTCCCTTACCACCCACTCCGCCCCCTCCCTCTCCCCCCCACCCCCTCAATACCCAGCAGAAACTATTTTGCCCTTATTTCTAATTTTGTTGTAGAGAGAGTATAAGCAATAATAGGAAGGAACAAGGGTTTTCGCTGGTTGAGTTAAGGATAGCTATACAGGGCATTGACTCACATTGATTTCCTGTGCGTGGGTGTTACCTTCTAGGTTAATTCTTTTTGATCTAACCTTTTCTCTAGTTCCTGGTCCCCTTCTCCTGTTGGCCTCAGTTGCTTTTAAGGTATCTGCTTTAGTTTCTCTGTGTTAAGGGCAACAAATGCTAGCTAGTTTTTTAGGTGTCTTACCTATCCTCACCCCTCCCTTGTGTGCTCTCGCTTTTATCATGTGCTCAAAGTCCAATCCCATTGTTGTGTTTGCCCTTGATCTAATGTCCGCATATGAGGGAGAACATACGATTTTTGGTCTTTTGGGCCAGGCTAACCTCACTCAGAATGATGTTCTCCAATTCCATCCATTTACCAGCGAATGATAACATTTCGTTCTTCTTCATGGCTGCATAAAATTCCATTATGTATAGACACCACATTCCTAGAAGACACTTTATAAATACCATGCAAATTAAAGTGTTCACAAATAAATGATTGATTTAACTTGCAGTTTTCTACCCAAAGAACAATTGCTCTATTTAATTCAATAAGGTAGGTAATTCCAAGATCTTTTCTCCAAGATCTTTTAGATGTCCTGGTTGAAGTATAAAGACAACTTCATTGAGGTATAATTGGCAACAACCCTCTGCATATACTTAAATTTTATAACTTGGTTGGTTTTAACACATTGATATACTATGAAACCTTCACTGCAATCAAGATAGTGAAAATATCTGTCACTCAATGTGTTTTCTCATGTCTGCCTCATAATTGGTCCACCCTGCCTCCCACCACCCTAAGAAAACACTTTTCTGTTTTCTATCATGATATGTTGGGTTTTATTTCCTTGAGTTACATACGCATGGCATCGTATAGTATGTACCCTTTTGTTTGGCTTATTCCATTCCATCTAATTAATTTGCATTGTGTCCATGTCATCGTGTGTATCAACAACTTATTCTTTCTGAATGCTGAGTAGTAATACTCCATTGTGTGGAAATGCTATCTTTTGTTCATCTTCTCACCTGTTGATGGATATTTGGGTTTCCAGGTTTGGCTGTTGCAGATAAATCTGCAATGAACATTCTTGTATAAGCCTTTGGGTGGACATATACATTCCTTTGTCTTAAATACCTAGGAGTAAAATGACTAGGTATATGTTTAACTTTTTAAAAACCTGTCAAACATTTCCAAATTGGTTGTACCATTTTACATTCCCACCAGAGGTATATGAGAATTCATGTTCTTCCACATCCTTTCTAACACTTGGTATGGACAGTGTAAAGTGTTTTTATTTTTAGCTTTTCTACAAAAAGAAGAGGAAGAAGTTGAAGATTTAACTATTCTGATAGGTGCATAACAGTATCTCACTGTGGTTTTTGTTTCATTTTCCCCAGTTACTAGTGATGTTGGGCATCTTTTCATGTGCTTACTTAATATCTATTTATTTTCTTTGGCGAACTGAACTGTCTGTGCAGGTCTTTTGCCCGTTTTCAATTGGGTTTTTTATATTTAGTACTGTGTGATGTTCCATTTTGAGTTAATCTTCATCTATGGTGCAAGACATGGTATGAGGTTTATTATTTTGAAATGAATATCTAATTATTCCAGCATCATTTGTTGAAAAGACTGTTCATTTCCCACTGAATTACCTTTGCACCTTGGACAAAAATCTGTTGACAATGTATGTGTGGCTCTGTTTTTGGATTTGCTATTCTGTTTCATCAATCTGAACAGTCTTAATTACTGTAGCTTTATATCAAGTCTTTGTTTTTTTCACTGTTGGAGATCCAACCCAGTGCCTGGTGCGTGCTAGGCAAGTGCTGAATCAGCTTGTTTATTTCTACAAAAAAAAATAAGTCTGCTGGGATCTTGAGTCTGATTTTGTTTATTTCGTAGTTCAATTTGAGGAGAACTGACATCTCAGTATTGAGTGTTTGGACCTATGAACATGAGGTATCTGCCATCTTTTGTCATATTTATTCCTAAGTGTTTCATATGTTACTCTATTGTAAGTTATATTTTTAAAATTTCATTTTCCAAATGTTTAGTTGCTAGCATTTAGAAATATAATTTGGGAGTTCTATAACCTTGCTGAACTTACTTATTAGTTCTGTTGGATTTTCTGGTTATTGTTTCATTTTGTTTTTTAGATTCCATTGGATTTTTTACATAGATAATTGTGTGTTGTACTAATAAAAACCATTTTGCCTTTTTCTAATTTCTTTTTTCTTGCCTGATTGAACTGGTTGTATTAAATACACAATCGTATATATTTAATGTACATATTAAATACATCCTGTCTTATTTCTGATAGAAGTATGTAGGTTTGTGGTATATTTTATTGGGTTAAGGAAGTTCCATTCTACTCCTAATTTGCTGGTAGTAATGAATATTGGATTTTTTCCTAATGTTTGTTCCGCATCTAGAGAGATGATTGTAGTTTCTTCTTTTTAAATTTAATGTGCTGAATCACATTGATTAAACTATTTATTCCTGGGGTAGACCCCGTTAGTCATGATACATTGTCTTTCTTATGTAGTCTTAGATTATGTTTGTATTCTGTGTTCATGGACACGATATGTTCATGATAAACATTGGGCTATACTTCTCTTGTAATATCTTTGTTCTATTTTGGTATCAGGGTAATTTCCGGCCTCACAAAATGAGTGGAGAGGTATTTTCTTTTCTTTAGTCTTTTGGGAAATTTGTATAGAACTGATATCATTTCTTCCTTAATTGGTAGAATTTGCCAATAAAACTGTGCCTAGAGTTTTCTCTATGAAAAAGTTTTTAACCTATAAATCCAATTTGTAAATATGTAAAGGCTATTAATTTACCTGTTTCTTCTTGTGTGAGCTTTAGTGGTTTGAATCTTTCATGGATCTGTCCATTTCATTTATATTCAGATCTGTTGGCATAAAGTGATTCATATTTTTCTCTTATTATCTTTATAATAGTTGTAGAAATTGTAGTGATGTTACATCTTCCATGTGTATCTTCCCTTTTTTCATGATCAGTCTGACTGAAAGCATAGAAGCTTTATTGTGCTCAGAGAGCTACATTTTTATTTAATTGATTTCCTCTATTGTTTTTCTATTTTTTTTTTTAACTTCTGCTCTGATCTTCATTATTTCCTTCTGCTTACTTTACATTTTATTTTCCCTGTTCTACTGTCCTAAAACAAAAGTTGAGGTCATTGACTGGAAACCTTTCTTCTTTTCTAATATAGATGTTTAGGGCCACAAAACTTCCCATAAGTACTACTATTTTAGTACTATTTTAGCACATCCCACAAATTTTGATATTTCGATGTTTTTTTTCAGTTATTCTATTCCTCTTCGATCTCTTCTTTAACTCGTGTGGTATTTAAAAACTGTTGTTTAGTTTATAAATAATTGGGGATTTTCCAGATACCTTTTTTCAACTCATTTTAAATTTAATTCCATCATAGTCAGAGAACATACTTTGTATGACTTAAATTCTTTGAGATTTATGAAGTCTTGTTTTATGGCCCATTTTATGACTGTCTTGCTAAATGTTCTTTGTGCACTTGAAAATAATGTATTCTTCTATCCTTTGGTGCAGTGTTCTATTAGTATTAATTAGATCAAGTTGATTGTGTTGTTCAAATCTTCTATGCCCTTACTGATTTTTTCTAATTGTTCTACCAATTATTGTAAGAGGGTGTTGAAATGTTCAACTATAATTGTGGATTTATCTGTTTCTTTTTTCAGTGCTTACAGTTTTTGCTTCATGTATTTTAAACTGTTATTAGGTTCAAATGCTTCTAGGATTATCATATTCTTTTGATGAATTGACCCATTCATCATTTTGAAATTACCTTTTTATACTCAGTAATTCATTCTGAAATTTACTTTATCAGTTATTAATACAGTCACTCTAGCTTTCTTTGGACTCATGTTAGCCTGGTATATATCTCTTTCTATTCCTTTTCTTTTCATCTTTTTTTTACATTTAAAGTGGGTTTCTTGTAGGCAGTGTGGTTTTCATTTTTTAAAAAATCTGACAGCCTCTGCCTTTTAATTAATGTGTTTAAATCACTTACAGTTCATGCAGTTATTAATATGGATAGACTTAAATCTATCTTATTCTTCTTGTCCGTTGTTCTCTGTTCTTCCTTTCCTCTCTTTTGTTTTCTTTTGAATGAATTATTTTCCATGTTTTTAATTTTATCTCCTTTTGGCTTTTTAACTGTAGGTTGTTTTAGGACTTATGGCATATGCATTTAAATTATCACAGTGTATCTTTGAGTCGTGTCACGCCTCACTCATCATGTACAAAAGTAGGAGCTTACCATTCTCCCTTCCTGGCTCTTACGCTACTGTTGCCAACATATGTTATTTATATTATAAACCCCATGCTACCTTGTTTTTTTTTAAGTTATCAGTTTTCTTTTGAAGAGACTTAAATAAGAATATTTCACTTATTTTTCATGCTATTTCCATTTCTAGTGCTTTTTGTGTAGATCACTTTCCTTCTGCCTGAGGGACTCCCTTCAACATCTCTTGTTGTGTGGGTATATCAGAGATCAATTCAGCTTTTATATATCTGAAGAGGGTTTTATTTTGCCTTTGTTTTTAAAATACATTTTTGCTAGGCCTAGAATTCTGGGTTGACTTTCTTTTCCCAGTATCTAAGGGATGTTGCTCCACTGTTTTCTAACTTGCATTATTTCTAGTGAAAACTCTGCTGTTGCCATTTTCTTTGTTCCTCTATATGTGATGTGTCTTTTTACTTAGGCTGCTTTCAAGATTTTCTCTTGGTCAATGCTATTAAGCAATTTGATTAAGATGTGCACTGTTGTACTTGTGTGTGTGTATTTTGTCTTGGAGTTTGTTACTCAGGGCTCTTGGATCAATGGGTTCATATTTTTCATCAAGTTTGGGAGTTTTTCAGCCATTCTGGAGAATCCAGGCTGCACTGAGGACAGGAAATGCTCTCAGGGCAGTGAGCAGGGCAACCATAGGACCCACTTGGTTTCTCATCTCTCAGGGATCATAATCCTTTGTTATCTGGTGTCTAGAATCTTTGTTCATATAGTTTCTTATAGTTCTGTCGGCTCTAGTGGGAAGGTAAATCCAGACTCCATCTTGTTATTCCCTGGCCAGAGTCAGATGTTACTGTTGTTTGTATTTTAATACACAGTTTGACCAGTTTGATTGTTTCTCTTATTAAAATAACTTGTGTTTAAGCACACATTGAATAGCAGTAGGAAACAGACTATCTAGAAGCCAGTTTGAATTTAAATTTTGCTGTGGATAAATAAAAATTGGAAGATGACATAGTACCTGGTTGTAATTATTATCTGTAGAACAGTGGCTCTCAACCTTGGCCATAGATCTGAATCACCTGGGAGATTTAAAAAACACTGATGATCCAGCTGTGCCCCAGAAATCCCAGTTTAATTTGTCTGGTCTGCCATCAGAATCTTTGGAAGCCCTCAGGTGATTCTAATGTCTAACCAAGGTAAAAGCCACTGGCAAATGCATGGCCCCTGGTCCTCTCTGTGCTCACAGCTGTCTTTGATCCCCTTCCTGTCCTTCCTGTCTCTGTGGCCTCCCTTCCCCCAGCAAAGTCCAGGTCCTCTACGGGGGTACAGACCTCTTTGACTATGAGGTGCGCAGAACCTTCAACAACGATATGCTCCTGGCCTTCATCAGCAGCAGCTGCATTGCCGCCCTTGTCTACATCCTCACCTCCTGCTCAGGTAGGGTTTTTTGGAAGACCCACAAGGGACAGCCCCTCCTCTTCCCAATGTGCTCCTGCCTGGCCAAAGCTGCTTCCCAGGAATTCCAGAATAGTCACAAATATACCAGTCAGAGCCAGGGTGGTCATTGTGCTCAGAAATCATCTTCAAAACCTGGGCAGGTAAATGGAGGTTCTGAGGCAGGCTGGGCCATCCCCAGAGCCCACACCCCAGAACCTCTCAGTTGACCTTTTGCCTTTCAGTCATCTTTCTCCTGTTGATGGCTTTGTGTTGGGGAGTCTGGGGCATCAGACTGTTGGTAGCCTGTTTTATATCCCATGTCAGCTACCTTCTGCCTAGGTTCACTTTCTACCTCTACCTCTCCCACTCACTAACTGCTTCTTGCTGCTGTCTGTATACAGTAGGTATGCCCTGTGGCCCAAGTAAAGAGATGGTAATGCCATCAAAACTGGAAAAAGTTGGATTAGGGCTGTGGCTCAAGTGGTGGAGCACCTGCCTAGCAAGTACAAGGTCCTGAGTTCAAACCCCAGTACTGAAAAAAAAACAAAAAAGGCAAAGGCATGAAGTCATCTACATAGCACATTAATTGGACCCCAACCATGTGTCAGTTGTGTAAGATGCCAGGATTGTGTGGTCGACCTGACAGATACAGTTCTACCCAGGACAACAGACAATACCCACTATTCATAGCTCTTTGCTAGTACTCAAGTACTACCTCAAAGATGAGGTCCCATGGGCCACTTTACTGACTCAGATGGCTTTGTCTACCATTCAGGCCCTTCTTTGGACATGGAGAACTGCGAATTGCCCTGATACCCATGCTGAGAAGAAGCAGGGTGGCAGATGGTGTGTAGGGCTGGGGGCTGAGGCAGGACCCAGATGAAGTCAGGGACACTAAAGGTTTGTGTTCCTCAAGGGTCCTCCTTGTCACCCCCTTGTGCCTCTTGTCCTGCCCAGTGTTCCTGTCCTTCTTTGGGATTGCCAGCATTGGACTCAGCTGCCTGGTGGCACTCTTCCTCTACCACGTGGTCTTTGGCATCCAGTACCTTGGCATTCTCAATGGGGTGGCCGCCTTTGTGATTGTGGGCATTGGTGAGTTGTCTCCATTGCTATAGCAGTGGGCCTACCACTCGGAAACTCTGTCATTCCCACCTCCAAGAAAGGGCCTTCTTCCTGTCACCCCTAGCTTCCACTGGGCTCTAAAGAGCCTCCCAGGCCTCAGAAGCTTTTGGAGCATAGGGATTAGACTATGAGTGAAGGGCAGAAAGCGTAAGAAGGTATGTTGGGTGGAGGGGAATGTGAAGGCAAAGGAGGAAAAGTAGGGAGCAGACATAGATTTGGAGGATGGGGTGGGTGGGGCCCAAGGGCATGGTGGGTGGGGCTTGGACTCATGGTGAGGCATGTGAGGGGGTCTTTGCAAACTAAAGCAGAACATTCCTAGAGCCCGACCTCCACCTCTCAGAGGTGGCCCAAGCTGAGCTGGCCCTGGCTGGGGCTCCCTCCACAGGTGTGGACGACGTCTTTGTGTTCATCAACACCTACCGCCAGGCCACCCACCTGGAAGACCCACAGCTGCGGATGATCCACACCATCCAAACAGCAGGCAAGGCCACCTTCTTCACCTCTCTGACCACAGCCGCCGCCTACGCAGCTAACGTCTTCTCCCAGGTGGGAGGCCCCTTCTGGCCTGGCCTGGCCTGGCCTCCCCACCCCTCCCACACATGGCTGGCCCCTGCCTCCACTCTTTCCGCCCACCCCATTTGTGACGACAAAGCCTTTACCTCCGGGTATTTGCCATTCCTCTAGAACCCACTCTTGTTACCAGTCACCGCTTACCAAAACCTAACAAGTGGGCAGATGATGGTAATACAAACAGTATTTATTATTGATACTACTGTTACTCACTAGTAGTCATTCTACCTCTGGTTGGGCACTTGCGTTACCAAAGTTCTCTTGTATTTAATCTTTATCACCCAAGACAAAGGTACAATTACCATCCTTACTTTTCCTATGCAGAAATTGGGGCTCAGAAAGGTAGTGACTTCCTCAAGGTCTCCCAGCTGGTAGTGGTGAACCCCTGACCCAGAGCTCTTCCCACCTGCCTGCTTTGCACCACGTTTTCATCCATCATACTGACTTCCTCTTTTCTGGCCCAAGCTCCAGTGTGGGGCTCTGGAAGCAGTCAGTTTGAGCTGGGTGCTGAGAATCTGAGAGATGCGTCTTTGAGAGACGTAAAAGGCACTAGATGCTGAGTACTTACCCAGGCCTTCCTGAGAACCACGTGCAGAAGGCAGACAGAGCTGGCTCACCTCCTGCTGTGGGAGTGGGCAGGCTGGTTAACCTCTGGGCCTCACTTGTGGGTTTTTCTGGGAGTGAAATGAGAAGATGATGCTGAAGGTGTTTCACAAGGAGCACAGGCTGAGTAGTTACAACTGTCCTGTCCCTGGGCAGGTCCCTGTGGGATTTCTGAGGCTCCTGTATCTGGTTGCCTGCTTCCATCAGGTGCATCAGTCTTTCCTTTCCCCCTCACTGACTTGACCTTCATTCCTATAATGACCACCACCATGCACTTCCTCTGGGCTAGGCGCTATTCTGGCCAGGGCTCCAGGGAGACAGGAGCTTCAGCTCTTGGACAGAGTGGGTGCTTCCTCCACTGCTGTGCCCAGCACAAACCCTTGGCTTCTGGTGTCCTCCTGGACCGGGCAGCCTGGGCCTTGGTCTGGAGTGGCTGGGGCCACAGGGGCACACAGGCTGACTAGCACCACATCCTGCCCTACCTCTTGGCTCCAGATCCCAGCTGTCCATGACTTTGGGCTGTTCATGTCGCTCATTGTGTCCTGCTGCTGGCTGGCTGTGCTCTTCACCATGCCTGCGGCCTTGGGCCTCTGGAGCCTCTACATGGCGCCGCTGGAGAGTTCCTGCCAGACCAGGTGAGCTGGCCTGCACCTTCCACATCTTGGATTGCCACAGCAGGCCTTTGGGGATACTTAGCACTCCACTGTCTCTTTCGTATGCCTCTGGGGTTCTTTGGTGAGCACCTGCTGTATGCCCAGTCCTGTGCTAGGCAGGGGACACAGGGAGGAAGTGCTCCTGTCCAGCAGTGAACATCTGTGACCTCCTGCATGCCAGGAAGTGGGCAAAGCCCTTCTGCACGAGATCTGTGACACCACTGCCTCTCCCCAATTCCTGGAATTTAGGTCCTCGTATTGTGCCCATTATGCAGTGAGGACATGGGCTCAAAGACATTGGGCAGCTTTCTCAGGGTCACCCATTTAGTAAGAGCAGAGCCAATTTAAGTCCAAGAACACCCACCTTCAGACGCTGTAGGTGATCCCAGCCCCCATGTTAATCCCAGCTGCTCACCTTGAAGGAGACACTCTTTAGACCTAGAGACAAATGGGCCCAGAGATGCCGTGGAGATTGAAGGCAAGGGTTGTGAGCCTGTGGCTGGGGAGATGGAGAGGGAGAGGTGGGCTCCTGGAGGCTGCCTGAGGCCAGAGATGATGGAGCATTGAGAGATGATGGAGGGTCTTGGGCTTGGGCCTTGGTTGGTGGGGGTTGGGGGTCTTCAACATACCCACCTGGCTTTGTTGAGCTAAGGTGGTGCTGGAGAAGATGAGAGTCTAGCAATTTGCTCAGCCTTGAACCTTGAACAGACTCACACCTCTCCCTCTGGGCGCCATGTGTGGTGGTGCAGGCTGGGCACTGTACCACGTTGCCCTGGCTAGGGCTCTACTGTCTACCACATGGCAGCAGAGGGATTGTCCCCTGCTCTGATCACCTCAGTGTTGTCACCCCTCACTCTGGCAGTGTCTACTGTCACCACTTGTCTCCCAGAGGAGACTGGCGCCTGAGGAGAGATGGCACTAGAAAGAATTTAGGTAACGGCTGCTGAAGTCTGGGGCGCTCGTCCCAAGCAAGATGTCTGCAGTAGGGTTGCAGCTGGCCTGGGTTCATGTGGTTGCCAGGGCCTTGCATTGTCCTCACTGGGTGCCTGTGACCCTGGGCTCATGCCTCCCCCTTCTCTCCACAGCTGCTACCAGTGGTGTGGCCGCAAGAGCTCCCTGCACTTCTCTGGGAGTGGCCCTGCCCCAGGGCCCATACCCTACCTGGATGATGACATCCCCTTGCTGAGCGTCGAGGAGGAGTCAGGTGAGAGTCAACAGGTGGGCCAGGCTGCCCCTGGGGGAGTGGCCCTTGCCCAGGGCATTTGAGAACCAGCTGGTACCAGGGCAGGTTTGGCCACGGTGGTCTATGGGACCCCTCACCTCAGCTTTCCTAAGAGAGGGTGCGGACCAGGGTGGGCTTCTACCCTGCTTTGACAGGCCGCTGCTCTGCCCTGGCAGTGTCACTGGAGCTGGGAGATGTGTCACTGGTGTCTGTGCCCCCTGAGGGCCTGCAGCCAGCCCCCACTGGGGGCAGCCGGGGCCAGCTCCTCACACAGCTGCAGGAACTCCTGCACCACTGGGCCCTGTGGTCAGCCGTCAAGAGCCGCTGGGTGATTGTGGGTAAGTGATCCACGCTCCCCTTCTCCATGTCACAGCCTCCGCCAGGGCCTGGGACGTGGGGGGCCCCACCAAATGCACAGGCACTGGGTCTTCCTGCAGGTGGAGTTGAGGCCAGAGACCCAAGCTGCCTCCCTCTCACTGAGCCTCCTTTCTGTGTGAGAGGCAGCTGGTCCTGCTATAGCCACTGTTTACCGACCACCTGCTGTGAGCCGGTCGCCAGTCACCACACTGGGCAGGAGGACAGAGTGCTCATGCTTGGGCTCTGGGGTTCACTAGCCTGACTGGGGCTGAACCCCAGTTCTGCCACACTCTGTGACCTCAGCTGTGCTAGTCATGCGGGTGCTCAGCAGCAGTATCTAGGGGCTGGGGGCGTAGCTCAGTGGTAGAGCACGTAGTCAACATGTTCAAGGCCCTGGGTTCCATCCCTAGCACCAAAATAACAAGATGAAACAGCTGGACACCGGCAGCTCACACCTGTAATCATAGCTACTTGGGAGGCTGAGATTGAGAGGATTGCAGTTCAAGGCCAGCCCAGGGACATAATTCAAAAGACCCCCATCTCTAAAACAACCAGAGCAAAATGGACTGGAGGTGTGGCTCAAGCAGTAGAGCACCTGCTTTGCAGACACAAAGCCCTGGGTTCAAGCCCCAGTCTCACTTTAAAAAAAAGTGCCTAACAGTGCAGTCCTAAGGAATGCGATAGCATATTGGGAGGTCTTAGCCAGTGTGTGGCATCACCGTCCTTGTCACCAACAGTGCGTTAGAGTTGGGGCTGATCAAGCAGCCATGCCAGCTCTTCTCAAATGTCTCATGCGCTGAGATGCTGGCTGGCTCTGATGGATGAATGTCAGCTTGTAGCTTGTGGCTGGACCCAAGTGACTCTGCATGTAACAGCCAGCCCTGACCCTGGCAAGTGTCACCACAGGCTGACAGGCTGGGCCTTTGCCTACTCCCTTACCCCTGCCCCCATGCCAAGCAGCACTGCCAGGGCCAGGGACCTGGCTGTGGGTTTACTGTTGGGCCCCAGCCCCACTAGCATGGTGTCCTTCATCCTAGGACTCTTCGTCTCCATCCTCATCCTGTCACTGGTGTTCGCTAGCCGGCTGCGCCCTGCTAGCCGGGCTCCACTGCTCTTCCGGCCCGACACCAACATCCAGGTGCTGCTGGATCTCAAGTACAACCTGAGCGCTGAGGGTATCTCCTGCATCACCTGCTCAGGTGAGCAACCCAGCCAGCAGATCCTCACCTTCTTTGGTGCCTAGGGCTACCCTGGCCACTGTGTGATCTCAGGCATTTCACCCTTTCCTTTGTGCTCAGTGTCCCCATGTTTCATCAAGTGTGTCCTTCCCGGGTGCCTGCTGTGCACTGGCTCTGGAAAGATGCAGTGGGCAGGAGGGGGACAGGCTTCTTGAGCTCAGAGAGTCCATGTTCTTGCACCAGGGACACGCTACTGGAGCATAGCATGTGGTAGATGTGAGCCTCGATGGAGAAAGGACACGGTGCCTTGGGGATAAGCTATCATGGAAGGCTACCTGGAGGAGGTTATGTCTAAGCCGATACCTGGAGAATGTGAAGGAGTTACCAGACTTGGGGAGAGCAGGAGTTAGGCAGGCTGGGAGGGGAAGGAAAGGAAGGTCTGAGCAGAGGGCAGTGCCAGTGATGGGGAAAGAACAGGGAGAAGTCTGAGAGAGGCAGCTGAGGAGTTAAGGCTGGCCAGGTGGGCTGGGCAAAGGCAGGTGGACTGAAGTGAGGAGTCTGGGTTTTATTCCATTTGTCTCCAAAAATTGGGTAAGGCTGGGGGGAGGGTTGTCAAGCAAAGAAGGGTAGAGATTGAGTCCCACAGCTGTGCGGATATGGACTGGTGGCCAGGTTGGAGGCTGGCCTGAGAGACACAGAGATGGGGAGTCAGGAAGCTTTGACTTCCACAGGACATGGTGACAGAGCAGTGTTAGGTTGAACAAGGAGGGGAGTTGCCTTCCAGGTTTCTGGTCCAGGCCCTCACCTTACAGTCTGAGTTCAGGGTGAGCACGTAGAAACCAAGCAAGAGGTTGCCAAGCCAGTGCTTCCAGCTCATGGGAGAAGAGCCGCTGTCTGCTGTAATTGCCTTCATTTAATTAGAGTGCTGTTCAGATTAACCTGGCCTCTCCTTGGTCATGGCATCAACTGAAAGTGAGATAATTGACTGCAGACCAGAGAGGGGTCCAGAGCCCCTGATAGATTGGAGCCAGCCTGGCCACATCTCCAGCCTGTGAGCCCCCCACCTGGGCACGACCTGTGCTCCTGGCTGCATTCCCAACTCCCCTGTCCCATGCCTGGGCACAGAGCTGCTGCCCTGAGACCTCCTGGCCACCCTCCACCTGGCTCCAGAGTTCACACATGAACAAAAGCCAGGGTGGGCTCTGCTCCTGGTGGCATGTGAAAAGCAGTCAGTCCCAACTGTCCTGTGTCTGAGCCTTCTCTTAGAGGGACCCCTTGGTGTTTCAGTGAAGAGGGCTCCAGTTTTCGGAAGGGCGGCCAAGACCAACCTCTAATGGGCTCTGTCCTCACGTCCTGTGTGAGTCCCCAGCCTGAACTGCCACCCTCTCCCCTGTCCTGTGCCATTAGTAACGATGGCCTCCTGAGATTGACTCGTGCTTCTGATGTATAAAGTTCTCTCACAACAAAAACCTAGTCCAAAGCACTGTAGCCATCCCGACAAGTGTGCCCATTGATAAGACCACTTCCAGCTGCCCCTGGAATTGGGTGTTTCACTCGTGCCAGACGTGGGGCTAACACTTGAGGCCGCACCCTGTTCCCTAGCCCCCTTGGTGGGAGGTGCAGCACTGCCCTCACCGGCAGGCTTTAGAAAGTGAGGTGCAAAGTAAACAAGCGGGACAGCAATTTTGTCTTTCAAGGACAAAATTCAATTATTGATGTTTTTGTCAGGCCTATCTAGTCTCGTTCAGACCCCTGACACCATCCCTTCAGCCCCTGGGCCTTTCACAGCCTCTGCCCTTTGCCCATGAAGCCTGGCAAGGGCCCTGCTGTCCTGACATGGCATGGGGGATTGGGGGTAGGTCTGTTCCAGGAGAAACCCCACAGCCTGCAGAACAATATCCGGACATCCCTGGAGAAGAAGAAACGAGGCTCAGGTGTCCCCTGGGCCAGCCGGACTGACACCACCCTGCAGGGTGAGTGTGAGAGGGGGTCAGCAAATCCTCTTTGCTGCTGGGTGTGGGGACCCTGTAAAATTCAGCCGTGATTCTCCTGCAGGAATGAAGGTTTGCATGCTTGGTCACTGTAGAGGAGCAGGGTACAAGGGAAACTCAGGACCTTGCCCACAATCCCAGCAGCTCCACTAGGCCAGGACACTGCTCTTCCCCTGCCACCTCCCAGCCTGGCCTGTTGTGTTCCAGTAACCTTTCGTGGCCACCAAAGCCGTCCTGAGCATTGGGAGGGGGTGTCCTGAGTCCTGAAGGTCAGCTTGTCACTACTGGGGTCTCTGTCAGAAGGAAGCTGCTAGGACAAGTGTATTATGGGAATTAACCCCCATGAAGCAGTTGTGTGTCTGTCATCCCATGGCATTGTAACCACCTCTGTCCCCACCACTGTTGTTACCGCCACCAGCCCCACCATTCACACCGTGGTCCCCATCAATGACATCATTACTCTAGTGCATCACTGTACCTCTATAGTCACTGCCCTGACCCCATGCCGTGATCACCACCCCCACCATCACTGCCACCCACCCCACGACCACCACCTCCACTATCAGTGCCATGGCTGCAGTACAGAAGCGAGGAACAAAGTCATCGCTTGGAGATGAGCCCCAAGATCAGGGTTCTCAGCTCCTCAGTCCTCAGAGATGAGAGTGGGGTGCCCAACGGTCGGGAGACTGTCAAAATGACTGTCCACTCCTCTTCTTCCATCCCTCACTTGTACCTAGGCTCTGTGGGCACCGTGTACATCTCCAAAGTGAAGAGTAAAGGCCACCCAGCTGTCTACAGGCTATCCCTCAATGCCAGCCTGCCTGCCCCTTGGCAGGCCATTTCCCCCGGGGATGGAGAGGTGCCCTCCTTCCAGGTGAGCCTGGGCTCCTGTAACTCAAGTTGCAACCATGAGGGAGGGGTCCACAGTGCCTCACTGTGGGTGCTGACCAGGTTGGGGGCAGTCTGGGTCCTTGATAATGGAGCTGCTGCGGGCATGTGGAGATCACCTCACGTCAGCCAGGCCTGGGTTCGAGTCCTGGCTCTGCTATGTATAACCTGGACGACTTTGGGCAGATTACTTAATATCTCTGAGCCTCAGTTTCCTCATCTATGAAATGGGGGTTTATGTACCAGGCAGCATGGCTGGAAGTACGTGAGGCAAGGCCCAAATGGCAACCAGTAGTTCACCTTGTTCATGGCAGCTATTCTAGCCCCCAGAGTCCTCAGGGCCGGCTCAGATTTCCAGTCTCCCCTCCCAGGGAAATTTGTGTTCCTTCCATCCTTAGACCTTCCAGGTGAGCATCTCATTTGGTCAAGTTTGTTTCCATGTGAAAGATGAGGCCCCAGCTTTCCTAGCTCTGGACCTTTGCCTGTACTAGCACTGCCTCTGAGCTTTGCTTCTGGCTCAGTACACAGCTACCTCCAGAGTCCTGGGTCAGATCTCGGCACAAATGTCACCCCTTCATGAGCCCCAGCCTGGGGCCCTCTTCTCCCCTGCCATTGACCACCTGTCTTATCATTGCTACCGTCTGAGCCCACCCAGCCCGTACCTAATCCGAAACCATCCTAGCCGGCAGCAGCACGGGGCAGTGACCTGCCTGTTCCTCCCGCTGTTTAGTCCTCAGCGCAGATGCTCTGAGAGCGCTTGGTGGGGGAGAAATGAGTCTCAGGGAAGCAGGAAAGGATTTGCCTGGTTCTCAGACTCAAACCCAGGCCTCCTGAGCTCTGCCCCAAGCTCTGCCCCCACTCTGGGGGCTGGCACAGAGACAGGACAGGACGTAGTAGGAGGGTGGGGACAGACTCTGAGGCCCGGCCAGGCCAAGGCAGCCTCCCCGAGTCACATGTCTTGTCTCTGTCAACCCACTGCTTAGGTATATAGAGCGCCTTTTGGTGACTTCACCAAGAAGCTGACCGCTTGTATGTCTACAGTAGGGCTGCTCCAGGCGGCGAGCCCCTCCCGCAAGTGGATGCTGACGACCTTGGCCTGCGACGCCAAGCGGGGCTGGAGGCTTGACTTCAGCTTCTACGTGGCCGCCACAGAGCAGCAGCACACCCGGTAATGGCCTTGCAGAGCCGCCCATTCCCACCACCCGGCCTACTGTTTCTCTTCTCTCTCCTCTTCCCTCTCTCCCTCCCTCTTTCCATCTCTCCCCCGCTTCTCTCTCTCTTTCACGAGATGCCAGCAGGCACCTTCAGAACCCCCGTCCATTTCCACAAACATGTTCAAATGTCTGTATGCTCAGGACTGAGGAGTGGGGACACTAGCAGAGATGAAACTCACTGATCTGCACCCCAACTCACCCTCTGACACTCTCCCTCCCGACAGCTCTGCAGGGGTCAGAGTGGCCATCTTGCTGTTCCTTGGGCTCATTTCTACTTCAGGACCTTTGTTTTCATTGTCCCTCTGCCCAGAATGCCCTCCCCAGCTCCTTGTGTGTTTGGCTACTCAAGACTCAGCTTCTACCCAAATGTCACCTGTGAATGGCTGTCCTGCCCATTCACTCCGCCCAGCCTCTCCATGTACCACTCACTGCTCTTCCGCCTTTATTCATGCCCTTGGTATGCACTTAGTTCTGAAAACAGTGACTATTGCCCCCTCCCTTAGACTGAAAGGCGAGTGCAGGAGGCTGTGTCTGTTGTAGTCACCTACTGTATACTCAGTCCTGCCTGGGCCTGGCATGCAGCAAGTGCCTGATGCCTGTTGAATGAGAGGCTGTGTTCTCTGTTGGAGGGTCTACAGGGCCCTGGGGGCGTCATGTCCCAGGTTTCTTCCCCATGTAGCTGAGGATCCACCCAGAACAAACACTAACCGCCACTGTGCACTGGCACTGTGCTGGGATGGAGATTCTGTAATGACCAAGAGGAAGGGCCATCTAGCGAGAGACTGGCCTCTAACCAGTAAACGGCAGTCTTGCTACAAACTAGGATGTGTGCTTGGAAAGAAAGAGCGTGGCTCCTGGCGCAGAGCACTGGGACACCTGGGGATCACAGAAGGCTGAATTCCATGTGGGACAGAGGGTGAATTGTGGAGGTGGCTCTCTCAGGTCCCTGTCCGGGTGGATGCCCCTTGTCTTGGGGGTGGGCATCCCTCTGCTTGCCCGGTTCTTAGCAGAGAGTGGGCTCATTCTGCACACACACAGCAGAGCCCAGGGGTCAGGCGAACTGCCTGAGTGAGCATAAGACATTCTAGAAAGAACCCCAAGCTGTCTTAGGTCCAATGATCAGCAAGCCATTTGGCCATGGAACCCTTACTTCAAACAGAGCCTTGAGGCTCCAGTGTGCCACTCAGCAGGGACACTCTATCCCTCCTGAACCATTGTTGTCCCTGGAGGACAGCCTGAAAACTGCTTTGTCCTCCACCCCCATACCTCCACCTGCATGGACACTGAGAGCCAGAGAGAGGAAGGCCCTTGACCTGGGTCAGAGGGTCAGTCTTGATAGGGCATGACTAGAACAGGTTTCCAAATCCCCAGTCCCAGGCGCCCCTCTGCCTGACCAAATCCCTGTGCTGGGGCGAGGCTAGGTCTGTCCTGTGCTCAACCAGGGCCTTCAGATGGCTGCTCTTGCCTTGCCTTTCCTGACTCCTCCTGGCCTTCCTGGCCTTCCTTGCCTCCACAGGAAGCTGTACTTTGCTCAGTCCCACAAGCCCCCCTTTCACGGGCGCGTGTGTGTGGCACCTCCTGGGTGCCTGCTCAGCTCCAGCCCTGACGGGCCCACCAAAGGCTTCTTCTATGTGCCTAGTGAGAAAGGTACTGGTGGGGGCACCCTGTGGGTCCTCGGGAGCCTGGGCCCAGCCTTTTCTGACAGCTCCAACTCCCCCTACAGCGTCCAAAGCCCGCCTCTCGGCCACCTTCGGGTTCAACCCCTGCGTGAACACAGGCTGTGGGAAGCCAGCTGTGCGGCCACTCGTGGACACAGGGGCCATGGTCTTTGTGGTCTTTGGCATTATTGGCATCAACCGCACCCGGCAGGTGGACAACCACGTCATTGGAGACCCGGTACGTGGGCCCACTTTGAGCAGATGTGGGAGTGCCTGGCTGCAGCTGCCAGCTTGCAAACAAGCACCCACCTTGGGCAGCCAGCCCAGCACCTCACACATAGTCTTGGCTCCTGGATGGCTCCTCCAGCCTAGGCAGGAACCCCACAGGAACCCCTGGAGGGCTGAGGGGGACAGGCAGACACTGCAAGACGGAGTGTGTGGCTGACCAGAAGGAAGGGGAGAAAAGCACAGAGGTGAGGTGGGACTGTGAGGAAGCAGAGTAGAGATCAAGGTGTCATAGGAGCCAGGCGGGGCGGGATTGGTGGGGGCAGCAGATGACCATGCAGAGGTTGCAGCATGGTGGTGACAGCGGTAGCAAGAAGCTGCTGGAGGGTCTTCCCGAGGCGTGGGGAAGTGGAGCCCGGGCCTGAGTCCCCCTCTCTCTGAGCGGCCCGGGCCGGCTGTGTCTCCTTGGGAAAGGGTAGCGTCATCTACGACACCAGCTTTGACCTCTTCAAAGAAATCGGGCACCTGTGTCGCCTCTGCAAGGCCATCGCGGGCAACTCTGAGCTGGTAAAGCCAGGCGGAGCCCAGTGTCTGCCCTCAGGTACGTGGGGTTGGTTGCACAGTCCTCAGGCTGTAGGCCATGGTCCACGACAGACAGCAAAGGGTGCGGGCCTGGCATGCCGGTGCCTTTGCAGACGTGTCCGTGCTTGAGTATCTCCATTGGGCACACAGGCATACAGGAACAGTTGTGTCCACCAGTGAGTGTGGACTTGGGTGTGAAGAGGAATGGCACAGAGGTGTGGCGGGTGTGGGGTGTGGGCTTTTCTGAAACTGGGGCAGCGCCCACAGGTTACCTGGCTGAGGTCATGCCCAGGCTATGCCTGAAGGGCCCAAAAGGTCATTTGCACCTGATAGCTTATGTGGGTTGTAGGTTTCCCAGTGATACTGCCAGTGGTTGCCACCACTTTGGTTATTGGGGAGGCAAGTGAGTGTGTGTGCACAGGCGTGATGGACAGCCAATCTTCTGGCCCCAGCCTCGTCTCTTCTCCTCACAGGCTACAGCATCTCCTCCTTCCTGCAGATGTTGCACCCAGAGTGCAAGGAGCTGCCCGAGCCCAACCTGCTGCCTGGGCAGTTGTCCCATGGGGCAGTGGGCGTCAAGGAAGGCCGTGTACACTGGATCTCCATGGCCTTTGAGTCGGTGAGCACACTGCACCCAGTGCTGACTTTGGACAAGTATTGCCTTTGATTCTGGACCTCATCCCAGATCAGAGAGGAACACTGAGGCCTTTGCCTGAGGTCACATGGCTAGTAGGTGTCAACATCAAGGGCCAAACCAGCCCATCTAGCTATAGGGCTCTGCCTTCCCCCCACAGGCTGCCACCAGCTCCCCTTCCCCTCTACACCAACCAGAGTCGTGTTTCCTGCAGCTGCAGAGCTCTAGGGACTGGTGGGGGTGCAGAACACTCTCCTCTGCCACTGTGGGAGGCTAGGGTCAGAGCCACAGACCCTGGTGATGGGCCTTCCACAGGTAGCTAAGCGAGGAGACTTTGGAAGCCAAGGGACCAGCCACCCACACATCTCCCTGCCGCCTGTATCCCCTCTGGACATTCCCTGGACTCTGCCTAAGGAGGTGCACACGTGCACACACACAGGCACCTACTAACACATACACATACCCTCCATACCTGGGCCTCCCTGGGCCCTGACACTTTGCTTTCTGAGACTCAGCAAGGGCATCTGTGCTACCTCCATATAGAGATCACCTGGAATGCTCAGTGTGCTGAGCACATCACCTCTGCTCTCTGGCCTCAGGTTCCTCATCTGTAAATTAAAGCCCTCTCCCCAAACACACACAGTTACACAGCCACAACCACACAGGAACACTGGGATAAGAAAGACAGTGGCAAGTGGAGGCAACGCCTCTTCTCCAGGCCCACATCCTTCCTCCCCACCCTTTGTGTTATTTGTTGCACAAGCCACAAAGCCACTGCCCACCAGATAGAAGGGTCCTGAAGACCTCTGGCCCTCAGGGAACTGCCAGGCTGCTGCAGATCCAAGACAAAGCTCAGAGAAGCTTTTCTTTTTAGTTCTTTCATGGAGGTAAAGCACACATACTATAAACACTTACTATCTGAGCTGTCTGTAAAAATATAAGTGAGTGGCATTGAGGACATCCCTGGGGATGGAGGTGTGGCTCAGTCGTGGAGCGCTTGACTAGCATGCACAAGGCTTTGGGTTAAATTCTCAGCATGGAAAAAAGAGGGAAAGAAACATTCTCACAGTTGTACAGCGATAGTCACCATCCAGGTGCAAAGCTTTCCATCTTCCTCAGCTGAAACTCTGCCCATTAGTCACTCCTTCCCCATTCCCCTCCTCCAGTCCCCAGCAACCCCCAGCCTACTTTCTGTCTCTGTTTGACTCCTCTAAATAGCTCATGTAAGTGGATCACAGATTTCCTTTTCATCAGCCTAATGTCCTCAGGGCTCATCTGTGTTGGAGCATGAAGCAGATCTTCCTTTCCTTTTCAGTCTGTTTGAGGGAGTCTCACTCCACAGGCCAGGTGTCCCCCTTCCAAGCCGACCCCTAGCAACACTCAGATACACACACGCATGCGCACACAGAAATACACGCATCTGGTAGACACACTGAGAGTGGTTCCTGGTCAGCAACAGAATTGGGTCAGGAAGGTAACGAGAAAGTTCCAGAGTAGGAAGAGCCTGCTCCTTTCACGCACCCTCAGGGCCACTGTGCTGAGCTGAGCTGCACGGGCTACTCCTCCCCTCAAGACTTGCACTCCAGCCAGGAGGCAGGTTTCCAGTGACAAGAATTATGACAGGGAAGTACTGGAGGTCTGAGGGCCCAGAGAAGGCCCATCTTGGGCCCAGGAAGGCTTCCTGGAGGAGGCAGGCCCCTGCAAGCCTCAGGATCATGTGGGTCTGTGGAGGGTGGTGCCTGAGAGTGTGGAATTTTGGGAGAGATTGTGCCAGTCCTGATGTGGGCTCACTGGGGACGGCATCAGTGCTCACACTCCATTGCTGGGCACAGAACCGAGTGGCCATCCCTGGGAACGGTGAGTAGGCCACAGTCCCTGCCTGTCTCACCAGCTTATGTCCCCTGTAGACTACCTACAAGGGCAAGTCCTCTTTCCAGACCTACTCAGACTACCTGCGCTGGGAGAGCTTCCTCCGGCAGCAGCTGCAGACCTTCCCTGAGGGCTCAGCCCTGCACCGTGGCTTCCAGACCTGTGAGCACTGGAAGCAGATCTTCATGGAGATCATAGGTGAGCCAGGCCAGGCAGGCAGGGCCCACATAGGTGACCTGGGGCATCAAGGGCGTGGCCACTCCTATGGGAGTCACACTCTCCTCAGTCCTGGCCGAGAGCTAGGCCACTGACCAGACACCAGAGTTTGGGTCCTCTCCTGCTAGGGGCATCTGGCTGCATTGTCTGGCCTTGACTTTGGCCCCTGAAAAGTAACAGTCCTGGCCACTGGCAGCTATTGGTTATGGGCCCTTTCCAGATGCCAGACCCTTGCCAAGGGCCTGACCTGCCTTAACTGCTTGAACTCCAAATAAACTTCTACTTATGGGGTAGGCCCTGCTCTTACTGAGAGGCTGAGAGGTCAAGAGACTTAGAGTGGCTCAGCAATTGTGACTGCCCACTGTGCAACCCCAGTAGCCTCTGGGCTATGGTGGCAGGGGGTTCTGGGGGCTCCTTACTCTGCTGCCCCCTGAGGCCCCTGTTCTCCCACTTTGCAGGTGTGCAGAGCGCCCTGTACGGCCTGGTCCTCTCCCTGCTTATCTGCATAGCTGCAGTGGCCGTGTTCACCACCCATGTCCTGCTTCTGCTGCCCGTGCTCCTGAGCATCCTAGGTACATGCCAGGTGGTGGGGACAGAAACAAGCAGGGCTCTCCCTGAGGCCCAGGGAAGCAAGTTTCTCTGAGCCTCTGACCATTGGGTCTCGTCAGGGAAGGCCTGACCGCAGCAAGACCCTGCACAGCGAGAAGCTCCTCTGCTCAGTGCTGCCTGACGGTGGCACATAGGAGCCACAAGTCTCAGCTCCCAGAGTGGAGCCAAGTGTCCACTTGCAGCATTTGGTTCAGTGACTTGTCCCCTCTCTCGTCCCTTCCCTTCTCTAGGACTGGCCCCTGTCCCTCCTGTCACCCAAGGTGGAAGCTTTAGCCTTCCCCAGGGCCATGTTGGCAGGCTGGGTCCAAGCTGTGCCCCTGCTGACCCCTGCAGGCATCGTCTGTCTCGTGGTGACAATCATGTACTGGAGTGGCTGGGAGATGGGTGCCGTGGAGGCCATATCACTGTCCATCCTGGTCGGCTCCTCCGTGGACTACTGCGTCCACCTCGTGGAAGGCTACCTGCTAGCTGGGGAGAACCTGCCCCCTCACCAGGCCGAGGTGAGCACTCCTGCCATATGCGCCCCACCCTTGAATCTCCTCCCACCTTGGCACAATGGAGGGGTCCCCCAAGGACTGCAGGACACCCCTGGTACCCAACTCCCAAGCAGGCTATGCTCTGGGAGCTGAGGTTTCCCAAGCCTGATCTGCAAGCCCCAAGGAATCAAATTCTAAGGCTAGCTCAGTGCAAGTAGCAGTGGGGCTGGTCCATGCCCCCAGCCTGTCTCCCCAAGTGAGCACTCAGGAGTCGGACCAGACAGACAGTACACAAGGCCCTTTCCTGCCAGGTCTGCATCTGCAGCCTATGGAGCCAGGGGGGTGAACTGGTCCAGCCAACTCCTGAGGGGACACACACACACACACATATACACACATGCCCTTTGCGGCTTGTGTGTGCAGAGCCAGAGCCAGCTACAGCTAGGGAAGTGTTTGGGGTTCCTCCTAGTTTGGAATAGTGTTTGTGTGAAGACATAAATACATGAAAATTAAGTCAGTTGTGCTACACTGCTTTTGGTCAAAAGAACGAAGTCGTTTCAATCAGGGCTCCTATTTGTGTGGACCTACTATGTCAGCCGTCCTGTCCTTGGCATCCTGGCTATGTTGAGTCTGCTGTGCCCTGTGAAACAGCCACTGCTGCCGCCTCCTTATAGAGCGGGAGTTGGGGCCTGGGGGATGTTCACATGCTGCAAAGCCAGGTCCTGGTACTGGGTCCCTGGTGGGCACTCAGCCCCAGGTGTCACTCTCTGCTCCCCAGGATGCCCACTCTCAGCGCCAGTGGAGGACGTTGGAGGCAGTGCGGCATGTGGGCGTGGCCATCGTGTCCAGTGCCCTCACCACAGTCATTGCCACCGTGCCACTCTTCTTCTGCATCATTGCCCCCTTTGCCAAGTTCGGCAAGATCGTAGCACTCAACACAGGCGTGTCCATCCTGTACACGCTCACCGTCAGCACCGCCCTGCTGGGCATCATGGCCCCTGGCTCGTTCACCCGGACCAGGACTTCCTTCCTCAAGGCCCTGGGTGCTGTGCTGCTGGCAGGAGCCCTGGGGCTGGGAGCCTGCCTCGTGCTCCTACACAGTGGCTTTAAGATCCCTCTGCCCAGCGGGGCCATCCTATAGCCCTGTGCCTGGATTCTGACTTGTGTACCTTGGCCCAGCAGGTGGGGACCAGCCACACTGTGACCCCAGGGGCTCTTTATTTCCCAGCCAGGTTCCATTTGGTTCCTTTCCCAGGCCTGACCAAGCCAAGCCCATGCCACTACAACTGTGCCCAGCTGGGCTGCAGCCCCTCGCTGGACTCTGTCCTATCAGGGAAGGGACCAGCCTTCCTCCTGTGCCTGGTTACCATGGGCGGGTGGCTGACTCATTGAGGTCTCCTTGAACAGTGCTTCAGTGCTCATAACCTGCTGGGGTGGGCGTTTCAGGGACCCCGTTCTACAGATGTGAAGACTGAGGCACCAGGAGGCATTAACTGCCCTATGGCCAGGTCAGGGCAGAGCCAGAGCTGCCTGGGAACACAGGACTCCCTGGAGCCTTTGCAGGAAGAGCACAGTGGGGTCAAGGCGGGGGCCTCACACCCCCTGCTTTCCCTCCCCTCCCCCTCAGCTTGATGCAGCTGATGCTGGGTGTCTTGTGGTCCTCCCCAGGCCCTCACCCAGGCCAGCAAGGACAGAGACCCAGCCTGGTGTTGTGCATGTCCAATCCCTGGCCCCAGCTCGGGACTCCTCTAAGACCCTCTCGGGAGCTGTGGGGCACAGCACAGCCTTCCTCACAAGTCCAAGCCCCATCCCCCCACCTGATGTTTTGGGGGGCTGTCCCCTCTGGGGAGGAGCTGACCATGCCTGCTACCTGCTCATGGCAGATGGTTCCTATTAAAGTGAAATGAAACTGCAGCCCGCTGCTATTAACACAAGCATTTTAAGCATCGCTGGCCCCATATTTTTAAAATTGAAATAACTAAGTGTCCGCATGCAGCCCAGCCAGAGCCTGGTGCAGAGGGTGGCGCTGGACCTGGATGGAGATGGAGGTGGGTGGAGGGTACAAACAAGGATACAGAGCACTGTGAGGCTGGGGGCCTCCATTGTGGGAGGTAAGGCCCAGAGATGCCTCTGTCCTTCCGGGGCCCAGCTAACCCCACAGCTGGGATGTTTCTGAGTGCCTTTCAAAAGCCTGGCATCGTGCCGGGTGCTGGCCTGCTCTTTAGAGGGCAGACGTTCCCCTTGGGGTTCATGAATCTGGACACAGACTGAGCTGGGACTGATCTGTGAGGGGCAGGAAGAGCCCCAGGTAGTCTCCATGCTAGCTCACCTTGGCATCAGTAAATAGTAGCTGGGGGGCTGGGGCTGCAAGACAGTTGGATACCACCACCCCTCACACCTGACGCATGCCTGGCATGAAGTAGTGCTTGGTATTTGCCGAGGGAATGGTAGACTTGGGACCCACCATCCGTGGTGAAGAAATAAAAACAAGCAACTGGTGGTACTGATTGACACATGGCACTGTATGAGATACTCTTCTCAGGGCTGGTGTTCATGTCCTGGTGCCACCATAACAAAGCACCACAAACTGCTTAAACAGCAGGAATTAATCCTCACACTTCTGCAGGCTGGACATCCAAATCAAGGTGTTGGCAGGACTGGTTCTTTCTGGGGGTTTGAAGGGAGGGTCTGTTCCAGGCCTCCCTCTCCTGCTGACTGCTGGCTATCCTTGGCATCTGTTGGCTTGCAGATGCATGGCTCCAGTCTCTGCTTGTCATCACGTAGCCACCATTTCTCTGTGTGTCTCTGCTCACATCCTCTTCCCTCTTTGTAAGAGGACATGGGTCACAGGATTAGGGCCTAACGACTTCACCTTAACTTGCTCAACCATAAAGACCTTGTTTTCTGATAAGCTGGCATCCATGGGTGCCATAGATGGGGACTCCACCATGTCTTCTGAGGGGGACAGTTTGTCCCATACTGGGGCTACCTTGTACCAGCTCACCTGCTAGCCTTAGGAGCAGGTGTTTTTATGCACATTTTACACTCAGGGAAACCAAGGTCTGAGAAATGGACTCACTTAGATCACACAGCCAGTGAGTGGTGAGCCAGGCTTTGAGCCCACCCAGCCTGCCCCCAGGGCCTCTTACCGCCATTGTCACAAAGGCAGTGATGGCTACAGGAGGTCCAAGGTTGGTGGCCAAGTTGAGAAACCTGTTCTTAAACCCAGAAAGAAAGAAAACCCCTAGACTTGTACACCTTATGTGATTTCGTTTTCTGCCTGTGAAACTTGAGCCCTCGGAGGCCCAGCCAGAAGCACTGTGGCTGAGGGAAGGTTCCTGCCTCAGAGCACACAGCCCCTGAGGGGCTGCTTGGGGCTCAGACCAGGCTCCAACCCAGGACCTCTATAGTGCTTGTATGGGGTCACAACTGCAGGGACCCTTCTCTTCCAGATGACCACCCGCTGTGGAACATGGGACTTAGGGAGGAGGCAGGGGAGAAGGCTGGGAAATGAACAGCACACCCCAGAAGGTGCTTAGCAAGAGGACTGGTGTCTTAAGTCATTGTCCTGAGACCTTCCCAGTAATGTGGAGGCAAGTCATTTGCATATCATTTGCGTGCAGGCCACATGTTACCTGCTCATAAAGAGCCCTTGCTTGGCCCATTTCCTTTTAGGAACAGCTCATCTTCCTTCCCTCAGCCTCTACCTTTTCAGAGTGCGGCAGACAAGGTGGGCAGACAGGTCAAGGGTTGGGAAAGCCAGACCCTGTGCCTCTGTCACCTCCCTCCCAAGGCTGCCAGGGCTCCCCAGTTCTGTGCAGATCTCCAGGGCCTGGGGCCCTCAGGACTCCTTGAGTTAGGTTCCCATCTTACAGATGAGCAACCTGGGCCCCAGAGAGGGAAAGCGCACGCTGGTCTGGGACCAGGCTTGCCCTCTCTTCTCAATCACAGACCTGCCTCTCCCTCCAAACTGCCTGTCCTTGTCCCTCAAGGCCCTGCCTAGTGTCTGATCTGTCCTGGTCCACTTCAGCAATGAACTCCCTCCCAGGGCGAGGGCCAGGACAAGGCTCGGTTAAGAGGTGGATGAGGATTTGGGCCTTCCGTAGAGCTTTGACCATGCAGCTGGCTGCCTGCTTACCCACAAATAGATCCCCTCATCTTGTTTGTGACTGTTGGCAGCACGGGTCCCTGGGGGCAATGACTCCTGTGAGGAAAACCTTGACCTTCCTTTGCAGCCGATGCACGGCTGTGGTCTTAATGGGCTTTGCCAAGCTTAATGAGATGTTCCTAGTTCATTTGGCACAGCTGCAGCCTGAGGTGGCAGGACCCTGAGTGGAAGAGGGACTGAGAGCACCCAGAGGCCAAGGGAAGCAGGGCCCTCCCTCACCTGCCAAGGACCCCTGAGCCCCTGCTTTCTCTCCCCTTCTGTTGGGGACGAGACGTCATCCAGGGCTTGCTCATAAGGGGTGTGGGGCCCTACCCCACCTGGCCCTATTCCTCATCTGAGGGATCCTCCGTGTGCCTCAGAGATGGCCTTTGCCCTCTCTCACTGCCCCCATCCTCCTCCCTAGCTAACAATGAGTCTTGACAAAAGACAAGGCTGGGCCCACCCCATCTGCCCGAGGAAGCTGGGCTTTATCCTGAGGGGAGAAGAATATGACAAAAAGGATTTTAATAGCAGAAGCCCAGGGTTTACCTATGTGGTTGGTAGATCTAAAAGTCTGTAAGTGAGGGTGTGATGAAGCTGGCTCTTTGGTCGTGGAAGGTAACCTGGTTCAACCATGGAGGGAAATGTGGCAGGAACTATCAAAATGATAATCACACAGCCCTTTGGATTCAGCAGTCAGTCCTGCTTCAGAGAATTTATCCTGCAGATAAACTTAGCATTGGCCAAGTGAAAAGGTATCCACCAAAGACTTGTCTGTATAGCAAAGGACCAGGTCCCCTGCACCTCCATCAGCACAGGGACAGATGAAGTAAATTATGGCTCATCCGGTCACAACAGGACACTCCGCAGCTGTAAGGAAGAGGGAGGGGGCTTTCTGGGTGCCAGTGTGGAAAAACTACCAACATACATTATATGGGGAAGGAAAGGTTGCAAAACCATTGAAGTCCACGGGCTTATGTGTTTTTAAAAGGGAACAAGGTGAGAGAACTATGCTTCTTTTGTTTGCAGGAGCATCAAGTAATTTCGCAGCAGATGAAAGAAAAACTAAAACAGTGCTTTCGTGTGTGTGTGTGTGTGTGTGTGTGTGTGTGTGTGTGTTGGGGTGCAGGGGCTAGTCTGGTGCAGACAGAAAACGGTGGAAGACTTTGTTATAAATCTTTGCATACTCGAGTTTTTCACCTGCAGGAATGTATCATCTAGATGATCATGTAAGCATGGGAGAGAGGTGGCTGTCATTGGCTCCTTAGGAAGCTCATTCTGACTGCAGGGCAGAGGGAGGAAGGAAAGCAGGGAAGAAGGGGAACCTCACCCCGCCAGAAGGCCTCGGCAAACGTCAGTCAAGGAGCACTCACGGGAGGCACGCCAAGAGCTTCTTGGGGCAGTGCAAGGAGCCCTGCCACCTTTTCTGAGCAGGGATACCACTGTCTCTGCCCTGGAGCTGGGGAGTCTGGGCAGGAGGGTGGTGTTGCCTGAACCAATCTATTCCCAGCCCTGTGGAGGTGAGCATGCAGCCAAGAAGCCTGGAAGGGGCAGCCCCAGGGACCAGGAGGCCAGACAAGGCTCTAGTGAGAAGCATCCACTCACTGTGTGGCTGGGCAAGTCATGTTCCTATCTTTATGTGTTTGCTCATCCATTAAATAGAATAACACCCTCTGTGCATGGTCTTTGCATCTTAATGAGGTGATGTTTGCTCAGGCCTTGACCACAGGGATACCTGCTACGCCATCATCACCATTACCTTGTTATCCGACAGGTTTTTCCCAACTCAGGCTGGCACGTGTGTGCTTGGAGTTGCAAAGCTCTCCAAAGAAGCAGGAACACTCCCTCCTCCCCAGGAGTTGCCCTCTGCCTGGGGCTCTGATGGATAGTGAACACGGCCACCACACCTTTTTTGTCCACTGGGATGTGGCAAGTGTGAAGCACGCAAAGGCTTAAAATATGATTAGCCTCTGTGCTTTTGCCCCTTCCAGGAAAGGACACGTCCCACAAGCCTACTGGGTCCCGGAGGCTGAGAGGCCTGTGGAACTGACTTGACCCCACCTGTGGCCTGGAACCAAGCCCACCTGTCCCAGCACAGATCATCTGAATCCCACTGAAGTAAATGATCACTGCTTGAAGCCCCTGTGTCTGGGGATGTTTGTTATGCAGCATTGTCACAGCAACAACTGGCTCAAGCCCTGACTTTCGCCTCCAGAATTAAGTTAAAGGTCCTTCGTATAGTCTTCGAGGCCCCATAGGATCTCACTGACAATGTCCTCATTTTCATCTCATGGTGCTCCTTAGCTTCATCCAAGCCAAACTTCTCAGCCTCTGACACTCGCAGTGCCTCGGCTCACCTCCAGCCTTCACACTGGCTGCTCCTCCTGTACCCACTGCACTGTGTGTTCCTCCTCATCCTTAGGACTCTGCTTCCTCCCAGAAGCCTTGGTTGGACCCCCACACCTAGCCACCTTGGGATATGACCACACAGCACTAGTGTTCTCTTTGACCTATGGTTTTAATGAATGCTGCTTGGCTCTCTCCCCCTACTAGGATGTACTCCATGAAGGCAAAGGCTGGTGGTTCCAACTCCAGCATAGGTATGATCACTGTAAATACTTTCTGTCTAGCCAGGCACCCGTGGCTCACATCTGTAATCCTAGGTACTTGGGAGGCTGAGATCCGGAGGATCACAGTTAGAGGCCAGCCTGGGCAAATAGTTCCTGAGACCTCCCATCTCCAAAGTAAGCAGAGCAAAATGCACTGGAGGTGTGGCTCAAGTGGTAGAGAGCCTGCTTTGCTAGCATGAAGCCCTGAGTTTAAACCCCAGTACCCCCAGACACAAAAAAATTCTGATGAATATGTCCCCATTTCAAGCCTCCATGAGAAGTTAGCATGGTCCCTTCTGCCCTTCTCTCTCTCTCTCTCTCTCTCTCTCTCTCTCCCCCCACCACACCTGAGGGTTGAACCCAGAGCCTTGTGCATGTTGGGTAAGCCTCTACCACTTGAACTACGCCCTCAGCCCTCACTCATCTCTTAAGGGACAGTAGTGGAATCCTTCAGCAGAACCTGTACATTGGGACACAGCCTGTCCCATGTGTGGGAATCAGACTGTGTCAGGTTCCCTGGTCCCCTGGAGCTATGTGACCTTATGGAAGCCACTTATATCTGAGCCTCAGTGTACCAGTTATTTCTTGCTGCCTAACAAATCACTTCAAAGTTCACTGGCTTAAGACAATAACCATGTATTTATCTCAAGACTGTGAGGTGACAAATTAAGCTGGGCTTATCCGGGTGGTTTTTCTGTCCCTGCAGTCAGCTGTGGCCTCACCTCCAGCCAGCTGGTGGCTCTTTTCTGAGGGGCTTGGCTAGCTGGCAGGCTAAGGAACAAGGCTCATAGGACCGAATGTCACTCACCATCCAGCAGGCTAGCTAGGGCTTGTTCACAATTGTCAGGGATCCCAGGGAAGGCAAGGAGGTACACATGGTCCCATTTTGTGAGCTGAATTATGCACCTCAAAAAATGATATGTTGATATTCTGATATGTCAGAATGTGACCTTATTTGGGTCACAGATTTAACCAAGTTAAGATGAGGTCGTTCGGCTCGACCCCAACCCAATGTGACTGGTGTTATGAGCTGAACTCTCCCCTGCCCCAAAATTCATATGGTGAAGCCCTAATTCCAGTATTTCAGAACATGGCTGTGTTTGGGAGACCAGCCTCTTAAAGAGGTGACTGATGGAGTCAGAATGAGGCCATTAAGGTGGCTGCCATCCAATCTCATTGCTGTCCTTTTGAGAGGAGGAGATTGGAACACAGAGCTATCAGGAGTACATAGCACAGAGGGACAACCATGTAAGGACACAGGGAGAAGATGCCGTCTAGAAGCTAGAGAGAGTGGCTTTAGGGTAGACCACCACTGCCAGCAACTTGATCTTGGACCTCCAGCTCCAGAATGGCGAGAAAATCAATCTCTCAGTCTGTGGTGTTGGTAAGGCAGCCTCAGTAAACCAGCACCTCCATTCTTATCATAAAGATAGAATTTTATAAAATGAGGAAATTTGTACGTAGACGTGCATAGAAGAAAGAAGTGATGACACTGACACTCAGACAAAAGGACGCATGAGGACTGAGGATCGAAGCAATGTGCCCACCAGTCAAGCATCAGCCAGAGACCACTAGAAGCTGGGGAGCAGTGCAGAAGGGTCCCCCAAGGGTTTCTTTGGGAGTACAGACCTATTGATCCTCTGATCTTGGACTTCTAGCCTCCTGAACCATGAGACATTAAATTTTTGTAGTTTAAGTCAAGGTGATGGTACTTTTCTGTGGTGTCCTAGGAACAGAGACAAGACCTGGGTCGGTTACCAGCACAGCGTCACTTCTGCAGCCTTGTGGTATCAGAGTGAACCCAGACCTTAATGGGAGGGACTCCGACGGTCTGTTGCAAAGCGTGGAGATACAGGGAGAAGAAGAACCGTGCCCATTTGTTTGGCAATCAGCCACTCACAGTACTTCATCCATTAAATGGAGGCAATGGTACCCCTAACTCAGTGTTCCAATAAAGATTCAGTAAGGCACTTAGCACAGAGTGGGGTGCAAAGTAAGAGCTCCATAAAACCAAGTGATGATGTATTGACGTCAGTATTTTTGAGGACAGAATTCTTAGTCCTCAATCCTTAGTTCCGGTTTCTAGTGCGATGCCAGGCATGGAATGGAATCTTGGGAAGATACTGATGAATTTCAGACTGCCCACAGGGCCCACCCAGTGCCACCTCGAATCTGAAGGTGCCGAGTCCACAGAGAGAAGGCTGCCACTTAAGCCCGTTGCCTGTGACGTTGCTGTGGAATACACCAACGCCCTTCAACACTTTAAGCTCACTCACCCTGGAAAGCCACTTCTGGGGCAGTGCTCCCATCTCCTGGTCCAGACAGGAGCAGTGACTCACAGAGAGGGGGGCACAGCCACCTCCCTCTCTGAGCCACTCAGTGCCAGCTCAGAGGTAGGAAAGCTCTTCTGGGCCTCTGCGCCCTCCTTCCTCCCCACACTGTCACGGACACAGAGGCGGGCCATGGGCACCCAGCATCACTTTCTTGCCAGAGTCATTTCAAACAGCAATGACTTTTGAGCAGCTGAAGACTGCAAGCTTAGACCACAAGACAGATGAAGCTTTGTTTTAGAAAAAGTGAGTGAGGGTGGCAGAGAGAGGAAGGGCACACACATTCAAAACCCCAAAATGCAATTTATAAAATGAAAATCTGGTGTGACGTTCAACTAAATTAACAATTTGTAGATAATTCACAATGCTCGTACCATTAAGCAAATGCACTTCAAATTGATTTCAAATTAGTAAGCTAATGATTTCCCCCAGGACCAGTCTCTGCCAACCCCCAGTGCAGCATTTCTAATAAGAGGTAGGTGTGCAATAACAGACTCTTTATTCCATAATTGGAGCCATAATTGAACTCGAGGTCATAGCCAAGGGCCCTATTGATCTGCATGGAGAGGAAAGTGCTGACAGGGACTGTCCTCGGTTCAGGGGGGCGGGGTGGGCCAACAGATTCCTGCAGCTATGGTAGACTTGGAGACCATTTCCTGTATGACCTGCAGATAGCCATCCTGGATGGCAAATGGGAGAGCTAAGTAACCTAGAGACAGGTGAGCTCCCAGGCCCAGTCCTGCACGTTGTACTCAGAATCCCCTAATGGGCATCTGGAGAATCCCTGTGACCTTCTAATACCCACAAGGCCCCGGCATTAACACTGCACCTTCTTATGTCCCAAAGTGCCTACCTCCAACTCTCTACAAGAAGGGAATCTAAGCCTAGACACACCACAAATGTGTGCCACTCACCCTCTTCCTCCTAAGTTTTGTGTCCTTTAGTCTCCAGCTCAGGCAAGAGCTCCCTGAACCCCAATTCAGAAAGGCAGAGCAGAAGGACTATGAGCTGTTGGTGAGATCCTAACTGCTATCCTCTCCAGATAAGCAAAACGTGGCTTGTTCCTACTGCTGCCCCTAAAGGGGCCGTGAGAACCTTGGGCTCCCACTCTGGAGAACTCAGGGGCCGCTTTATTCTGCACCAGCCATTTTAGTTGTTCTGGATTCAGAGATTTTTTTTCCCCAAAGAGTATGTCAGAGCAGTGGGAGTAGAAGGAGAAAAAACAAAGAAGGAGTCCCTTCAGAGGAAGGGACTGAGGAGGATTTACAAAGGGAGAGAGAGGGAGACAGAGATCGAGAAAGGAGAGAGACATAAGACCTACAGAGAAAAAGAGGCAGAGACAGAGAAATACAGACACAGAGACAGAAACATGCACAGAGATTGTGTTATATTCAGAGGATTAATTGCTCAAATGAGAAATCTCATGATCCCAATGTCAGGAAGGACAGCCAGAGGGACAAGGGGGACTTGGTCACTGGGTCCTCTCACGAATGGATCGATGTTTAGGACAGTCTGTAAAGTGCTCCATGTGTGCCCTTGAAATTGTTGTTCTGTCTACAATACAGTCCTAGTTTGAACCTTAAAATTACCTAACCACTACACAACAGCAGTAGATACATTGCCCCTGAATCTCATAAAATCTGGGAGAAAGGTGAGAAGTGAAAAAGAACAAAGAAGGAGCTTGCTTTTTTTCCCTTCTGCTTGTCCCCTTTGTGTTTGCGGTGCATAAAGCTCCCTGCAGATTTTAAATTAGACTTTGAGTGTCTGGAGCTCCCAGGACTGACTCCTCCATGGCTCTGGAGGCAGAGACCATGCTCGGCTCTGCCTGGCTGGATTCTCCTCTTGGGGATGCTCTAGTCTGGGGTGCGGAGGGAGGAGAGGAGGTTACACATTCTAAACTCTATCATCTTGTTCAGGTTCCGTTGCAGTGTCAGTCATGCTAATAACCAAAGCAGGAAGGTGAGAGAAGAATGTCTCTGGTTTCTAAGCAGATTGGTAGGGAATAGTCACCTAGTCAATATTGATCAAGAAGGTGTCGTAGAAAACTCTAAAAATACTATTATTTAAACAGAGTCCTCCCAGAACATCTTCTCCATTCATCAAGAGAACACATGAAAGGCAAATCAGGAAGGAGGGATTAATTTTTCAAATGACTGTAAATTGACACAACTACTTTGAAAATTTATATATACGCTATGATTCTACAATTCCACTTCTGTATATATCCAACACAAATAAGTGCCTTGTTCATCAAAAGACATTTGCAAAGCTGTGCACAGCTTTATTCTAAATAGCCTCAAACTGGAAACAACCTCATTCATCAGCAGTAGAAAGAATAAACATGCAGTGCCTTAATCACACAAAAGAGTATTATACAGCAATTTAAAAATGAAACACTGCTGGGCATGGGACACACACCTACAATCCCAGAACTCAGAAAGCTGAAGCAGGAGGATCAAGAGTTCAAGGCCAGCCTGGGCTACATAGACTGTTTCTCAAACAAACAAATTTTTAAAATGAATGAAATACTGGTATGCAACATGGATGAACCTGAAGATGTAACCTTGAAAGAAGCCAAATTCAAAAGCGTGCTTACAGAGTAATCTCATTTATATATAGTTCAAGAACAAGAAAAACTTATCTATGGTGAAAGATGTCACCTTGGGAAAAGTGCCACCTGTTAGGTGGCATGAGGGGGCATGCTGAAAATGTTATGTGTTTTTATCTGGCTGGTTATCTCCCTTCCTTCCTTTCTCTCTCTCTCTCACACATACACATAAATCCTTTAAGCTATATAATTAAGATGACTGTGGTTTATATGTTATACCTCAAAGTCTCTGACAAATACTTTTAAATGGTCACCCTGTCACTTCAAAATATAGACCATCACCTGTCACTTACATATAAAGGGCCACAAGAGTTACAAAGCTCAATCCTTATTTTCCATCTTGAGGGGAGTAGGAGTACAACCCTTGTGCGTGTGGTGCTACTCAGTGTGGCTCTCAAGACACAAATGTCATGACAGACCATGCAGTCTGCGGCTGAGCGGGCAGGTGAGTCTGTGACCAAGATCTGTGGCACATATGTCCTTTCTTTTGGCATTATTGATGGACTCACAATGCCTGAGATTGGACAGACCCTGCAGGCTGTCCAAAGGCTGAGCATCCATCCCATGGCCGTTCCACTCTCCCTAGAGCATAACAGGATAGTGAAGGCAACTTCTGGATGGGGTCCAAGAGATGCCATGTACTCAGCCAGAAAGAAGAATGAAATTATGTCATTTGCAGGAAAACAGATGGAACTGGAGATCACCGTGTTAAGTGAAGTAAGTCAGACTGAGAAAGACAGATAATGCAGTTCTCTCTCACATGCAGAATCTAGACTTTAAAAAAATGACCTGAGTGTAAAATGGGGTGGTAACCAGAGGGTGAAGGCGTGAGTGTGACTGAAGTACTTTATAAGCATGCAGGGAAGCACAATAATTAAAGAGGAGTGGAGATAAGAAAGAGTAATAGAGGGAGTGAATTTGATCAAAGTACATTTATATGCATATATGGAAATATCACAACCCCTTTGTACAATTAATATGCATTAATAAAAATAAAAGTAATGCTAGAACAAAAGAAAAATAAGTAAAAGAAAAAAGAAATGTAGTGTTGCATATGTGAATAAGTCTATAGTAACAAAACAGGTTTAAAGTATGGACATTTGGAGTTACTATGGACATTAATAAATTCATCTTTGAGCTATTTAAAAAAAAAAAGATGCCAGATATGCATGGAGTTGTATCCCAGCCTTGTGATTTTCACTAGCAATGACCACCGTGCGTCACCGCGATGGCAGGGCACGGCGACCACACACAGCCCAGAATCTCTGCAGCGATGGCGGGGGGGGGGGGGGGGGGGGGGGGGTTCAGCACCTCGGACAGAGGCCACCTGCAGGAACCTGGCAGCTCTGTTGTTTCAGCACCACGGAGAGCGACGTGCATTGCTGCCATGCAAATTGACTGCGTGGGCAAACTATTTGCAGAGGAGCCATCTTTCCACCTTTTGCTGCATGCAGCGCTGCTGCTTTCAGCTTTATATAACAAGTTATGTTCTGACAGCATTGAAAACGCACGTGTGAAAAACATCCAGCATTTACCTCCCACTGCCACCACCTTCCTCCAGTCCAGGTGTTTCCCAGGGAACCCGCACTTCAGGAAATGCCCACGTAAATTGGGTTTCTTGCAGTTAGAATTATCATTGGAGTATGGGCAAAAAAAGAACCGAACTCCTGGGACCCACCTTATTTTCAGAAACCTAGACTCAAGAACACTTTCTTCTCACAAAAAAAAAGAGACTATTTTAAATTTATCCTTTAAAAAATATGTGCCACCATTAGTTAGTTCATTTATTCATTCAACTTTTTGTGGTACTGGGATTTGAACTCAGGGCTTTGCATTACTAGGTAGGTGCTCTTCCACTTGAGCCACACTGCCAGCCCATTTTGCTCTGGTTTTTTTGGAGACAGGATCTTGCTTTTTAGGCAGGCCAGCCTGGACCACAATCCTATTTTTGGTTTCCCTAAAATAGAGAAAATAGGTGACAGTCATGTGCCACCACACTCTCAGCTTTTTCTGTTGAGATGGGGGTCTTGCAAACTTTTTGCCTGAGTTGGCCTGGATCCACAATGCTCCCAATCTCGACTTCCTAATAGCTTGAGATGACAGGTGAGCATCACCACACCCAGTTATTGGTTGAAATGAAGTCTCCCAAACTTCTTACCTGGCTGTCCTCAAACCACGATCCTCCAGATCTCAACCTCCCAAGTAGCAAGGATTGCAGGCCTGAGCCACTGGTGCCCAGTTTCATTCCATTTTTATTGAAGGCCTACTTGTTCTAAGCACTGGTAATACAGTGCTCAAACTATGAAATCCCCTATGCTGGTGGAGCTTGCTTTCTAATAGGGAGAAAAACAAAAAGATATAAACATATCAATAACTAGCATCATCTCAGTTTGTTCTTAGTGCTGTGAAGGAAATTAGCAGGTCAGGTGTGGTGGTGCATGCTTATAATCTCGGCTATGAAAGAGGCCTAGGTAGGGGAATCATAATCCAAGGCCAGACCTGGGCAATAATTGCAAGACCCAATTTGAAAAACAAACTAAAGCAAAATAGAGCTAGAGGCATAGATCAAGCAGTAGAGTGCTTACTCAGCAAGCATGAGCTCTTGAGTTCAAATTCCAGTAGAACCTAAACAAATAAAAATGCAGGGTTGTACAGTGACTGGGTGAGAGTTACTTTAGCTAGATGGCCAGGGATGTCTTTTATAAGTAGGTGATGCTTGAGTTGAGACTTGAAGAATGAGCAGAGGCAGGCTCGTGAAGATCTAGTGCTGAAATGTATCTCAAGGAAAAGCAGCAACCAGAGAGGCACCAAGGGGGAGACAAACATGGCTGTGCTCCAAGTCTGGGAAGGAGGCCAAGGGCAAGGTGGATAGAGGGCTGTGAATGAGAGGAAGACATGGAGGAAACAAGGCCGGGGAAGAGGGAGGGGCCTGACCACGTGGGCTTTATAGTCACGTGGGATTTGTATAATCTGATTTATGTTTCAAACAACCTGCATTTTTAAAATGCTGTGATGGCTAATTGTATGTGTTGACACCCTAGGCCACAGGGTGTGCAAGAGTTCTGGGCATGTCCCTGTGATGTATTCTAATCGTGAGATGAGTGAAATAGATAGCCTTCCCTCCTGTAGATCAGTCGAAGGCCTGAAAACAGCAAAGAGAAAAATGCTCCCAGGAAGGAAACAGACCACACAGCAAGGGGAAACAAAGGCCATAGCATCAAGGCCCTGGTGCTGGCTCCCACCCTCAGTCACCTAAGGAGATCAGGCAAATCCCTTCCTCTCCCTGAGAGGGGGGAAGGGGAGGAGGTGTTGAGACCCCAGACCCTCCTGCTCCAGCATCTGTAAGTCTGTAAACTGCCCTAGGACTGCAGCCAGGTTATCTTCTCTGGTCCTCCTAACCTGCCACCCACAAAGTATAGAAAGTACGTACTGTCATACCATTGTGTCCATTTCTCAGGATGGGAACACTGAGAATTGAGGCAGCATTGAACTATTCGCAAATTTACAACCTGCTAGTGCTGGGGGCCTAGAGCCCATTACAACTCACACAGACAAACACTAAGTCCCCAGAGGGGACTGAACAGAGCACATTCTGCAAGGCCTTGCCTCTCCCTCTCCAGGTGTCCCCTTCCCTTTTCCCAGTGCCTTCCAGTCCCTGCTGGGCCCTGGCTCTCCTACAAAGACTCTGACCAGCATCAGAAGGTGTGCCAAGGCCCGTGAAAATCCCAGTGCTCCATGCTGAGTCTCCAAATGCATCACTATTTCAGTTTCAAGGCCACTGTCAAAGCCCATCTCACAGGCCCTTCCACTAGGCTTGTCACTGGAGTCCATCAGCTCAGTAGCACGGGGAAAGGGAGGAGGATACCGTGGGTTTTTTGCAGAGGTCCCAATTTAGAAGGTGTTCTCTTTGCAGCTCCTGGGCCTTGAAGGAATCTACATCCTGCCTGTGTGCACCCATGTTTGTTATGGAAATTGCCATTTGCCCATACAGATGATCTACAAAAAAAACCTCTTCTCATTTCCAATAGTTCCACAGGCTGCACCGAGAGGCTGAGCAGAGAGGAGGCTGCTTTGGAGATGCTGAGACGTCCATCCTTGTGCTAAATCAGAAGGATCTCAGAGACCCAAAGAGCTCTGGTGACAGTGTCTGGTCCCCAAAAGTTTGTTGTATATCCAACACTGCACTCCGAGGTTCCCATGACCATCTATTAATCCTCACGATAGACCCCATCTCTATGTTTTAAATGAGACCAGGTACAAGAAGAGATTTAGGTGACATGCTCGTATCACAGGACACTTCCAGGGCACCTCCATGATTCTTGGATTCTTTGGGGCATAAAATCATAGTAGGTGCAGAAGGAATGGGGATGGGACTGACTTCCCAAAGCGTTCTCCAGCTCTGCCCGGATGGTGTTGAGGCTGCCTTCTGGAGGAAGTATCTCCTCCGTTGACTGAGTCTTGGGGCTCAATTTCTTGGTGACCTTTGTGGCAAAAATATCTCTCTATCCACTGCTCAGTTGTTAAGACTACTTTGAGTTGTGCCAGAAAGTCGAAAATCCTGAGCAGAACCAGGCTGGGGGGATGTTGTCAGACCTCTGTCTCTCAGTCCAACTCCAGGCTCTGCGTGTGTCTGTGTGGGGTAGGCTTGCCCCAGCAGGCAGCTCAGAGGATCACCAGCAGGCTAGACTCTCTCTCCCTTCCAGAACATTGTCTCCCATATCCGTGAGCCAACAGCAGGAGAAACCCTACTGACCCTGCTTCAGTCACACATCCATCCCTGAACACGTCACCGTTGACAGATGGAGGGACCATTTGACTGACCATCAGACAGACGCCAGGTGACATTCTGGGTCAGGCCAAGGTCACAAAGAGTATATTCAACCTGTATTTTTGAAGATGAACTCCACAAGACATCCTGCCCCATATGTTTTCCTTGCAATGTAACATTGACATTATGCAGGGGAAGTCTCTGGGTGGCCTTGGACTGAACCAGCTCTGTCCCCTTTCTTACTTGCAGTTATCAAGAATAACTATAAAATGTGCTAGGAGAGCACACAAGGGAGGGGTGAGGATAGGAAAGACACCTAAAAAATTAGCTAACATTTGTTGCCCTTAACGCAGAGAAACTAAAGCAGATACCTTAAAAGCAACTGAGGCCAATAGGAGAAGGGGACCAGGAACTAGAGAAAAGGTTAGATCAAAAAGAATTAACCTAGAAGGTAACACACACGCACAGGAAATCAATGTGAGTCAACTCCCTGTATAGCTATCCTTATTTCAACCAGCAAAAACCCTTGTTCCTTCCTATTATTGCTTACACTCTCTCTACAACAAAATTAGAAATAAGGGCAAAATAGTTTCTGCCGGGTATCGAGGGGGTGGGGGCAGGGGAGAGAAATGACCCAAACATTGTATGCACATATGAATAAAAGAAAAAAAAGAAAATTAAAGAAAAAAAGAACCTCCTGAGAGACCCTGGTTTCCCCCAGTGCCCACCACCCTTCTCTGGCTTCACAATGATAACTCACAATTATACCTCTCAGAAAACAGGAATGTCCACTGGAATATTATTACCAGGGTAATAAATTATTCGGACAATCTGTCAGAATTACTGTCTTTTTTGAGAGTGCAGAGTGTTTGCCCTGGAGCATAACCTTCTCTGACGTCAGAGTGCCACATAAAACTCTCTTCTTCAGAATAATCTTTGCAAGGATGGGTTTTTTTTCGGGGGGGGGGGGTTGTGCCGATAAGAGCCCTCTTTTTGTAATTGCAGGGAAAGTGAAGACCTTTTTAAATCTTATCTTGCTGAAATTTCTTGCAACTGCAGTTATAAGGCCCCACAGTGTCAAGTCCAAATATTGGAGTTCTTTTAGTCATTGCTGATGTGGGGGGATATGGGGGAAACACAACCGGAGGAGGCCAAAGGTCAAATCCCGCACTGGAAAAGGCAGAATAGTGTTACTAAATTAGATCTTTGGTGTTTGATAGTTTTCATTCATACTTAGCACACCATATCTTTCAGCACCTGTAGGTGTTGCTTTGGCCTTGTTCCTTGAATTAAAGTCAACTAAAACTAGCATCCCCATCGGCACTGTCACGTGATTGTGAACACATAGTTCAGCCTCCATTTGAAAATGAATTCTTTCTGCTGTTGTTTTTGAGGGTCTTACTGTGTAGCCCAGGCTGGCCTCGAACTCTCATCCTCCTGCGTCAGCCTCCTGACTGCTAAGATTACAGGTGTATGCTACCATGCCTGGCTTATTTCAAATTCTTCTACTGCATATCTGAAACCTTTTGAAGAGGACATATGATAAGAAGACATCCCCAGCTCCTGATCCTCTCCACCTACATCTGTGTTGCTTTGCCCTTGATTCCTCTCCTGCTTCCTTCCTCCCAAATCCCCCAGTCACAGCTCCAACCCCTGAGCTCCAGGTTCCCACTTGTATATTCCAGAAAGCTGAAGAGTCAGTCTGCTAACACCACCACCCTCCCTGGAAGTGGATAAGGACGGCAGGGGGCGGGGGGGAGCAACATGAGACTTCCAGGCCAGGGCCACCTTTATTGAGCCACGACATTGCAGAGGAAACTCTTGGTCCTGTCACCCAGTGGCCTAGTAAGGCTTCAGGGTCAGCACCTCTCTTCTTCTGAGCAGCACTGGTGTTCCTGACATGACACTTGTTTTCCCTCACCCAACTCCAGCACACAGGGGACTGCAGCAAATCACAGAAGCAGGAGCGGGCAGCAAGGACAACTTCTCTCCTCCCAGCCCAGGCTGTTGACAGAACCAGCAAAACAGCTGGGTGATGCTTTCCGTCTCAATCCCCAGCCCAACACTGTTGTCAACAACTAGTGCATATTGGACAAGTGGTGGAATTTCCTCTTTCTCACCCACCTGCCCCATCTGGCTCAGATCAATGTGATCCCCAGCTCTGGGTCTTAACCTTGCTCTAGGAAATTGTCTCTGAGATTTCCAAAGAGAAGCAAACCTTTGGTGCTGGGCATGAACTTCCCAACCTGGGACTTGTCCAGCACATAGTAGAGGCTCCCCAGTGGCTGATGGGAAAATTGGTGCCTGCTAAAATACAAGCATGGAACTTATGTATACATAGATTGCGTTACTTGCTGACACCCGGTAGAGGCAAGCTTTGGAAAGGACTAGTCCAGACAGAGGGTCCTCACTCATCCAGTGGACAATGCTAGCCAAGCCTCTGTGCCAAGACTGTGCTGGACACTGGACACAGGTGGACATGGCAGGAATAATTGCTGATCTTGTGGGAATGACAGGACCTCCCTGCCCCACACCAGAACGGAGCTCCCTGGGCCTCCTCCACAGAACCACTTTCTCTACTACTCCACCGCTCCCTAGCCCTTTCCTTGCCCTCTGCCCCAGGAGATACGCTGGTGAGGACCTCACATAAGGATGGGCCAGAGTTGCGGGGGTGGGGGTCACTGAAAATGGCCATTATCAGATTAGACAAACTCCAGGGCCTGCAGCCAGCACCGCCCACAGATCCAGCTACCAATTTACCAGAATGAGAAAACCTCATCCATATTCCATTCAGATTCTCACCTCCCTCAGCTGCCACCGCTTCATTCCATGGGGCCATTTCACCCCTCTGCCTCAGAGAAGGCCCCCTACCAAGGGAGACACACAGGCTCTAAACTCACCTTCTAGGATGCGCTGGGACCCCTCTCTGAGCCCAGGCTCTTCACCGGTCATTCCCAGAAGAGCTACACACACCCCCTTTCGCCAGGTACTGCACCCCTATTCCTTCTCCTGCCCCTCCCCTCATCCCCACCTCCCCTGGGGAACCTGGTGGGCGGTGACACCGGCAGCTCGGCCCAGGGTTGGGGAGCCCATCTCGTGTCCCTGCAGGCAGATCCAGGACAAGATCAGGGAATTTTCAGCATGACAAGGACTTGAGAGATAAGGGCCTGCTGTTGATCATTTTTTCCTTCCAACGGCAGAGTGAGAGGCACTGGCCTCTCTCCCCTCCCCCTCGCAGGACCGACTAGAAGCCAAAGCTAGAAGGCTTGGGGGGACCCAGAAATCTGGGGGAACCGTGGATTTTATCAGCTTTGTCCTGGATGGGGAGCAGGTTGGACTGTGGGAGGCAGGTGCCAGGCCTGGCTCTCTCTGGTTGGAGAGGCAGGGAATGGGAGTGGGGACCCAGACCTCCGGACCCAGGGACACTTGGGTAGCCATGTTCAAGTCCAGCTCTACCCTGGGGACCTCAGGCCCTTCCTCTCTCTGGGCTTCAGCTGACTCAGCTGTAAAATGCAAGAGCTGGATTAGATTAGCTGATTTTCCAACATCTCATGCCATGGGACCCTCCCCACGCCCCAGTCCCTCAAGTGAATGGGTCTGGAAGGTGGTGCCTGGTGGACGCAAAGCCCCGACCCCTGGTCAGGCAGACACCCCTGAGCAACACAACGGGAAACCTCTGGCCTTGATGGTCTCGGGGCTCAGCTGCCCCAGGAGGGAAGCAGCAGGCAGGGAGCACATAGCAGAGCACCCCGGAATGCAGGAGGCACAGAGGCCCCGAGGCAGGACCAGGGAATTCCCAGGTAAGGACCAGGTGCACAAAGAAGCCACATGGGGATACAGGGGTGGAGGTCAGAGAGTCAAGGGGAGAAGCGGAGGGAGGTGGCTTTAGGAGAGTCTTGCAGACACACAATCTGTTGCCCCCATCAGAACGTGGTGTGCAGCACCCCCAGTGGTCCTTCAGAAGCCCCAGACACCCTGAGGTCCCTCTGCGGGCGGAGGGTGGAATGGAAGAGCAGCTCCCAGACAGTTGTACGTGACCTGGATCTTTGTGGTGCCTGCCAGCCTCTCACGTGCCCTGCTCATCTCAGAGATGTAAATGCCGGGGCTGGGGGCGGCTCCAGCTGGCAACTTGTCACAGTCTCTGCAGGACTTCGTAGAGCTGGCTAATGGGACATTTTAGGGCACAAGGGACAGCTCCAAAACTTATGCACAATGGCTAGTAAGCTTATAGAAAGATGCATAGCTTCAGTTGTCATTAGGGAGATGCAAATTGAAACCAAAATGAAAGACCGTCTCATACCCACCAGGCGTGAGTGTTGGCAGGAATGAGCAGAAATCAGAACCCCCAGCCGGTGTGGTGGGAATGCAAAACGGTACATCAGCTTTGGAAACAGTTCATCAAAACGTTTAGCATAAATTACCATATGACCCCACAAGCCCACTCCTAGGTAGCTACCCAAGGAAAATGAAAACAGATGTCCACACAAAAACCTGTACATGAAGAGCCTCTGACTGTCATGAGGGAAGGCCAGGGTTTGATCCCCAAACACCACAGAGAGAAAAAAGAACTTGTACATGAACAGTCAAAGCAGCAAACAATCCAAATGTCCACCCAACTAGTGGATAAATCAGATGTAGTCTACCCATACCGTGGAATATTACTCAGCAATGAAAAGGCATGAGTTCTTGACACCTGCTGCACCATGGGTGAGCTTTGAAAACATTAGGAAAGAAGCCAGTCACAAAGACCACAGATGCCTGATTCCGCTTATATGAAGTATCCAGAATAGACAAATCCATAGAGACAGGAAGTAGATCAAGGGCTGTCAGGGCTGGGGATAGGGAAAATGAAGAGGGACTGCTAATGAGACTGGGGTTCTTTGGAGACTGTGAAGCTGTTATAGAAGGAGATCGTGGCAGGGGCTGCACAGCCCTGTGGACAGACTCTAAGTGGATGGACCTCAGCAGCTGGAAATTCCACCGTGGTACAGCTCTTGAAAGAAAGAAGAGGAATGAGCACTGGCGGTCAGCCTCCAGGCGTCTTCAATTCATCTTCTCACCAGAGTGGCAGGGAAGGGAGGGGGACGAATGAAACCTGTGTCTCCTCTTACAGCTATGCAACCCTGGGAAGTTACGCCAACTTCCTAGGCCTCAGTGGCCTTGTCTGTAAACCGGCGTGAAAATAAAAGTCCCCAGAGCCCAAGGTGCTGTGAGGATGACCAAGCACAGACACGAAGCTGGGTCCAGGTAAGGTGCTCTATCGAAATGGCCACCAGCCTCCCAGAGAGCCACCTCCATCCCACAGGAGCAATGAAGGGGCCAGAGACCCTGAGATCCAAGTAGGGAGGGGGCAATTCTGAGGAGGTGCCACCCAGAGGACACTTGTGACGGAGCTTTGGGGCGTCACCAGCCTAGACTAGCCATTCTCAAAGTCATCTGATGACGTAATGGACTGCCAAGGGGTGGGAGGAGGAGGGTCCTGCCCAGCCCAATGAGCGCCAGTCATTGCCTGAGGGGTGGTCTACATTGTTCAAAGGTTCTCAGTAAGTCATTAGGATCGAGTTTGAGGACACTGGGGTAGGAAGAGGATAAGTGGGCATGGGGACCCTGGAGCGTCCCAAAGCCATGATGAAGGAGGGGTTTGAGGCAGGGCTGTCCTTCCTGACCTCTGCAGGACAGCACATTCAGGGAGGCCCTCGCTGCCCCCCACCAGCTGGTGCCACACATCGAGGCAGCTGGGCGGCTCCTCCACGGGCTCCCAGCACCGGGCGTTTGTTTCCAGTTCATTAGTCACTCGACAGAGACGCTCCCAGAGCCGGAGACAAAAAAGGAAGTGTCAGACCCACCACTGCAGATCTGTCAACAATGAAGATAAAGCCGCTCCCAGATAAGGACGGCTGACAGTGGGGACAATGGCCCCAGCTGGGTGTCCCATGCATGGGTGCCAATGGACACAACCCAGCAGCCTTTCAGCTGGGTGTCCCCTGGCCCTGCAGCTCCTCCTGCCCTGCCTGCCAGCTCTGACTGCTGCCCATGTCCTGGAAGCAACCAAGATGTCCAGCAAGAGGAGTTGGCAAGGGGAGAAAATTATGCAAAGAAAAAAATCTAGACGGGCATTCTCTGGCAAATGCTGACAACAGCTGCCCTGGGCTGGGAAGTGACAGGAGTGGACAACAGTGGCCTCACCTCTGTCTCCTGCTTTTCTCCATTGTTCAAGGTTTCCATAGTGAGCACAATTACTCCCGTAACAGCAGCAGCAATGTTCATTTTGAGACTAAAAAGACCGAAGTCTGTTCACTGCCTGCCACCCACAGGCGAGCACAGGCCTGGGTGAGAAAGGCTGGGGTTTTCTCTGCCCCTGGCCCAGCCCCTCAGGGCATGTTCTCTGCGCTGGGCTGGGGGAGAGCTATTTCTCACCCCAGAATTTCTAGGGGAATTCGAAGCAGAAGCCTGGGTGAGTTTCTACACTCACTCCTCCAGCCACACATGGAGGGTCTCTCACCCAAGTCAAGCCCTGTCCCCAGTTCCCCAGTGGCGGGTTGAGGCTGGAGGCAGAGCATCAGCCTGGGACCCAGGGCAGTGAACACAAGAGCCGAGTTCCACCCGTGTTCAGGAAGAGAAGTGGGATGGGGGTGTAGAGGAGCTGCTGGTGCGACCCTGAGGACAACAGTGAGAACCACGGTACCCAGTTCCTTTCATGGGCTGTAGTGAGTTGGATGGTGACCCCAAAACATGTGTCCTCCCCGAAACTGTGAATGAAATAATTTGGGAAAAGGGACATAACTAAGAATCTTAAGATGACATCTTTCTGGATTAACTGGGTGGCCCTCCACCCAAGGACAGGTACCCTTACAAGAGGCAGAAGAAAGACAAGTCCAGAGGAGCAGCTGCGTGAGGACAGAGGCAGATGGGAGCCATGTGCAGACCAGTCAGAGAAAGGAGAGTGGCCTGGACAGACCCTCCCTCAGCCTGCAGAAGGGAGCCCCCCACCCACCCCTGGGTTTCCAACTTCGGGGTTCAGAACCCTAAGGGAACAGATTTCCACTGTTCTAAGTCATCTAGTGTGCAATTTGCTACGGCAATCCTAGGACATGGACAGGAGGCCAAGCCCCTTCCACCATCACTTGTCTAATGAGATGGGCTGTTGTGTTCCTCAACTTACACGTGGGAAAATGAAGTTCAGAGAGGGTACGTTATTTTCCCAAGCTCACACAGCATCAATTGGCAAGACTGAGCCTGGACTGTCAGGTTTCAGAGCCCCTGACAGTGCAGGGGTCTGTGCTAAGGCTTAACACTCATGGTCCCCAGCTCTGGCCTCAGACTCTAGCTCCATTTCTGGCAGGCTGTGTGATCCCACACTAGTTACTTAACGTCTCTGAGCCTTAGTTTCTTCATTGACCAACTGAAGAAAATACCCAAAACCACCTCCAAGTTTGTCTGAAGGATTTGAGAGCGAGGACAAACTTTGCACCAGAGAACTTCCCGGGACTGGGGATCCCTCTGGTGAGAACCCCCACTGTGACAGGCATGAGCCTGGCCTCCATCTGCCCTGCACACTCCAGCTGCTTCTGTTCCCTGCTGGCTAGGGCAGCGCCAGCTCTCCCAGCAAGTGCAAATTACACTCATAAATTAAGGTTGGGTTAACTGGGGGCTTTATGGGCTGGCAGCAGACGTGCTGTCCACAATCACACAGCGCCCTGTGAAGACAGGCAGAACCTGTGGGCCTCAGAAGCTGCTTCTAGGGACAGTTCCACTGGGGAGGCCAATCGACCTGCCTCTGCCTCACCCTTCACCCCAGCAAGGCCACCTGCCCCCTTCCCCAGGAGGCTCGGACCCCAGTCGCTTGCAGGAGGGACAGAGCCAGGCTGGGTGGGAGATGGCCGGGAGGGGCAAGGAAGGATGCAGCCCCTCACCTGCAGGACGGGCTCTGGCTTTCCACCTCCCTGGGCTCAAGTCGTAAGCCACACTCACACGGCAGCCCAAAAATATTACACAGAAAATTCCAGGAGCAAAACCATGATAACTCTAATTACAATACACTGTCATAATGGTTCTATTTTATTATCGCTGTTGTTAATCTCCTGCTGTGCCTAATTTCTGAATTAAACCTTATCATAGTTAAAGATGCACAGGAAAAAAATATGACGTACATAAGGTTCACATTCTCTGAGGTTCCAAATACCCACAGAACATTCTGGAACCCCTCCCTGGGGCTAAGAGGGTTACCATACTCTGCTTGTCTTGCTCACTCCATCCTTGCAGAATCCTCTACACTTGGTAACTTGGTATGGATAACATCCCTGTGCTGCAGATGGGGAAACTGAGGCACAGAACAGTTGTGATATCTATCCAGGAAGTGGAAGTGGGGGAGAGAGAATTCAACTCCACACACCCACTCCCACCTTCTCACCTGCCATCCACAGAGCTGCACACAGCACAGTAATCATCCCCAGGGCATCCAGCAAATGTGGCCCACAGCCTGTGGTTGTGAATAAAGTTTTATTAGAACACCATCCCACACATTTGTTCCCACCTGTCTGTGGCAGCTTTTAAGGGACAAGGGCAGAGCTGAGTAGTGATGGCAGAGCGCATGCAGCCCACCAAGCCTAGACTAGTTGGCTCATAGCTCTTTGTAGAAAAAGCTTGCTGAGCCCTGATTGAGAATGTCAGTTCAATGGCGGTGGTGGCCTGGCCACTCTTCAGGCTGCTGTGACAATGACGTGAGATCACCTGTGAACAGGTGCAGTGACCACCTGAACACCTCCTGACTCAACAGCTGTTACCCCCTCTCTTCTGCTCCATCTCCCCATGCTCCTGGCCTGCCACTGCCGCCATTGTGGACACTTGTGGGCACCAGAAGCCCCTGCAGGCAGCTTCCCCAGAGCCTGGACACAAGGCCAGGGGGTGCTGGGCTGAGTGTAGACACTCTAAGCCATCGAGAAGTCGAGACAAGGGGTTCTACTGTCCCCACTTCTGTCCACACCATTCCAGACACAGCCCCAGCTCTGCACAAATGCTTTATTGTAAGAATAAGGGACTATTTTTAAAAAGAAATCCTGATATTCTACTGAAACTCAATCCTCAAATGAGTTACGACTCCAACTGTGTGGCCGCACGCACTGGAGGAAAGCTGCTAAATAAACAATAACTCATTTGCACGGGATCGAGCCCTGACCCACTTTTGGATCTCGCTTCCTAAGCAGCCTCTTTATAATTGTCTATTTATCACTGACCCAATTTTCCTCCCTTTGTACCAAAGGCTGGACTCCTTTCGGCCCCAAGCAGACATTCAGTTTGTTATTTAAATTATTTAGTTTACATACTTGAACTTTGGAATTGCATTTTATTTACAGTTACAGTCAGAGGGTGAAGGCATGGTGCCCTGAGCCCGTCGTGTGCGGCTGTGCAGCTGTGTACTGCCTGGCTCTCAGGACCTTGAGTCTGGGGGTGGTGGGGGGACAGGAAAGGGAGACCCCCGTAGCTCAGGTGCTGGGTGCAGAGCTCAGTGCCCTGGGCCGGGAACCTGAGGCCCCCAGGTAGGCTGAGAGGCCCTGGGATCTCAGGCAGGAGGTGCAGACTTTTCACCTGCAACTTCGCCATCCAGTGGCAGGACAGTGTGTGGGACACTCACGGGTGGATGCCACCTTTCCACATGAGTGTGGATGTGCACACAGACATGCATGCCTACGAGCTCTGCCTGGAGGGTGGGTTCAGGGGAAGCTTTGGGGAAAGCTGAACCCTTGGAAGAGAGGATGGTCCTGGGGATGGGAGTGGGGCCTTTGAGGCCAGAAGGAAAGGAAGGGGCTGGAAGGAGAGTCCTCCCCCTGGGTTACCGCCCTCAGCCCATGGGCTGTGACATGCCTATACCTAGAGGCAGAGGTAAACACCTGACCCGCGCTGGTCCGTGGGTCCATTCATCTTTTTGGCTTTAGCGGTTCATGGATTTGACTGGCAACTGCTGGATCCAGACATGGGACACATGAGACTACGCTCTGGCAGCCACATTGCCACCACGAGGGGAGAGCTGGCTTGAAGCCAACACAGAAGTTGCCTGTTAATGGGACGAGAACTGATCCCTGGACCTCAGATCCCCGCCTTGGTTCCTTCTTGGCTTAGGCTGGATCGAACTGGATTTTCTCCCCCTGATTGGTAGCAGCTGCCTGGGGCCCAGTGTTAGGAAGGACGCTGAGGTGTGTGGGATGCGGGATGGGGCCACTTTCTGGGTCTGCCTGGGGAAAGGAGAAAATGGGTTCAAGTCAACCATGGGCCACCCCTCTCCCAGAGGCACCAGGCTGCAAGAGGTTGGGCAATGGTTTGGCCCACAGGCTCCAGACCAGACTCTGTTGGTTCGAACCTCAGTTAACCATTAACCAGCTGTGGAACCCTGGGCAATGTAGCACATTGCCCTGGCCTCAGTTTACCCATGACAGAAGGGGGATGGTGACAGTGCTTGGAAGAGGAATACACAACACGTTCTCGGTCAGCATTTAGGTTCCTAAGTTCTAGATTCCTGTATTTAGAGCCAGTGGAATTTTTCTCCCCTTCGGTGTCCACACTCGTGTGCACACACAGGCTCCCGTGGCCTGGCCTCCTCAGATGAAGCACAGACGGGGCTAGAGGTGCATCAGTGACTGCACCTTGGGGCACTCTTGGCCTGGTGTCCGTGCCTTGCGGACCCACCAGGAGTGGCTGTATGGCCACATGGGACCTCTGACCCAGGTGTCTAAAAAGAGCTCCTGTGAGGGGGTCCAGGGAGTGCCTCTGGCTCCTGAGGTGATGAAGAAAAGTTGCAAGTTTAAGAAGAGGGAGGCAGCTGCAAGGGCAGGGCAGAGGCAGCCTCTTTGGAAGCTACAGGTGCCCCAGACTTCAGCAGCTGTGGCCAAGGCAGGGAGCACAGCCTAGTTCCCACAGTCACCTCCAATGTAGGGCATCTCGCGCCCCCCTGAACCCACTCGGCTCTGAGACACTCCTGAGGATCAGCTGGGCCGGCTCACAATTAAAAACCAATCAACTGTTCTATTATTGGAGGGTAATGGGGCTTAAATTCGTCATCCACTTTCTGCACTTCCTATGCTTTTGTTACTCTGTGAACAATCACAGCCGGTGATTGGGGCCGGTGCTTGGAAACTATCAATCCTGGAGACCTTGCACAGATCTCTGTGGGCCGGGTGTAGACAGGGCACTGAGGCTCAGAGAGGTTGAGGAACCTGCCTGGGCCACACAGCTAGGCCTCGGTGATACAGCGCCTTGCAGAAATGTGACCGCCTGCCCCAGCTTCACTGGCCAGCCCAGCCCCCCGCCCCCCACGCTGAATGGGTCTGAGCCCCCTGCCTCCCCCCTCATCAAAGTGGCTTCAGAAAACTTGGTGGGAGCCTGGCTTAGCCACAGTCCTGCAGAGAAACAGCCAGTGAGACGCAGCCAAAACAAGCTCTCTACACATGCAAAGCTGTCACTGAGGGCAGGGGTGTGCTCTGAAATGTACATCCTTAGGCAGCCTTGTCGTCATGTGGATGTGACAGAGTTCAGACAGGGACGTGGATTAAATCAGCAGAGACCAAAGATGCAGCAGGTGCCATGCTCCTCCAACACCACTCTGCTCGTCTTGTCTACCTGGAATGCTCTCCCCCTGCAGGCGCTCAGGGCTCCCACACACCCCTCCTTCAGGTCTGTGCTCACAGGTCACCTCCTCAGAGAGTCCTCTGCCCAACAAGCGCCATGCCCTTCTTTGCTTTACCAACATCTCATAAACCCTAATTATTAAGCATTTATTTATTTATCTTGTGCTATTTTCTTGCTCCATGTGTGCCCCATGAAGACAGGAATGCTGCTAGAGCCCCAGTGATAAAACCATGCCTGGAACATAGCAGGTGCTTAGTGAATTGTTGAATGACTAAATGACATGGCAGAGCTTAGCAAGAGAGAAGCCATGCCCAGCGTCCATCCTGCCTCCCCCGAGGTGATGTGAGGAGTGTGTCCAGGGCCTTGGTCTCCTCGAGAGTGTTTCTGAACCCTTTCTATTCTGAGTCATCCTCTAAGTGGTCGTGTGGACGTTTAAAGGGCACCTGTTGGCTGGTGGAGACAGACCCAGTCCCCATATTTGGGCCGGGGAGTGGTCGCCTGTCACAGCTGGAGCTGGTGAGCTCCATTCACACCCAAGACAGGCCACAAGGCAAGAAAGGGTGGAGGGACGGCCAGGGGAGCGAGCAGAGGAAGAGGCACTAAATACTGTTGTTACTTATCCTTCCTTGCAGCTGCTCCATAGCCAGAGTAATAAAAATCAAGATAGAAAGTTCAAAAAAGAAAAAAAAAAGGTCACCCACACCCTGACATCCTCAACCCATCATGCCATGACATGGTTGTGACAAGCAGTCCTGGGCCCAGGTTGCAGTCAGTGGCTTCCAGGACACACAGCAGGGCCCCAGGGTCCAGGCTGCTGCAGAGTCCACCCACACGCAGAGCGGAAGGCCCAGCTTGGCTCAGGTCCCGGGTGCAAATTGGGACAGAGCAGCCAGAGCCAGGAAAATGCAGAGGTGGCAGGTCCCGGCAGAGGCAGGTGGGTAGAAGAGCAGCTCAGGGAAGGCAGAGGGGAGAGGCTCAGCTGCCTCCACACCAGACAGCTGGGAGTCGGCTCAGCTCCACCCCTTCCTGGCTGTGTGGCCTTGGGTCAGTGTCTCAACCTCCCTGAGCCTCAGTTTGAGCCTCTACAGAGGGACTTCAGGAGGCTGTTATAGAGATTAAATAATGTCAGATTTACACATCTAGACATCTAATATCTAAACGATATTATGCATTTAGATAATCACGGTACATATAAATATGCTTGTATAATACAACAAAGACAGCTCGAAATCATACGTGTCACTATGCTGCAGGTCCTCAGTCAGTGACAACTGCTGTGGTTACAGCGATTACTGTTTTTTAATTATTGTTATTCTAATTAAGGGAGTAGCAGAGTAAGAGGTAAAGGAAGCCAGAGTGAAAATGCTTTTCCTCTCCTGGACTTGACTGAGGTTTGGAGCCGGGGACACGAGAGCCTTCAAGGCATAGCAGATGGTTTTCTTCCAGCCAAAATAACAGTAACGAAAATGCCACCTGAGGCCCCCCCACACACACGGATCTGCTGTCATCTGAAGCAAGCTGACTCGGTCACCCGGCCTCCCAGCCTTGTCCAGGTCCACTTCCCCACTACAGAGTCTGGTGAGGAGAACTCCCACTGGAGTCCAAAACCCTGCCAAGTAGGGACAGCTCTGGAAATGGTAGCACCTGTGATCTGAGGAAATGCCAGCATGGGAGGTAAATGAGCTCCGACTTCTCTCAGCCTCTGGTACCAGCAGGACAGGGCAGAGCCATGTGACAAGAAGGAGGACCACAGACGGTAGCCGCAAGGCTCTGGTTCAGCCTTCCTGGGTTCTCAGGTCAGCCTCCTCTCCACCTGGAGGCCATCTGAGCAGATCCTTGACCTCTCCAAGCCTCAATTTCCCCATCTGTAAATAGGGTCACCAGTGTCTGTCCTTCCTGGGCTACTGATGGTGATGGACTGAGATGATGTGATCTGGCTAATCACTTAGCAAGATGGTTGCAAGGGGGGTGCTGGGGTGACCTCCCTGGGGCATGGACTGAGGAACTCACTCAGAGATGATGGAGCCCAGCAGATTCTGGCCTCTTTGCTCCCCACTGGAGGTATCTAGGCCTCCCCGGGGGTCCCCCAGAGGTACCCCCAGTTGCACATGGTCGCCTGCCTAGAACCACCCAGAACACCTGCACTCTGGGCCCTGCTGCTGGGGAGCTCACGCTGAGACAGCGCTCAGGAGGTGACAACTGGGGGCCACCGCAGAGACAAGGGGGAGCTTTTGTGTTGCTATTTGGTTTTAATTTTTCAAAGATTTATCAAAGCAGAAATAAGTTAGACCCTGGCTGGGGTGGAACCCAGTTTGTTTGGGAGGAAATGAGCCGAAGTGCACCCCTAAGAGCTGGGAGGCAGGAGTCTGGTGCAATGGCAGAGCTGTGGCTCAGTCCTGGCAGTGGGGTGAGGGTGGCACCACCTCCCCATGCCGCCCCAATCTGTGCTGCTTCTGGGCAGCTGCAGGAAGGCTCTGCAGAGCTGACTGGGAAATTGTGCCTGCACCGTGTTGTGTAAGGCTTTTCATCCCTGTGACAACAGATGAGAAAGGTCAGCTGCTCCATTGGTTCTGGGCCACGGTGAGGCAAGCACTTGGCGGGGAGCAGAGAAAGAGAGAGGAAGAGGCCAGGGACAAGACGCACCTCCAAAGTGACCGGCCCCCAGCGACCTGCTTCCTCCAACTAGACCCCACCTTCCACAGACAGCACCATTTCCCAGTAGCACCATCAAATCATGAATCCATCAGTGAATTAACCACTAATTAGGTCAGAGCCTCATGGCCCAATCACCTCTCAATGATTGGGTCCATCAGCTTCCCAGGGACCCAGGCTTTGGGGGACACTTCACAGCCAAAGCATAGTAACTCTGGTCATCAACAATCAATCGCCTCTTAAGACCTGAGATCCCCACGGCTCTGAGCCCTGCCCCTGCATATCCGGTTTCAAGTCTTACCCTGGGCGCTCGTTCTCCTTCATTTTTCATCACATATGTATCTGGGGCCCAGGAGGGGACACAGAGCTGAGGGCCTGTGGAGAGGTGTCAGCCTGAGGGAGGTTTGGCTGTGGTCATTGAGACAGGGTCTACGCAGCCCAAGCCAACCTGGAGCTCTCTGTTGTCCTGTCTTGACCTCCCAAGTACCTGGATTACAGCTGTGTAGCACCACACCCAGCCAGAGGGAGGTTTTAGAGGTTGGCATCATTCAGGTTTATGAAGGGATGTTGGGGAAGAAAAGAAAGTGACGAGACAGGGAGGAGCACAGACATGAGGAAGAAAAGGGCATTTGGAGGCCAAGTGGGAAAGAGAGGACCTGGGCCGAGGTTTCAAAGGAGCCAATTTAGAGGTAGAAGGAGGAGGAGGAGGGGGACGAAGATCAATGCAGTGGGGGTTGGGAGGGAAGATTTTTTTACCATAAAGTGAGAAAAGTTTTAAGCATAATACACAATGTTGTTGAAGATGTGGGGAAACAAACACTTTGTGACATTATTTGTGGGAGTATAATTGGAGGTAATTTTTCTGGAGGGCAATTTAGTCAGGCAGCCTTGGTCTTCAAAATACATATGTCCTTTCTGAGCAATTTTGCTCTCAGTCATGTGTCATTAGAATTTGTTTCTGAAATGTTTTTCGTAATTTTGTTTCTAATGGAGAAAATTGGGAACAGTCTAAATATACTTTAAAAAATCCCAACAATAGGTATTTAGTTAAATAAATGATGGTTTTATCCAGACTGTGTAACCTTGGGGAGCTGTTAAAGTTGGGGGCTGGGTGTTTACTGGCATGAGAGAAGATTTAGACCCATCATTGCTCTGTGGGTTCAGTAGGATTTCTGGCATGTTTTTGTCTGGGAGTTAACATCTATTTACTGACAGTCTACAAGAACTACAACCCAGTATGGATAGGAGTTTTTCTTGGTGACAGATGGGTTTGGGGTCAGCTTCCAGGTGGTCCCAAGTGCTGCCTTCACATGCTCACCTGGGTGGCACCATCGTCGCCTGTCCCCTTTCATTACGCCTCCTTGTTACAGGGGTTGGAAAGCACAAAACAAAAACATCTTCTTTCCCAGGCTCCTTTGCAGTTCAGCAACCTCAATAACCTTGTAATTTTTTAAAATTCCACTATGGACTGAATTGTGTCCTCCCTCCCCCAAAGAAATTCATGTGTTTGAAACCTTAAACCCCAATACCATGTCACTCTCCGAGTTCCACAGTGCCTTAGGGAGGAAGCTGAGTTTAGATAAACCCAAGAGGGTGGGGCCCTCAGATGGGATTAGTGCCCTTACATGAAGGAAGCACCTCCTGCTGCCCACCACCATCTGCCAGCACTACTTATTAAGGATTACAAAAACCCACCAGGGCCCAGAATAGCTGGAGGAGCTTCTCACCAACCCACAGTTCCTATCCAGGTACAGCAGAAGGACTCTAGCCCAGTGATTGGGTACAGGACCTCCTCCCTGTGCAGGCTGGGCTGCTTTGGCTCTCTGTCTGGTGGCTGACAGCCCTATGTACAGGAGGGTCTGGAAACCTGGGGTCACCAAGGCAGGATGGGGTCCCAGTGCTGCTGGTGCAGAGGGTGACAGTATGACTTGATTTGTCTTCTGGGCCAACTGAGTGATGTCTGGGTCTGGAGACAGCAGCCATAAATGACCCCCAATTCCATAAATGACTTCCTACCACTCCCTCTAGGTCTAAGGAACAGGTTCTAGAAGCTTCTACTGGAGTTGGCTTTCAGCTCTCCAGGATGCTGCAGACCACTGAAGACCCTGAAAAATACCCCCTTCTCTGTCCTTAAACTAGCCCGCAGGTCCTCACCTTATTCCCCTGGCAGAGAGGAAGTGGAGTGGGGTTCACCCTCTGCCCTGCCTATTCTCATGGCCCAAACCCTAAGCTCAGCATCCTTTGGGACCTTCCCTCTTGATTTTCAAAAAGTCCTAATAATGGCTATCCCTGTCCCTTTGTGTCCCATCCATAATTAATCCCAATGCAAGGTGAACCCCTGCTGGCCAGATGGCCTGGCTTCAAGGGTCTGAGGCAAGAGAAAGCCACAAAGACTTATTTCAAAAATGTAGGTGGGGGCTGGAGCTGTGGCTCAATCAGTCGAGCACCTGCCTCGCAAATGCAAAGCCCCGAGTACAAACCCCAGTACTGCCCCCATCCCCCAAAAAAAAGAAAAAAGAAAGGAAAGGAAAGGAAAAATCTAGGTGGGGCTGTAGCTCAGTGGTAATGCACGTGAGAGGCTCTGGATTCCATCCCCAGCTAGATCACCATGTCTGGATTTTTCTGACACTGAGAAAATTAGCAGGTATCACTGATAGAAGTTTCTGGCATAAGCTATAATGTGTGGAGGTGGAATGAGACAAGAACAAACTCTGGGACTCTGTTTCCTGCAAAGGGGGCTGGCTGGTCCTCAGTGAGGTCCCCAAGGACTTCACTGACCCTGATCATGGTCACAGCCACCCATGGTTACTGAGCAGTTGAAACGAGCTTAGCCTGTGATACAAGTATAAATAAAATACACACCAGATGGCAAAGTCCTGGTACCAAAAAAAAGGGGGGGGGTGGAAAGAATGAAATTGTCCATTAATATTTTCTGTATTGATTAAATGTTTCATTTGGAAATGATCACAATCGGGATATATTGGGCGAAATCAAATACATTATGAAATTCATTTTGCCTGCTTCTTCTTACTTTTCGGACATGGCCACTAGCACATTTGCAGTTCCACATGTGGTTCAAATTCTATTTCTATCATGCAGGGCTGCTCTACAGCCTCCCGGGGCCAGAAGGGGGCAAGAGTCTGAGTTTGAGGTCATGAAATGAATTCCTGTAAGGGAGACAGTGGGGGAAGCAGGGGGAAGGTCATTTTCTCAGAAAACGGGCAATGAATTAACAAAGGAACCTGCAGAAACAGTGTGATGGGGACAGAGAGTCTCTGAGCCTATTTTTAGGAAGGAGGAATCTAAAGATGTCGGTGGAAATCTAGGTCCAAGAGAAGTGAGGGCAGATGTAGGGGAAAGAAGAATGTATTGAGCCAGTCCCAGAAGGATGGGATGTGGGACTGACATTAAAATTCCTCCCAAGGAAGAACATCTGTGGTCATCCTTACCTTATCGGAAAAGTCCTCTGACACATGTGACACAAAACAATGAGCCCTGGGTAACCAAAAATCTGCACTACCCAGGGAGCGGGATCGTGGCTTCCCTGGGTGTGAGTTTTTCTGTCTTTCTCCCAAGTCTCTGGCACTATACAGGTATTGATCACATAATTTAAAAAGCAAATCAATTCTTTTAAGACTTCAGGAGGCCAGGGAAGCTCTGGGTCCGAGAAGGACGCACAGAAAGCAATTGTTCAGGGTTTGCTGGGAACCCCCAACCCCCGCCAGGCTCTGCCCTGGGATTCTGGGGTCTGAATGGATGGAGGCTCCCCAGTGATGGGGAAGGGAGGCTGCTTAGAGCTCCCTAAGGCTTTGCAGCCTGACTCATAAAGTTGCCTGGAGGCTGAGGAGGCTTTGGATCCAAGAGCTGGTGCATTGGTCTCTCAGACCCATGGCCCCTCCTGGCTCAGCAGCCAGGCAAGCGGCAGCAAAGCAGCCTGGGAGGGAGGCTGGACCATAAACTTGAGCCTGGGAGCCTCACAGTCAGGCCTGAGACTGAGGGACAGGGTCAGTGACCTCTACTGGGACCCTGCACACTGGAGGTGCCTCAGAATTGCCTGCTGAGTTCGATTCCTCAGAACCTCTGATCTTTCACTCCCTGTCCCCTGACAGGGGTTTATCCAGTGTCACAGCCTGCTTGGAGTTCAGGATAAAATGCATTCACAAGCAATTCAGGGAGCATTATGAATGCATCTGGTGCTGGGGAAGCAGTAGCCAGGTCTCATCCCATTTCATCTCCATGATAATCCATCCCATTTCACAAATGAGGAAACTGAGGCTCAGAGAAGTTAAACCACTTCCCCAAGGGTGTTAAGGCCCACAGCTGATAACCAGGTAGCAAAATCAGAACTTGAACTCAGGCAGAGATCGCCTGAGCTTCCTAACTCATTTTAACAAATTATTGTTGTCAGCTAGGAAGTGTTGGGGTGGTCTGTGATATGGGAGTTGATGATCAGAAGATTGGGGTCCTGTTTGGTGGCTTATGCCTGTAATCCCAGCTACTCTAGCAGAGGAGCTCAGAGGGATTGTGGTCTGAGGTCAGCCCAGGGCAAAAACTCAATACCTTATCTGAAAAATAACTAAAGCTAAAAAGGGCTGTGTGTGTGACTGAAGTGGTAGAGCACCTGCCTATAGCACAAGGCCCTGAGTTCAGAATACAAGTGACTTTCTGGCCAGTTACAGTAGCTTGTGCCTATAATCCTAGATAACTGGGAGACAGATCAGGAGGATCGAGTTTCCAGGCTGGGAGGGTGTGGGAGAGTAAATCCGTGGTTCACAAGACCCCATCTCAACCAATAAAAAGCTGGGTGTGGTGGCGCGCACCTGTCAATCCAGCTGCAGGACTAGAGGATCGTGGTCCAGGCAGACCTGAGCATAAACAACAAATAGCTAAAGCAAAAACAGCTGGAGGCATGGTTCAAAGTGGCAGGGCACCTGCCTAGCAAGCTCAAAGTCCTGAGTTAAAACCCCAGTATGCCAAGGAAAAAAAAATCTATGTAAATGACTTCGTGTGTCATTCCCTATCACCCATTGGGAAGATGGAGAGTGAACTGGCCTCCTAGGATGGACGGGCCCCAGAGGAGGACTAGAAGGTACCTCGATCAATACTGCATCATTTTCAACTTGTCACAACTCAGCAAATGAATTACAAAATAAAGCCCCGAATGACAGAATAATGAACAATGCATTTGAAATGTAAAATAAATAGGTAAATCTCTGATGAGCAGGCAGAATAAGTGGCATTTGGACAACATTTAGTGATTAAATTAAACAGTAATAAACCCGTGAATGATGTACTCAGGGACACCTGGGGAGGGGAGGGTTGTCCTGGTGCTCGGGACGCAGAGCCCAGCTGTTCTCAGAGCTCATGTGTAAGCACCTTTCGGGGGGTGGTGGGCTCAGGAAGTTGGAGATGGCAGCGGTCCCACCTGCCACCCCAGGTGGCTGGAGAGCAGGGATGTCCCTCGGCTTTGGAAGAAGCTCAGGACTGTCAGTGCCAGCGAACCTTCAAAATGATCTGGTCCTGGCCTCTTATTTTGTACCTTGGGAAGATGAAACCCAGAAAGGTCAAGAGACTTGTCCAAAGGTCAAGAGCCAGGACTGGGTCCCATGCTCCTGATCCCCATCACAGAGCCCTGTTTGCCACACCATAGCCGGGATGAAACCCTCCTGATATTCACATGCTCCTGCAGCCCCTCCCACCCTCGTAAGGGCTTGCGGATGCCTGTGACTTGCTTCTGACCAATCGAATGTACTAGAAGTGGTGTGCGTGACTTTGAAGGCTGGGTCACAGAAGCTTTGCAACCTCGTTCTAGGAATCATGAGTAGGCCATTGCTCTGGGGAAAGCCCGCCTCCATAAATCCAATCTAGACGCATGGTGAGGCTGCTGGAGATGGTCGGGCAGCCCCAGCTGTTTTTGCTGTGCCAAATATGTGCCCAACGAAGACTGGGGCTCCAACCTTGTCACTATCCACTATAAGGACGCGAGAGGCCCCAAGAGAGATCCACTCAGCTGGGCTTAGTCACCCACAGAAATGAGAAGTTCGTAACAATTTGTAGTTGTAAGCTAAGGAGGTTTTGGGGTGTCTTGTTACGTGGAAATGAGTAATCAGAGGGTAAATGACTGGCAAAAGAGGGAGGACTTGTCTGGAAGCTACCGTAAGTAAAGAACAGCATTCTCAGGCTTCCAAGTTCAATGTGGGTTGAACTTGAACTCTAGGTCACCCATGAGAACCACCACTCCCAAGCACAAGGCAGCCTGTTTGAGGTCCTAGAGAAACTGATCCTTTGGTTTACTTACTCATTTGTTGAACTACCAGCTGAGTTCTACCGTGTGAGCAGTTCCAATCCTGATGCTGTTCCCCTGGACTTACAGTTCATGGGAGAAACAAATACTAATCACGTAACCCTGAGGGTCAGTTCCAGAGAAGTGACAAGCCACTAGGGCTACCCCACTTCCCCATGCAACCCTGACAGCATGGAAGGAGGGCACCCATGATAAGCCACGTAGAGAGGCCCCTCGAGTACCTTACCTATGGCCTCTTTGGGGCAAGGGACTGAAGAAAAATGTTCAGAAATTACTCACTGCAGGTGGTACCCAGGGCTCAATAAATGAGCTGTTGTTTTTATGTTTATTTTTAACATTATCATTAATAAAAAGGAAGATGCTTAAAACCTTCTATTTGTTGCCAAATTAATGGAGAATCCACTGGGTGTCTTCTCTCGCTATTTATGGCTAGACTGCAATCACACGCTTTCCAAACCCTGACTCAGTGTCTCCGGTCTCCCTCCTCTCAGTGTTCTTCCAGTGCTGCTGCCTGGCATCCTTGCTTCTCAGTGGCTCCATAATCCGTGGCCTATCAGACACGATGAGTGAGGAGGTGGGTGTATGGACCACAGGACGCCGGAACCCACCAGGGCCTCCCTGGGTCCCACTGGGTGGTATTCGAACTCCTGGCACCAGACCAGTTCCTACCCCCTGCAGCCTGTGGAAGGAACCAGGCTCTTGCTCGCTCTCTCCAGATGGAGTGGTTTCTGTGACAAATTGAAGACTTACAGGCATCTCTCCTGGGCAGAGAGGCAGGTACCTACTCCAGAGAAGTCCTGACCCAGGGAAACAGCTGGCAGGTAGCTGTTGCCAGTGTGTGGAGCAGGTAAAGCTGGCCACTGCTCCATTTTGAAGATGGGAAAACTGAGAACCAGACAAATGGGGTGTCTTGTCCCATCATACATCATTCAATGCAGCAGGTGGACTCTGACATCCAGGGCCTGGTCCAGCTTCAGGGATGTCTCTGGGCTGGGGGAGGGGTGGGGAGACAGTCTCTTGGGGAGTGACTTGAGGCCACCTATACACTTTACCACAGTAGGGCTGATGCGCTCAGGAAGGCCTGTGATGGAGGAAGTGGACAGAGAAACAGGAGGTAGGCCGGCTCACCTTCCATCCTGTCTGCTCCGTGACCTTCAGACCTCTTCTTGCTCTCAGGCTACCCAGGAATGATTCAGTCCCCTCAGTTGTCAACAGATGGAACTGAGGCTAGGACAGGGAATGTGCCTCACCCAAGATCTTCATGGCAGAATCAGAGGCAGACCTGATGCTGGGCCACCAGTTCAGTCATGAGAGTCCTTTCCCTCCCCCAGGACACCCCCAGATCCAGGATACCCCCACCGCACACACACAGTGCCAGGTCAGACCCGGACCTCACTTTCCTAGTCAAGCCTGAGGTTTAATCCCTGCATTGTGCAGACCCTGGGCTGGCAGCAGGACCCCAGACTGCAGAGGGTCTTCCTGATAGGAATGGAGACCAGCCCTGCAAAGGAACCTCAGTGACAAAATTGGTGTGTGGTGGGGGCAGGAGATTCCTACTCCTTCCAGGCTCTTTCTGGTCTCCTCCTCAGCTAAGGAGGTGTCACTGACAGCGAAGGTGCCAGAAGGCCTCCAACTCAGGTTCTAAATGCCAAGGGCAGGCCTGGGTCCTGGCCGGGCCCAAGACAAAGGACTGTTAAAGCTCTCCCCCAAATAGCAACTAAGTCCTCACCAGCCCCCCCTTCCCCCCACCCATTAACTTTTGCCAACAGTGTTTTAAAGAATTTTTGGAATTTTGCTGGCAGACTTGTGGCTCCCAGGCACTCGTTTCGTTGGTGATTGGCTGTGCCTTCCATCCATTCTCTGGCCTGCTCAGGAATTCTCACCAAGTGAGAAAAATGTAGCTGACAAACTGCTTTCACGGGTAATGACACATTTATGAATACCAAATGTAGTAATTAATGCAGTTGACCTAATGTTACATTCTGTAGACATTCCACATTTGTTAATTTCAGTTTCACAATCTTCTCATTTGGTGGCCAAGAAATATTTTAAGGCCTCAGATAGTTTTTTGGGAACCCCATAACAAAGTCCCAGTGTGACTTTGAATAAAGGGTGGAACCTCTCTGGGCCTCAGCTTCCCCTGTCTTTCTTGTCAGCCCCAGGTGACAGCCGACATGTCCTGAAGGGAATTTTTTTAAACTACACTTGGTCAGGCCAAGGCCAAGGTCAGTAGGGGTGGCCAGCAATGCCCACATGGAGCAGTGCTCAGAACAACACCAGGACGGACCCAGACCTCCCTCTCACCCATGAAGAGCAAAGCAATAAAAAATGTTATTTTGCCAGTCGGTTGCATTTCATCTGTGTGGTTTGGAGTGTATTTTCTAGTTAATGAACCTGCCACATTTATGACCTCCTTTTTTTCAATTCAATGGAGAGAAAGGGGAAAGTTGCCATACCTCCCCCGGCAGCCGGCACTGACAGCTGCAGGGCTGGGCAGGGCAGGCTGCACAGCTGGGAGCCCACAGTGCATCAAGGGCAAGTTCTGCACTTGACAGCCCAAGCCCAAGGAAAAGTCCCAGCATGGAGTGCTGCCCAAAGGAAGCGAAGGGCACCTGGCAGCTCCCAGCCCACTCCAGGTGTCGGTACCACATGGAGGCCACTCAGTTGTCTGCCTTCCTACCAGGCAGGATGGAGGTTGCAACTGACCCATGCCCTCTACCTGGTTAAGTAGGTTTGGGAGAAAAGGCCAGAGAGGGAGTGGAGGAATGGCTCAAGTGTTAGGGCACCTGCCTAGCACACTCGAGGACCTGAGTTCAAGCCCCAGTACAAAAAAGAAGGAAGGAAGGAAGGAAGGAAGGAAGGAAGGAAGGAAGGAAGGAAGGAAGGAAGGAAGGAAGGAAGGAAGGAAGGAAGGAAGGAAGGAAGGAAGGAAGGGAAAGGAAAGGAAGAAAGGAAAGGAAAGAAAGAAAGAAAGAAAACGCCAGAGAGGCCAGGATATACCCAGGGAGAAGGAGTCCTAGCAGGGTTGCCCACCCACCAAGGGCTGGCAATTGGGTCCTGAATTATTAGTCATGACAGGGGGCTACTGGCTCTGCCACACACACTCACACATTCTCTCTCTTTCTCTCTCTCTCTCTCCCCCCACCCCCATTTGCTCCCTGGGCTATTCAAGAGACTGAATCCCAAGGCCCCAACCTCTGGGGAGGAAGACCTAAGTTGTCCACCCTACTATTGTCCCAGCAGGGGATATTGTCCCCACCCACAGCAGTCACCAATTGTAAGGACATTGCTGTGGCTCTGGAGCAAATGCCCTCTCTTGCTTGAGCTCTGCCTCCATCACTCCCTCATGGTGGCCTGGTGACACTATGAAGCTGAAAACCCTGTCCCTCCGTGCATTCCTCCATATGCAAGAGCCAGGAAAGGTCCAGGGTGGACAGGAAGTGAGTGGGATGGACAGGAAGTGGGTGCAAGGCAGAGCACAGCCCCTGTACCCCTGGAATCCACAGCTAAGTGAGCAGTGATCTGTGGGAATGGGGCCATGCACAGAGGGGCGCCTCCCAGGCTAGGTCAGGACAGAGTGTTCAGGGAAGACTTCCTGGAAGAAGAGACAGCTCTGCTGAGAATGAGGAGGGAGTTTCAGGAGGGAGCTTGGACACAGGGTGGCACCTTCCCTCATGGAGCCCAGGGTAGGCAGGCTGCCTGTGGCTGCTGGACTGGACAGCCTGGGAGGAGAAGGCAGTCCTGCTGCCTTCAGCTGCAGTCCCCACCCCTGTCACTGTGGATGAGGAAGGAGCCAGCGAAGCGAATCTAAGCCCCCTGTTTCAGGCTTCCAGGGCCTCAAATCCTCCACACTTCCCAGAGAATGGGAAGCTGAAAACAGCCAGGCCCTCCTCAGGGATTTGCATTTTAAGAGGGATCAGAGGACAACCAGAAGGACCCAGTGAGCCTTCCTGGCCTCAGCCTCTCCTTCCACTCAGGTCTCCAGACCCAAAGCGTGAGCGCCATCTTGGAGGGTGACCACCATAGCAGACTTCCCCCACTAACCTGGAACCTGGAGCCACAGCCCCCAGCCCTGGTTGAGCCAGGCCCACTGTGCTGCAGCTAGGGAGCAGGGACATACAGCTCAACCAAGGGAGGGGGCAGGACCGGAAGCCTGGAGGATTAACACCCCCCCACCCCCCCACCCGTCTTGACTGGTGATCCAGGGCCTTAGCCCAGGAAGAGTGGGAGGGGAGGAAACAGGTCAAATGCTTGGGGCAGCAGCCCAGGTGTCAAGCAGCAGCCATCCTTCCCTGCCCCCTCCGAATCCAAAGCTTCCTGGCTCAAAAGTGTGCAACTGACCACTGGGCCATCAGGCCAAGAAAAACCCAAACGTCTTCATTCTGGGTCCTGAGACAGTCGAGATGAACAGCAAGTGGACAGAGGAGCTCTCTGGAGCTGGTAAGTCAGGTCCCATATACACAGCTGGCTGACATTCAGCTCCTGGTGACAGCTGCCCCAGGCCTGTGTGTTGTGAAGTCATCTGACTTTTCCAGAAAGCAGGAAGTCACATTTTTATATGAAATACCCTGGTTTGTAAAAGTCATCTAATTACTGTGAAGGTCAAACAGAACACACATATCCCAGTTTGCTTGAATTCATTCAATAAATATTTAATGTGTGCCTACTATGTGTCAGGCAGGATGGCCAAACTGTCCCATGGTGCCCAAAACTCTCCCAGGCACAACCTGGGCACAGCCTCAGCATCTAGCCAAGTACTGTGATAAGCTTTGGTGTAAAAAGAAGCTAAGACAAGGTCCCCACAATGTAATAGCTTCCATATGGTAATAAACATGTAACCAGGGGAGGACACAGGAAGGTAGCAGGGAAATGAGCAGATTCAATAGCAGAATAGAAAAAAGACATGGTCACTTTAGCAAGAGCAACCCAGGAGGACCACTCTGAGGAGGTGACATTTATTTAGGCTGGAACCTGAAGGATAAGGAAAAGATAAGCTAGAAAATATCTGCAGTGGACTGGGGGAGGGGCTTAAGTGGTGGAGAATCTGCCTATAAGCATGAGGCTCTGAGTTCAAACCCCAAGACCATCAAAAGAGAACAAAAACCAAAAAAAATCTGTAGTAACAAAGACATACTGGCAGAAGTAAGAAAAGACATTTGCACAAGTTGACTCATGGCAGCTCTGCCTATAAAAGCAAGTCTGGAAATAACCCAAATAACACTAGTCAGGGAAGGGCCAAATAAACCCTGGGACGGCCACATAGTGGAGTACTATGCAGCTGTATAAAGATTGAGGAGAATCTTGATAGCTGCCAGGAAGTGACCTGGTGACAGGAAAGCATAGGTGGACAAAAGTGTGTAATCTAAGAAATTGTATGTGTGCTTATATTTAAAATAAACACAGCTGAGGGTGGGGCTCAAGGGTAGAGCACTTGTCTAGCATGCACAATGCCCTGACTCAATCCTCAGCTCCACAAAAATTAATTAAATGAATAAATAAAATAAACAAACTCTGGAAAGGTTTAGTTTAAGTCTTGGTTCACACCAGGTCCTCTAATACCCCAAAAGAGCCCAAAGTCTGCAGGTGAGGCTCACCACCAGACACTGTGATTACAGAGAAATGAAAAACTGGGTCCACCAATTCGATCCACCACTAAGAGCAACGCTGCTTTAGAGCAGGGTTTCTTAGCCTTGGGACATTGACTTTGGGACTGGTTAGCTACTGGGAAGGACTGTCCTGGACTTCATAGGATGGTCAGTGGCATCCTTGGCCTCCGCCTACCAGGCACCAGGACCAGACATGACAACCAAAACCATCTTCAGTCACTGCCAGTGTCTCCTGGGGGAGGGAGCAGCCCCAGGGAGGACCTCCTGGCTTAGACCCCACCACACCCTGGCCCTGCTGGTAAGGCATCTGCGCAGTGAGCAGTCAGTGCAGCTCACCTCACACCCAGGAGGGAGTCCCCATGAGCCAACCCGTGCAGGGACACTGCAACATCTTCTTACTCAGTGTGTCACCTGACTCTCATCCAGCCTCTAGTCAGTCATTCTGCAAGAGCAAGGACAGAACACATTCAGTAACACATGGAAGATGCGATCAACAAACTCCAGATGGCAAAATCTCTGAAGTGTGCACCACTCATTTCCTTCACCACCTCAATCACAGGAGAAAGAGAGAGAGAGCGAGAGAGAGGAGGTGGAGATCTGGGCGCCAGTGGTTCACACCTATAATCCTAGTTACTTGAGAGGCTAAGATGGGGAGGACTGAAATTCAAGGCCAGCCTTGAGGAAAAAGCTCAAGAGACCCCATTCTAACCAAAGGCAGAGAATGGTGGTACATGCCTGTCATACTGGCTACATGAGATCAGAAGAATTGCCGTCCAGGTTGGCCTGGGCAAACAGTGAAACCCTATCTCAAAAATAACCAGAGCAAAAATGGCTGGATGCGTAACTCAAGTGGTAGAGCGCCTGCTTAGCAAGCACAAAGCCCTGAGTTCAAACCCCAGTACCACGAAAGACAGAGAGAAGAGAGAGAGAGAGAGAGAAATAGCAACAAGTTCCATGTTCTAATTATCCAATAACAAAGATGTACGACTAAGGCTTGGATGAGGGAAGCACAGCTGCTCCTCGCCTTACAATGGGGTCACACGCACCCAACAAACCCATCGTACGTCTTAGGTAAAAACTGCGCTCAGGCTCACGCTGACCCCGACTTGGGCAAGATAACCCGACACGGCCCGCGCTGCAACAAGACGCTGACTGTCTCATGCGTTGGCTGGATCCAAACCCTGCTGGCAGCTCGGCCCACCCGGGGCTGGCTGTTCATCCCCCTGGCCGTCACCTGGCCTGGGAGCCAGGTTCACGGCCGTTGCCCAGCATCCAAAGAGAGATGGAACCAACCACACATCACTAGTCCAGGAAAAGGCCAGAAATGTCAAGTTTGAACTGAATGTGCGTGAATTTCACACCGCTGAAAACTCAAACAATTAGAAGTGAAGTCATAAAATGAGGCTGTACCTCAACCTAGTCACCAACCAATCCAATAGGAAAGAGATCAGGAGGACAATAGGAGAGGACAGAGCCATGACACAAATTGTTAAAGCTTCGACCCAAACATAACATGTATCCTCAAAGAAAATGGAGCAGCTGGGCGCAGTGGCTCACGTCTGTAATCCTAGACACATGGGAGGCAAAATCAGGAAGATCATGATTTGAGACCAGTCCAGGCAAAAATGTTTATGAGACCCCATCTCAACCAACAGCTGAGTGTGGTGGTGCATACCTGTCATCCCAGCTATGCAGGACCCTATCTGAAAGACGCCTAAAGCGAAAAGCTAGCAGTGGCTCAAGTGGTAGAGCGCTTGCCTAGCAAGTGTGAGGCCCTGAGTTCAAACTCCAGAACAAAGGGTGCAGAGTCATAATCAAGGGGAAACTTTAAAAAGTACTTAGCTGTGTTAAGAAGCCCCTTGCCCCTGGAGACACCATGAGGTTCCAAGTAGAAACTCAACAAAATAAATTGAAACATTGCCATTAAAAATGTGCGGGCCAACGGGGAGAGTCTGAACACCGAGTGGATGTTGGATGATGCTGGGGGAGTAGTTTATTTCGTAGGTGTGATAATCGCATCGTGGTTATGTTTAGGGGACAAGTTTTCATCTTTTAGAGATAACACTACAATATCTAGAGATTAAATGACAAGGTGTCTGGGTTTTGTGTCACAATAAGACAGCAGGGGCGTGGGTTGTGCTACAAATAAAATAAAATTGACTGGGCGTGAGTGTCATGGTTGGGTCTGGTTGAGTAGAGAACAAGTCCATTATTATATAGCTTTCCTATTATTCGATCATAATTGTTTGAAAGCTTCCCTTAATAAAAACTGAGCAACAAGCAGGGGGTCAGTGGCTCACGCCTGTCATCCTAGCTACTCAGGAGGCAGAGATCAGGAGGATCGCGATTTGGAGCCAGCCCAGGCAAACAGTTTGTGAGACCCTATCTCAAAAAAAAAAAAAAAAAAGAAAAAACCCATCATAAAAAAAGGGTTGGCGGAATGGTTCAAAGTGAAGGCCCTGAGTTCAAACCCCAGTAGCACCAAACAAACAAACAAAAACACTGAACAAAAAAGTAGAGTTTGGAGCTGGGTACCAGTGGGTCACCCTTATAATCCTAGCCACTTGGGGGACTGAGATCAGGAAGATCGAAGCCAGCCCAGACAAATAGTTTGTGAGACCCCATCGCAAAATGGACTGGAGGTGTGGCTCAAGCAGTAGAGTGCCCGCTTACAAAGCCCTGAGTTCAAACCCCAGCCCCACCAGAAATGAAAAATAAATAGGATTTAGGACCAGACCCTTCCATGTAGAAGTCATCAGCCATTGGGGAGTTCTTGAAGCTGGTACAAGTTTGACCAGCAAGAGTAAGCAAGATGGATGATGGGCAGGAAAGTTGGAGGAGGTCAGAGACATAGGCCGGGGTTGACCACGCAGAGCTGGGGACAGCAGGGGAGCATGGACTGCACCCCTAACTGTTCAAGGACCCCTGGGGGAGCTGTGGGCAGGGTCAAGGTCAGGTCCCACACTGCCTTTAAAAGATTGAACTACTCCATTTTTCGGTAATTGAAACGAAATACCCAAGTCATGAAGAAAAAAAGCTTCACTAAGCTCACAGTCGGAGAGGACCTAAGGCCACATGGCGTGGCGTGGGCTCTGGCGAGGGCTTCTCAGCCAATGGTGGTAGAGGGAGAGTGAGCTGGATGATGAGGCAGCAGGAAGCAGCAATGGCGGAGGTTTGGCCTTTAGAACGACTGACATTCCCAGGAGAGCCAGCCAGGGTACACAGAGGAATCCCTTCATCCCTCCAAGGGCTCTGTCTACCTCCCTGCCTTCTTGTCTCTCTCTGTCTCTCTCTCCCTCTCCCTCTCTCCATCCCAACCTGCTGAGGCCCAGGGAGCTCTCTTCCCAGAACCTGACTTTGGAGGAAAGAGAAAGAGAAATCTGGAGAAGTCTGGCTGCCCCCTGCCTCCCGGGGCCATTCGTGCACACAGGGAGCTGCAGGACTGAAGAAACTCCCCACAAGTCAAGGTGAGGACAGGGGTCCCCCTAAAGGAGGGGGTTCAGAACCAGAGGGTGGGGAGAAGTGGTGGGAGCAGATGCAGGTGATATGAGTATGTCAGGGACCCCAGGAGGGTGGCTGCCACCTGGGACCTCAGAGGAGAGGCAGGGGGAGGGCAGGGCCTGAACCCCCAAGGCTGAACCTCTGAACTCAGAGTCTGTGTGGCCCCAAAACACAGACACCCACTGGGTAGCAGCCACATCCTCTGTTTTGTGTGCAGTCAACCCCTCTGGCCCCAACCCCCCTGCACATGGTCATCCCATATGTCCTGCCTCAGCGACTGGTTTGGGTAAACCAGGCCTGAGCTGATCCTCCCCCATTCCTCTGGCCATAGACTTTGACTCTGAATTGGACCAGCCAGCCCACCTGAGGCTGAGGACTTTTGCTAGGGTTCTGAGACATAGACATCTCTCTCCTTCTGGATCAGGAGGAGTGGCTGGAACTGTGCAGCCCTTCTGCCACCATTTGGAAAGCTAACCTCAAGTCAAAATTAATACCAGGAATAGAAAAGAGTGGAGAAATGGGGAGGTAATTGGGCCCTTGATGACACTACTGACCTGCTGAGTCAACTATCCCCAGAGGCTGACTTACCACTGGATGGGCAAAGATACACTATGACAAAGCCTGCTGTGTTTGAAGCCACTTGAGCTGTTTTTCTATTGTATTTCCACAGGGACTGCAGAAAAGCCTAGGGAGCACTGGGTACCATCATTTCCCTGAATGCCTATGTGTGCTGCCTGATGCCAAAGAGAGCGGGGTAGGGGGGAGAGAGAGAGAGAGAGAGAGAGAGTTACAGAATTGACCAATGCTGCAGGTCTGAAGGTCACCTGATGCAGAATTCCCTCTTGCTCTGGGAGGTCAGTCTTTATTTCTATCTCAACTTCTACTGATTAGACAAGGCTCACTTGCACTACAAAGAACAATCTGTTTTTTTCAAGGTCAGCAGGTTTAAATGTTAATCTCAAGCCAAGCTTGATGACTCACTCATGTAACCCCAGCTACTTGGGAGGCAGAGATGGGGAAGATCATGGTTCAAAACCAACCCAAATAAAAAGTGAGTGAGTCCTCATCTCACCCAATAAAATCTAGGTGTAGTGGTACCTGCCTGACATCCCAGCTACATCAGAGGCCGTAGGTAAGAGGATCATGGTCACAGTCAACCTCAGGCCAAAATGCAGGAGATGTGACCCTACAAAGGCCCTGCATCTGCAAATAATGGTAATAATAAAATAATAATCTCACCCAAAAACAACCTCAAGAAACATCCAAAGTAGTAATATTTAACTGTAACTGGGCACCATGGTCCAGCCAAATGGACACATAAAATTAACCACCCAGGGCCTCCAGATGCATTGTCTTCAACCCACTCAAGTCCAGACAAAGAAACACAGGCCCAGAGAGGCCCAGGGCTCTGCTTAGGTCACACAGCCAGGCAGAGGCAGAGCCAGGCTGCCTTTGTCCGGCTCCCAGACCAGTGCTCTCCTCACAGTCCCTCGGCTCCTGCTGAGGTGCTGGGACCCCAGGAAGCAGGTGAGAACAGGAGCTTAGGCAGCACACCTGAGCCACACCTGGTGCTGTGGAATTTGCATGTCATTTACATATCACCCCCTGAAGTTCAAAATACACAGACATTACTGGCTCTGCCTTCCCCTGCAGCCTCCTTGCCTGTCGGAAGGACTCCAGGAGCTGTCCCTTGGGCTGCTCACCTGTCCCCCACCCCTGTCTCACCTGTCTCCAGAGGCTGTGGGACCACAAGGTCAGAAGCCCTTTTTCTGCCCCATCACGGGTGTCCACAGGGTGGTTTGGAGCTGCTTTCAGGTGGTCAGTGAGTGGACATTTTTTATTTTAATAGCCAAGCGTTCATTTTTATGTTGCTTTGAAGATATGACTAAGGATGCTTGCTGGCTTCTGTTTACGGCTGTGATACAAAGTTTCTCTTTAAACCAAGTTTCCATGTTTTAAAAGTGAGTAAGTAAGTAAGAGAAAAGTCAGGATGGCAATATGGCGAAGCAGAGACGAAATGAAGGAGATGGTTGGAGGCTCTGGACTCGTGCGTGGAGAAGGCCCACGCCTTGCCTAAGGCCGAAGTTGTTCCCACACATAATCTACAGGCCTCGGTGTGACGACTTGATTCAGGTGTGCGTTGTCTGACAATCTTGTCATGCCATCTCATAGCCACCCCCTCAGTCACTCTTTTTTTTTTTTTTTTTTTTTGGTGGTGCTGGGATTTAACTCAGGACCCTGTGTTTGCAAGGCAGGTGTTCTGCCACTTGAGCCATTCTGCCAACCCTTTTGGTTTTAGTTATTTTTTTGGAATAGGGTCTCGAATTTTCGCCCAGACAGGCTTGGATTATGATCCTCTGAGTTTATGCTTCGTAAGATGACAGGTGCATGCCACCAAGCCTGACTTGTTGGTTGAGATGCAGTCTCTCTAGCTTTTTGCCCGGGTTGCCTTTGAACTATGATCCTCCTGATCTCCACTTCCCAAGTAATTGGATTATAGACATGAGCCACTGTGCCTGGCCCTCATCTATCATTTCTTTGTGGTGAGATCGTTCAATGTGTGTTTGAAGACACTTCAAAGTATGTTGAAAGACACCCCAGTTAGACACAGAGCATGTCCAACCACCTCACCTGAGCGTCCTGGGGTTCCAGGAGAAGGTCCATGGCACCCGTTCTCAGGACCCACCTCTGTCTGTGGAGCATCTCACAGGGACCCACTTCCTCCCAGTAAGAAGTCGAGTTTTCCCACCTGGACCATCACCAACATGGAGATGAGTAGCGCACAGAAAAGCCTGCAAGGTGACAGCTACCCCACCATTGACTTGTCTGTGTCACACCACTAATAAACTCGCTAAGGGCTCTGATTGAAATTAATAACTTGCAAATGACTCAAGAGCCCTGGTTTCATACCTTCTTTTTTTTTTGAATCAACACAAAACAACCAGAATTTAAATAGAAAAGCAATTTTCATTTATGAGCCAGTATCCTTATTCATAACTGGAGAATTGTACACGAAAAAGCCTTTTCCACTTAATTAGAATCGTGAGCATCACAGGGAAAGGAGGAGACGGTAACTAGCACCGAGGATAAGGAGGCAGGAAGCACAAATCAAAAGGAAAAAAAATGTCCCTCTGTACTGCTGAGGGTGTGCACAGCTGTGTGTCCCAGCACCCAGGAATCCATCCCACCACTGACTCCATCCAGGTGAGGCTGGAAAGGGATAGAGACACAAAGAAGCCTAAGTGCCATATCCATGTCCCAAGACACAAGCAATGAAGTCTAATCTTAAAAGACAAGGGAAGCTGGAAGGGAAAAGGCAGCGAATGGAAAAGCCAAGATTAGAGACTGGGGAAGAGGACACCTGCCCTGTGGCTCCTGCTCCCTCTGGCCACCTCATCCTTGTGCAGGACACTTGGCCTATGTGAGCACACTCAGAACCTCACAGCATCAGTGTCATATTTCATTATGGATGAGGAGATGATGCTCAGAGAGACTGAGGAACTAACTCTCAGGTGACCAGCCAGTGAGTAACAGAGGTGAGAGGCAGCTCAGGTCTCTCTGACTGTTTGCAGGCAAAGCTACCTTGGCCCATCATAGTGCAGATGGGCTCTGCTGGGCTCACGTCCCCTCTGCCCTCTCTTTTGAACCTTCCAGAACCCTGGCAAAACAGATCCAGCATTGAATATCACAGGTTTGGAAAATGAGGCTTGGACCAGCCAAGGTCTTGGCTAGAGCTGAGTCAGGACTTGCACACAGACCTGGGGACCCAAGGTTCATGCTTGCCTCACACCGGGACACAAACAGCGGGGAAGCTGATGGGCAAACAGAAACCCATAGAGTTGCTGGGGCCCTGTAGGTCCCCTGCCCCGGAGCCCTGCCTGACTCCAAGGATCCTCTGCCTCCCACCTTCATCCCTGCCTCACAGCTGCCTAGAGGGCCAGGACCCCCTGCAACCCTGCCTCCTGGAGCTCAGAGGAAAATATGGCAGGCCACTATGGACAAATTGACCCAGGCCAACTGTACAGATAAAGGTGGAGCAGCTCATGTAGAATACTCCACAGCTGGTACTGTGCTAAGCTCGTCAGACTCATGCTAACAAAGTGAGGCCTGTTCTCTTAGAAGTGAGGAAACTGAGGCACGGGGAGATTGAAAAACAAAATCCCATGAGCACTCAGTGGCTGGGCCTCCTCAGCTTTTCTGGTCACCACGAGTGTCCTCTGCCCTCACACCGATGTTAACTCCAGCAACGGCAACGCCAGCAAGAGCTAAGTGCCCATCCAGCACTATTCTGGCCCCTTGTGCATTAGCCTGCTTCCTCATTCGGACCCCCAGGGAGGCGCATTACCATCCATGTTTTATAATGAGCACAGAGAGGTCAAGCAGCCTACCCAAGGTCATGCAGCTGGAAATAGAGCTGACATTTGAACCCAGAAAGAATGGTTCTGGGATGGTCCCTCAGGACAGGGACAACAGGGCCCTGAGGCATCCTGAGCTGTTTCTGAGCCAGCCAGTGTAAGTATTTCAGCCTTGTCCTCCCTCCTCTCCCAGGTTCCTGCTCCCCTAGCCCACCCTGCCAGAAGGCCAGGGGTCTCAGCTGCCCACTGGCACCTGCACTTGCAGGCTGAGCCCTCCCACCTGCTCCCCGTGTGCCCCTCTGCCCAGCTGGGCCTCTCTGAGTGCTGCACTGTACTAGAGGTCCATGGCATACCCACTCTGCAGGCAAAGAGACCAAAGCCCCAGAGAGGCTAAGCTGAGTTGCCCAGGGCCACCCATTACCCCCACTTGCCGCCCACCCTGACAAGCCAGCCCCACAGCCTCCAAGTGCCACCCAGTGCCACCCTCACTTCTGCCACACAGCTCATCCCAACGCTGTCCTGTCAGTGCCCACGATGCTCCACCAGCTGGTGGGACTGGATTCCCTTGTGAGCCACTGCCACAGAAGGACACGGGATAATTGCCAGCAGGAGGCTGTAGTCCAGGCTAGGCCCAGCAGCCGATCTCTTGCCAACCGGATACAAAATGCATCTGTTAGCTTCAGGCTAACGGAGGGGGAAGCTCAAGTCTGAATCTGGTCATTGCCCTTTTCTATTTTCTCTCCCTAGCACTGCGGCTTGAGCTCAGGGCCTCTCCCTTGCTAGGCAGGTGCTCTAGCACTTGAGCCACGCCCACAACTCTTTTTGCTTTAGTTGTTTTCGGGTAGGGTCTTGAGTTTTTTCCCTGGGCTGGCCTCCGACCAAGATCCTCTTACATATGCCTCCTGAGTGACTGGATTATAGGCAGGAGCCACCAGGCCCCACCACCTTGTCCCTTTTGAGGGATGGAAAAGTGAGATAGGAATTGAGAACACTGCACTGGGAACAGACACAGCCTGTTTCTACCTGACTCTCCTGGACTGCATGGTGTTGGTGAGATGCTCTGAAATCACATCACATGCAGACATCACGCATATACTTTCATACTTACACATGTGTACACACTGAGTGGGCATGTGGCTAGACGAGGCTGCCCAGATCTCTTGTCCCCTGGTCACACTGGTTGGCTCAGGCAAGAATGCCCGACTCAAGAGGACCAGCCAGAGTCTCCCTGAAATGTAATGTCTGAACCCCAGAAAGAGGCTCTCTCTTCCCTTTGGGTATCAAGTGGGACGAGAGTCAGGCGCTGCCGTGTCCCCTGCCCTGACGCAGGGACAAAGACACAGAGGGAAGCAGAATGCTGTGGTCAAGCATGTCCCTGAGGTTCTGGCTGCAATCTCAGCCCCCAGTGTAACAGCGGTGCCAGGTGGGAGCTTTAAGAGGCAATTACGTCCTGAGGACTCTGCTCTCAGCATGGATTAGTGCTGCTATCGCAGAACGGGGTTAGGTTCCTTGGGAGTGAGTACCACTAAAGGCTGACTTTGGCCCCCTGTCCCTCTGTAGGGCAGCGTCTTCTTACCCTCCCACCTCCACCATGGCCACTAGATGCACGACTTACGACCTTGGGTTTCCCAGCCTCCAGAACGGTCAGAAATACGCCTGTTCCTTAAAATTACTCAGCTGGGTGTTCTGTTATGTCAGCTAAAAACAGACTAAGACCCAGGCCCAAGATATGGAAAACAGATCCTGACAACATCCTAACAATGGCGTGGGGCCCTGGACCTAACCTCACCTGAAGCTAGACAATCCTGAACGCCCAGTTAAGTGAGGTGACAAATTTGCTGTTTGGTTTAAACTAGTTAAAGGTGAGGTTTCCGTCACTTGTTAATTAAGAGAGTGCTGACTAGTACAGAGTTACTGGGACAGTCCTATTTGGAGGCAGAAAGTAGGAAATAGAAAATATGGGATTTGGGGAGAAGCCACTTAAAGACAAAAGAGCAGAGGGGAAGGAGGTGGACACAGTGTGCAATCACCTGGATCTTCCACGCCACGTGGGGCGACCTTCCACCAGTTGGCTCAACCCTCTGTATTAAACACATCTTTTATTTTCTGTGTTTAACGCTTTGATATCTGGGCCCTGGCTCACCCTGCAGGGACTGCCCCTAGCCCACCCCAGAGGGTTCACTGATTCACGTGCCCAGGAACCCTTTGCCCTTAAAATGCAAACCAGCCAATCCTGGCCCCAAGCACTGCCTGTGAGTTTCTCACATCCAGCCATGGAACCCCACCCTAACCACCCCATGGCCAGGGAACCCACGAGTAGGGACAGCCCCCCAGGGGCTCCCAGCCACTGAAATGATTCAAATCAGCCAGCACTAAATACTGACCCTGCACTGCTCGCTGCTTCCAGAAAGCACAGCAAAGGCTGTCACCCACCCTGCCTTCCATGGCTGGCCTGGACCTGGGCCCTGGGACTATCTCTGACAGCCTTTCAATGTCAGTGTCTCTGACACTGGTAATAATACCAGTCTCCTGAAACTCCCTGTGAACCCTGCATCCCCTCTGTAAGTAAGGGGCCTTGGAATCTGACACAATGAAATGACTGTCCTTAAGCTCCCAGGGGCTCAGCAGATGACAGCAGGCACCTTCAGACCTAAAGACAGCCCTGCGAGGACACCACCATTAGGTCCTACTCTCCAGATGGGTAAACTGAGGCACAGGAAAGCACATGACATGCCTGAGGACACACAGCTGGATGCTCAAAGATCCAGAACTGGGAATTCAGAGACAGGACAACGGGCGATCCAGGCCAGCTGGGATTAGCCAGCTGGAGGGGAGTCTTGGAGAGGGGGGAGCAGCGGGGAGACCAGCATCCATGGCATGGGTCACAGATACGCCATCTTCCTGCTGGCCCTGGCAGGATGAGGTGCACATGTGACATGCAGGGCTGGCTACACCGCCCCCGTCACTCCCTCCTCATCTGGCGACAGAAACCAGAATCTCTTCTCCACTGGCGTTGTCTCTGCGTCCCTCCACATGACGTCCCCTCTCCCCAGCTCTTCTGTCTCAGCTCAGTGACGCCTGACAAAGCCTTCCTGCAAACACATCTGTCATGCCTCTCCGGCGCAGATACGCGTGCGTAAGAAAATAAAAACCCACACGAGGAGATCCCAGGTGACAGGAACTCTGTTCACAGCAGCTCTTTGGGGACCGCTTTCTCCCTGGATCAAGACACCTCCCATCTCCATCACACTCAGGCCATGTCTGAACCCTCGGGGAGGCCCGAGACCCCAAATGACTGCATCTCAGCGGTTAGACAACCCTCTTCCTGCCGGGACTGTGTTGAGGCTGGGGAAGGAAGACATCTGGCCTCTTGTGTAGCTAGAGACTAACAGCAATCATAGCAATTCTTGATGCAAGGAACTGGCACTTACTGTATGCCAGGCACTGTTCCCCTGCACTTGTCAGCTCACTTAGTCCCTACTCCTTTCAATGAGACAGGTACACTGTCTCCAGTGTACCTGTGTACACTGTGTACACTGTGTACAGTGTCCAGATGGGACACTTGCAAAAACTGACCCATCTGACAGCCCCTATCAGCACCCTCCCACAGCTGCAATGATCAATGCAGCAAAGAATTGCCTGCTCCCTTAAAAGACTCCAAGTTGCCATAGTCCCCACCATGCCCTATTGTCTACACCCTGTCCACCTCGTTTGTTTTCTTCAGTCACTTTCTCTGCTCCTGTACAGGTCTGAGTTTTCAGCCCCCATCCTCCCATGCCCATCTTTTTCTTAAGGATCAGGATTGAGCCTGCAGATCTGTAGAAGCCCCACTCTTCCACTTCCTTTGTACTGACTCCTCCAGGAAGCCTCCCCTGTTTGAGCATCAGCTCTGTAAGTGTGGGAGTTGTAGTTTCCCTGGCTACCATCTGGTTCTACCTCATCCCTAAGATGAGAGATGGAGGCCCAGAGCCAGGAAATTCTGTCTCCTGCCCCGACCTGGGGATCATCACATCCTAGCAGCCAGCATGGTCTGCATCCCTCCTGCCTGTGTGGGGCAAGACTGGTGCTGTCCTAGTGCCATCTGACAGGTGCAAAAACTGAGCAGGACTGTGGGTCTCTGCACTTTGAGGTTGCTCTTCCCGGCTAGGGCTCCAGGTCACAGGCCAAGGCTGGTCCTCTGCTGTTAGTCCCTGGGCTGGAGGGCCAGGTCTGGGCCCTCCACCTTCACTGCACACAGGCCTCAGGGACCCTCATCACACAGCCCATGGAGCTGCCCACCAGGCCCTGCTTGCCTTCCCTACTCTTCTGCCTCCTTTGTCACGCCCACCAGGTTACAATCACTCCTCTGCTCCTGACGCCCCAGCTGGAGAAAGAGCATCCCTGACAGGAGGTGACCCAAGGTCACACAGGGACTCTGAGTTGTGGCTTGGGCCTGCTGTCAGGGACCCTGACAGCCTTTTCTGGGGTGGGTGGTAGGTCCTCGGGTCCACCCCAAGAGTCCTTTGATACCCCACGCCAGGCAGGTCTCTGAACTCCTCTCCCTCCTGCTGTCTCAGGATGCCCTCAGGTTGTCCCAACAGCCACGCAGGTTGTGTACTGTTCAACCAGCACAGCCACCTACTGTGATCCTATTGTCACTGGACAGGCGTCACCACAGAGCCAGGGAGCTCCCTTCCCCTCACTATGCACCGCCCCCCAGGGCCACCAACCCACTCAGGCAGCCAGGGAGGGGCCAGGACTGGCAGGAAAGGCCCCCTGAGGAGGGACTCTCCCTTGGCCATAATTAAGCGCCTTCATGGTGCAGGCTGCAGACAAAAGGGAACCATAATAGGATTAGAATTGTCATAAATTAAAATCATAAATTCAATAAATGCCTTTTCAGCCTCCCTCTGGAAACAGCCAGCCCACAGCAGCTGCTTTGATGGCCGGCTCCAAGTTCAGCTGCCTGCCTGAGCAGCCTGGGGCCAAGCCAGGGAACCTTCTCCTGAGAACAAGGGCAGGCATGACAGAATGTCCCACAGGGGCAGCCCAGGGCAGTCAGTGGTGCTCCAGAGCCAGCAGTGGATCCTTATGGCCCACAATTTAACCTAGCCTAGCTCTTCACCACCTTCCTGTCCTTGAATTTGCTGCCCACTACTCACTCTGCCCCCACTACCTGGAGCCCATTGTGTGACCTTTGGCCTCAAATGTGGGGCGTGGTGGAAAGGGTATTTACTAGGAAGGAGCACTGTCTGAGGCTCCTGGGTGTCAGCCCATGGAGATCTATTTTGGACTTTTGACATCCAAAGCTGTAAATAAACAAACTGATATCACTTAATCCTTTGTGACAGCAGCAATTGGAACTAGGACATCTGAAACACAGGAACTCTGACCAGTTCCATCACATATGATAGCCAGTGGGAAAAACACGCACGTGCGTGCACACACACACACACACACACACACACACACTAGTGTGCGCACACACACCCACATACACACGCAGTGCGCTTGTTCACACTGCTTCTGCAAGTGTGTTGCTGAGGGGAGGCAACTGTTTTTCAAGTCCTTGCTGAGTCCGGCACTCAGAGGTGTCGCAACGAGTGACTGTGTCCTGCTCCATGCACATAGGACATGCTTCCCTCAGCGTGGATCCCACCCTGTGTCCACGTGCTGACCTTGGGAGTCCTGGGGAGGGGTCGGAATGCCCCTTACATGGGCTTGGGAACCTTGGTCCTATGGACCCACACCCATGACCCCCCCACTTTGCCTTGGATGCCCTAAATCTGCCAAGGCCACTCTAGTGGCGTGACCTGAGGGCAGCAGGAAGGCAGAGAGGTCTGAGTGGAGAGAAAGTGGTCTGAATGGATCAGTTACTGTTGTCATACACAATCATGTGGACACCATGCTAGGGCCCCTCTGGGCACCTCAGGGAACCTATACACGTAAGACCCTGAGCGCTGGAGTATCAGTGTGGGGCACTTTCACACTCACCTCATCCCAGCAACCTGAAGCAGGTAAAGAGTCAGGCACAGAGATGGGTGTGGGGAATGAGCTTGGGGGGAGAGGGGCGTGCAGCGCCAGGTCAGCTGTGGTTTAAAGTCAGGACTGACTTGGTCCAGTTCCCTGGTGGTGGGCAGGACAGGAATGAGTGGGACCACAGTGGCCACCTCTGGTGAATGGCCAGAGGAAAAGGCAATGACTGCCTTTGGCTAGCTGCCAAAAGAGTCCAGGGAGGACCAGGGGCCTGACCAGGTAGGTGGTAGGGGCAAGAAAGGGGAGGTCAACAACCGCTCCGAAGGTGGGAGTCGCACACCTGCTGACAGACTAGAGGTGGGGCTTGCTTGGGAAGGGGTGACTCTGGGCTTCTGGCTGGCAGAAGGGAGGACTGGAGGGGCCAGGGGCTGTGAGGGAGAGGACACGACTTCCCAATCCAGCCCATGAGGTGGGAAAGGCCACTCTCTCCCCAGTTCCTGCAGCTGCTGAACCAGGACATGGGGACAATTCTACATTACCAACGCTCCCGAGATGTGACAAGAGAGGCAAAAACCTGGCTGACACAAAAATGGGACCGTCTACTTAGCACTGCTGGCTTGGCTCTCAGGGGCCTTCTTGACCCCAGCGGGTCCCCAGACCCGAGCTCACTCAGCCTCTGGAGCCCTCATCTCTGGACACCCTTGGGGATCCACCCCTCACACCCCAAGCCCCAAGCCAAGCCCAGAATCGTTGCTAGCACTTATTAAGCCTCTAATTAATTGAATTTTTCCCCCTCATTGCCCGCTGTTAATTAGTTTCTTGTAGTAGGAGAGACTGTTATTCTTGGAAGTAATCAGTAGGTCCGGGAGGCAGTGGTGTTAATGTGACTCATAATTACCGCAGGAGGCGGGTCCTGCCTGGGTGGGCAGGGCTAAGTCAGGAAAGGACAGGGACAGGGACAGTCAGCACGGCATTCCCCCAACTAAAAATGGCTTTGACTTTTGTCTCCAGACTGTTCTCCAGTTTTCCAAATTTTCTCCTATGAAAACCAGTACTTTTATAATATCTAAAGTATCGTTTTGCAAAGCAGGGAAGGGCAGCGTGTCTGGGAGTCTTCCTAGAAACAGAGCTGCAGCTGCTGGGTTAGGGCCAGTGGGTAGAAGGCTCCACTGGGTCCACCACTTCTGCTCTTGTTGTGGGAATCTTAAGCTGAGATAGGGACACTGAGGCAGATTAGCAGGAAGCAACGTTTATTGTGCTGGCACAGATCCAACGGACTGTCCAAAGGTTGAGCCCCAAGGACAAAGGAGTCTCACTTATATACCCTTGCAAGCAGGGTACAGAAGCAAAAAGCAAAGCTCAACCCACATATGGCTGCATGTGACCTCATTGGCTATTTCATTTTCCCAGTGCTAGGTGACCTTCTTCATGTTTCAACTCTTTAAGTTTTATCTCTCTGCTTTGCCATCCCCTCCCCTGCTACATCATCAGGACACAAACTTGTCTGTTTCTTTTCTGGTCCTCCTCCCTGCTACACTCTAGCGCATCCTTTTTGCTCCTTACCTGTGGTCTCACAGGTATCAAGCACCAAAACAGGGTGTAAAATCTGACTCCAAGTCCAGGGCCCTGACGCTGACACACCATGCCCTCAACCCAGCATTCTGATGGGTAGCTGAGCTGGGAAACAGCTGTGGGTAAAGCCTTCCCCAGATACAGGATTGTCTTAGTCTGTCTTCCATTACTATGACAAAATGCCTGATGCTGGGTACTTTGTAAAGAAAGAGATTTATGTAGCTCACAGACGAACATGGTCTGGCATCTGCTTGGCCCTGACTTAGAGCCATTGTGGTGTCACAATGGTAGGAGAAGAGATCACAGGAAGGAAGCAGGAGACCAGGGAGAGGCCAGATTCAATCTTTTCATCATACCCTATTCTCATCTAGTCTTGCAGACTTGCATTAAGGGACAATGGAGCATCGTGTCCTAATTATCTTCCTCTAGGTCCCACATCTCAAGGTTTCCAACCCTTCAGCACCACCACATTGGAGACCAAACTTCTAGTAATTGAACCTTTGGAGGCACACTAAAACCACATCCAAAGCCAGCCAGGCATGGTGGGGCGTGCCTGTAATCCCAGCACTAGGGAGGCTGAGGCAGGAGAATCCAAAATTCAAGGCCAGCCTGAACGTCTCACGACCCATGTGAGCTCATCCTAGAAACCTAACTGAGAGCAATGGGAGATTAAGAAAAGACAAAAGACAGAAGATAAACATGCAGAAAGCTAGGGTCAGGTGGACTGGGAGCTCTGGTGGAGACACACAACAGCCGCAGCCTCCACCACCTCCAGCGAGTTTATTATACACAGCAGCAAACCAGGAAGTAGAGGAATAGTTTGGGCTGGAGGGGGAGTGGCATTGTAGTTATGGGGAACCAGGAAGAACCTGCGATGGCTACTCTCTAGATAAAAACATCTTAGGAAAAGCAGCTGTGCTGCATTTTGCCCTCTCCCCCTTCTGCAGCTGGGGCTGTACCAACTCAGCCTGCAGATTATTTGACATGGCTGTGCTTATGACAAGTTCTCATATGCTTCTCATACTCCACTCCCACATGAACTACATACCTTATATCAAATTTTAAAAATCAATCAATCAATTAAAAAAATCCATCTCTGAACCAAAGCAGGGATCAGGAGACCTCCGTGCAGAGATGGCAAATAAGAAGCAAACTACTAAGCCCCTCTTGCCCCAGCCTCCCATCTCATGGAGGCAGCAGGCCCATGAAAGCAGCAGCTGGAGGAATAAATCAAAGGGAAAAACTAGAAGAGAAGACTGCAGGGACAGAGAAACATTCTGTCCATAAGATGGACAGGATCCACCAGGCACTGGTGGCTCACACCTATAATCCTAGCTACTCCAGAGGCAGAGATCAGGAGGATCATGGTTCAAAGCCAGCCCCAGGCAAATAGTACACAAGACCATACCTCAAAAAAAACATATCACAAAAAAACAGGGCTGGCAAGGTGGCTTAAGTGGTAGAGTGCCTGTTCTAGCAAGTGTGAGGCCTGAGTTCAAATCCCAGTGCACCCAAAAAGAAAAAATATGGACAGGATCCCCTTGAGGATATGACATTTAAGCTCAGACCAAAAGGATGAGGGAAGGAAAAAAAAACAAAAAACCAGGCATGCAAAGAGTATATTCTAGAAGACACATCGTGTTCACCCTGAGGAGGGGCCTCTGTGCACTGCCTCTTTCTCAGACCCAGTGAGAAGCTATCACTCACACCTATAAAAGCACCCATTACCCTTGAGTGAGCCCTCAATTAGCAGCAAGCTCTTATCTCCATCATTAACCTGGGTCTGGAAGGGAAAGGTGACAAATCCACATCTGATTCTTCAAATGACCTGTGATGGTACATCAGAATAGCCCAGCTGGAATCGTGGACCATGGGTAATTCACGCTGCTCCTCCTCCTCCTGTACTCCTCCATCCCTCCAGCAGGAAGCAGAGCTTCTGTTCCAGTGCACCCCTGTCCTTGGCTGCCACACATACACATGCACACACACAGGCACACACGCACGCACGCGTGCACACCAAGAGCCCTAGCCAAACTTCCCAGGGGCAGGAGCGCATGCCCCGCAAGCAGCTCTCTAAAGGGGAAATGTCCCTTAGATCAAGGGCAAACACAACAAGGGGATTGGACTATGAGCACATGATAAAAGCAAGAGCACACAAGGGAGGGGTGAGGATAGGTAAGACACCTAAAAAACTAGCTAGCATTTGTTGCCCTTAACGCAGAGAAACTAAAGCAGATACCTTAAAAGCAACTGAGGCCAATAGGAAAAGGGGAACAGGAACTAGAGAAAAGGTTAGATCAAAAAGAATTAACCTAGAAGGTAACACCCACGCACAGGAAATCAATGTGAGTCAATGCCCTGTATAGCTATCCTTATCTCAACCAGCAAAAACCCTGTTCCTTCCTATTATTGCTTATACTCTCTCTACAACAAAATTAGAAATAAGGGCAAAATAGTTTCTGCTGGGTATTGAGGGGGGGAGCGGGAGGGGGTGGAGTGGGTGGTAAGGGAGGGGGTGGGGGCAGGGGGGAGAAATGAACCAAGCCTTGTATGCACATATGAATAATAAAAGAAAAATGAAAAAAAAAAAGGTGAAAGCCCTGAGTTCAAGCCCCAGAACCTCAAAAAAAAAAAATTTTAAAAATACTTGAAGAAATAAGGGTAGAAAATGTTCCAAATGTGAGGCAAAACTATAATCTCATAGTTCCAACAAATTCTATAACTCCAAGCAGGAAACAGAATGAAAGACTCACCCCGTCTTTGTTTTGGAAATACTGGGGTTTGAACCCAGGGCCTTATATTTATTAAGCAGGTAATCTTACTGCTTGAGCCACTCCACCAGCTGTTTTTACATGATAGGTTTTTCGAGATAGGGTCTTGTTAGCTATTTGCTTGGGGTGGACTGATCTCTTCCTCCTCAGTAGCTAGGATTACAGATATGAGCCCAAGGCATCTGGTTACAAGAAATTCTTAAGAGGAGACTGAGAAAAGAGATACATGATGGAAAGAAGCTTGGTTCTGAAAACAAAATATCTGAAACAAATCAGGACATTGTTACAGAACATCCAGCTCATCCCTCATGGAATGGTTATGCAGATTTTAATACAACAACCAGTTTGATCTGTTAAAAAAAAAAAAAAAAAAAAAAGGGGAAATGTCCCAGTCCGTAGCACCTGCCAATTCCTGTGGTGTAAAGAGTCCCACCGTGGCCAACTTCAAGGCCACCAACCAGTGTCATGGAAGGCTGAGGTGGGAAGAGATGCATACTGGGGCAAGTCTGCTACTGTCTACCATTGCTTTAGGGGTGACCCTGGCAAGTGTCCTTGTTGGTAAGATGGGGCTCCGAGGGGCTGAAGTGAAGGTTTCCTGCACCTGTCCAGAAAAAGCAGACAGGTGGGACAACACTGAGAATGTGACAGCACTTTGGGTTTGAATCTTGTTTAGCCATCCCAGGAGAGGTGTGGGGGGGGTGGGGGAGGTGGGGGGAGATGTGGTGGGAGAGGGACCAGAATGGAGACCTAGGAATCTATTCCCATCCCCAGCCAGTGCTCAGAACAAGCTCAGCTACTGGGCAGGAGCAGGGAGTGGAAAAGGGAAGAGGGACACTGCTTAAGCTCCCAAGGACAGAGACCAGGCTGAGCCGGTTCACGGCCCCCAGCCTAGTGCCCAGCAGCAAAGAGCAGGTGTCCCGTGAATATTTGCAGATTAGTGAATGAACAAATGAACGAATGCATCACAGAGTCTTCTCCAAGCAAAGGTGGCTGCTCCTCCCTCGCAGCATCCGGAGGGCACAATGTGCCCCGCACACCCCTGACAGGCTGACAGGCAGCCTGAACCATGGCCAAGTCCTGGAGCAATTGCCAGGCAAGCCGCCTCCAGGGCCCTGGGGAAGTGTCTGGGGACCTCAGGCCGGGCCTATGAGCACAAGTTAGAGACGGTGCTGTGATTCATGGCAGCGCGTACCCAGGAAATAAATGCCACGCTGCACTAGCCCTTCCCAGCCCAGCCTCTAATATCCTTCCCTGAGAAGAGGCCTTATTATTTAGCACCCGTGGTGACAGCTAGCAAGTAAATCAGCGACCTGGAGGCTGCTCCCCGGGACAGCTGGACGTGGCTTCTGTGATGGTGGCCCCTCTGTGGGCTGTGCAGGAGTAGCAGGGGTCAAGGGGCAGGAACAGGGTAAGGGAGGGCATGGGGCGAAGCTCCCTTCTCATCTTCCCATGAAGCTCACTGAGTTTGGGTCCCCCACCTCAATGTGGTCACTGAGTGGGAACATCTCCATCCGCTGTGCTGTCACTAGCCTTCCTGGGCAGAGCCAGCTCACAGGTGAAACACACAGAGGTGCCATTCAAAGGAGGTGTCATATGGGCCTCTGACTCTGGTCCCTTTAGAATCTGCATGCTACCCACTCAGGTCCCAGATCCCAGACCTAAATCCACCCTCCTAGGCCGAGATGGTTAGGAATCAAACTCACCCATAATCGGGTAACAGATCACAGCTGTCTCCCCAACCTCAACACTTAATTCTTTCCTATTTGCCTGACACATAATAGTCCCTCAATAAACATTTGTGAAGGAACAAAGGCTTGAAGAAACTGCTGCCAAGCAGAACGGGCTTGGTGTGCATTTATCATCTCTCTCTCTCTCTGCTTCCTTATGCTTCTAATCTTTCCAAAGACACACCAGCACTTCTCACATGGCAGCAATGTAACTCACAGGTCACACTCCTTTCTAGTCTCTTGCTTCAAGTGCTGCTTAGTTTTTCTTTCTTTCTTTTTTTTCTCATACTATCAAAACGACAGTACCCTAAAGCCTCATCTCCACTCCAGATGGTAGGCATCATGAGCAAGGTGACCCCTGTGTCCCTTAACCTCCAGGACAGCATCAGGTCTTTCTATATCCCAGCTGCCCCCTGGGATAGCTCATGGCCAGGATTCCAGATGCCAGGGCAGGCAGGGAAGTACTTTCCTGTTGCCTGGAAACCTCGCAGGAATTAAAGTTTTGGGAACCAATGTCTGCAGCAATTTGCAGAGGACAAGAACCCTGAACTTGGGAAGAGTTAAAAGTCTCAGCTCTAAACTCTTCCTCAAGGTCAGCAGGATACAGCACAGCCAAGCCCATTGCCTTCCACTCCAGCAAACCTTTCTCCTAATTATATCTGAATTATGCAAATCAATACCAATGTCAATATACGATTTCCTCTAACAAGTCAGGGACATGCAAGAAGAGAAGACCCACCTAATTAGAAGCGAATTTCTCTGTTTCACTCTTGGCTAAGAGAATAAATGGCTGCCTGACAACCCGGGAGAAGAGAAGATTGGAACGGAGAAGGGCAGAGGTTGGAGGTGGGAGTTCAGAGCACAGAGAAGATGGAGTGGGGGCTGGAGGTCCTGGTGGGTATAGCTCCACACACACAGAAAAAAACTGTGATCTTGGAGGCTGTCCTTCCATTCGACAGCTTCAGATGCCCCCAAGGTAGAATTTAGGGGCCCAGGAAAGCAGGGTAATTGAGTGTCTTCTCCTGATGTGGGCTAGGAAGGAAGGAGGTTAGAGCACTCTCACACAGGGTCTTCGCTGTGCCTCTGCTAAGCACGGCACCCCATGACTGTGTGCACCCTCCCTTCAAGACCCGGCTTCAAAGAGGAAGTCACTGTGGTCCCAGAGGTAAAACGCCCCGCCCAATCAAGTTCCCAGAGCTATGAGCAGCAAGGTGTGGTGGCACCAAGCATGCAGTCCAACTGCACCATTGCTTCACTAGGCAAAGCACAGTGCAGGCAGAGCTGCCCAGGGAGGGGTGAAGAGGGTCTGGAGGCCTTGGGGTCCTCTCTCAAAAGCCCCTCATGCAAAAGAAAGTGCCAAGGCCTTGGGCCGGAGCAGGAAGTCCACCTGGGGCTCAGCTCTTGTCAGAGCTATATCAATTGCTTTTTCAGTTGATCTCAAGCAGAACAAGGTGCCCTAGCTCACAGGACAAGGACAGAGGGAACAGGTTGCACCACATAAGCCAGCTGTGGAGGTGAGGCAACGACCAAGGGAGACCTGGGCTGCATCAGTGATCTGGGGAGGCATGGGGCTTCTAAGGAAGGCTTCCTGGAGGTAGTGACACAAATTCTGGGTCATTCGTAAATGATGGACAAGAAAAGCAATGGCTTTCCAGGCCAAAGGCTCAGCCAGTGCAAAGGCCTAGGAGCACCCAGCGTGTCTGCAGTGGGCACTGGCAGAAGTTGGGCAGGGAGGCAGGGCCCTGCTTTCCAGAGGCCTTGAATGCCAGGATAAGTGGTTTGGCTTGTACCCCAGAAGAGCCACAGGGGGACAAGGAGAGCCTTGCACTTTGGAAAGTCCCTGCAGCTGTGTAGGGGTTGAGCAGAGATGTGGAGGAGTGAGGCAGAGGACCAAGTCCTGGAGCCTAAACCAAGAACTCCCAGCCCCCAGCCAGAGGCCCTCTGCGGGAGGTTGGGGGTTGCGGGGGAGCCAGAGCTCAGCAGAGACAGAGAAGTTATTAATCGCTCCACAACATGCAGGCCATGGTCCATTTGCTTCTTTTCCTGGTCTGTTTTGAAACTGTGAAATGAGCCCCAGTCTTCCAGGCAGCCATAATAACCATCCCAATTTTGACATTTAAATTACAGATGGCACTTTCAATTAAACAGGCCTCTCAGCAGGTTTAATTTAGCTATCAGTTCTGGTCTGTTCTTTAAGTGCTTAAAGAAAAGAAAAAAAAAGGGGGGGGCAGCAGTGAATTCTAGGTCTCTTTCCAGGAGTCGGGGGTGGGGAGGCACCAGCTCCCATCCCCTGGCGCTCCCACAGGGACACACACGGCCTTCTGTAAACAGAAACAGTAACATTCCACTGCCTCCACTCTCTCTCTCTCTCTCTCTCTCTCTCTCTCTCTCTCTCTCTCTCTCACACACACACACAGAAACACCGCACAAGTGCAAATTCAACTTGCCAGCTTTAGGTGCCAGAGCAGCCTCAGTCACTGTCATTGTCACAGTGGTGCAAAGACTGTACCTCCCCAAGGGATTAGAGAAAGCATGAAAGACAGACAGTGAAGCCAGACAAAATCAGAGAGGCATCTGTGCTCTGCCACTACTGGCTGTGTGACCTAAGGCAACCGAGCTAACCTAGCTGAGCCTCAGTTCTCTAGGTGGTACAAGAAGAGGAAAGATGAGGCCAAGGTGAACGATGTTCTAATGTCCTGTCCCGATGCTGGCTGATGGAGGGAGGCCCCTCTCTCCTTCCCTGGGCACTCAGGGCAAGGTCCACCACACCTGTCAATTTGGTGCTCTCTGCTCCTCTCTGGGTCTGAGGTGGTGGGTGCTGTCCGAGGTGCTGAAGTGCACAGTCCCTTGCTCTGTTCTATGTGAGTGATCTCCTTCCTGGAACCTGGCTGGCTTGCCCTAAAAACCTCTCTCTACTCCAAAGGTGACCACTGCAGATGCGCTAGAAGCCCAGATCCCCCCCACCAAGGTTCTATTTCCACAAGTTCCAAAGTGACTAAAACTCAGCGTGGAAAAGTGTGGCAGGTCCTGGTCTCTGGCCCATATTGACATAGTGCAGCTGCTGGGCTCTTGAAGAAGTTTTCAGGGTGTCTGGTTGGACCCGAGTGATCCCTGCTCTCCTTTTGGGTTCTGAGAAGGGCATCAGTGGTCCACACAGACATCTCTGCCCAGTGTGTGCTGGGTCCAGCACTTGAGAGGCAGCCAGCCATGGAAAAGCCTTGGTAGCACTTACTGTGCATTCTCATGAACTGACAGGCCTGCCTGTCCTCCCACCCCCAAACCAACCTCCCCTCAGGTGGACTCAGGGCTGAGCTTAGGAGAAGGCCAGTTTACCACCCCACATCACAGCCAAGCAACAAAGGCCCAGCGGCCTTGGGTGGGCTAGAGTCCCAGGCTCACCCCAAGGCCAGCAGGTTGGGTGAATGTCTCACAAAGGCTTCAAAACTTGGGGAATGGGATGGGGAGAAAGGCTGCAGCTCAGAACCAACTTTAAAAATTATCTGCAGGTCCGGATGTTCAGAGCATGCTGACAGCTTCGGGGGAGGGTTTTTCCTCTTCGGGAAAGAAAGCTTTTTTTTTTTTTTTTGAGATAGGGTCTCACTATGTAGCCCAGGCTAGTCTTTACTTGGAGATCCTCCTGCATCAGCCTCCTGAATGCTGAGATTACAGGTGTGCACCACCATGGCCAGCTATAGGTGAGAAAAGTTTTATTTGTTTGTTTTGTGTACTGGGTTTTGAACTCAGAGCCTCACATTTGTTAGGTAGGCATTCTACCACTTGAACCAGCCCTTTCTGATTTTTTATTTTCAGTACTGGGGATCAAACCCAGAACCTCATGCATGCTAGGCAAACACTGAGTTACATCCTTAGGCCTGATTCGGCTATTTTTGGTTTGGATTTTTGGCAGGACTGAGGTTTGAACTCAGGGCTTTGTGCTTGCAAAGCAGGTGCTCTACCACTTGAGCCACAACTCCAGTCCATTTTGCTCTGGTTATTTTTGGAAATGGGGTCTCACAGATTATTTGATTAGGCTGGCCTCAAACCACAATCCTCCTGATCTCGGTCTCCCAAGAAGCTAGGATTACAGATGTGAGCCACTTGTGCCTGACCTGATTTGGTTATTTTTGAGATAGTATTTCGCATTTATGCCTGGGCTGGCCTGGACCACAGTCTTCCCATTTACACTTCCTGCATAGCTGGGATAGCAGCTGCAGCCATCACACCCAGCTTTTATTGGTTAAGATGGGATCTGGCAAACTTTTTTTCCTGGACCGGCATCAAATCAAGATCCTCCCAAGTGCTGGGATTATAGGGATAAGCCTCTGTGCTCTGCCCTAGGTGAGGACCTGGCAAACAGGTTCAGAACATGGAGAGTTGCTTTCTCAATCACTCAGCCGGGCTCTTGCAGCAGCTCCATGCGGTCAGTGCTATTGCCCGCGTCACAGGAAGGAAGCTGAGCTCAGAGGCATGGGACTTGTCAAAGCTGCCTCAGGATTGACAAGCAGCAGACTTGAACTCTAGCCTTGGTGCTCCCTGTTCTCCTGTCCTCATGCTGCAGGCTGCCTTTCTCAGGAGGGAAGGGGAGCTGACCAGAGACTCAGAGGGCCAGTGTTTCCTCGGGGTCAAAACAGAGGGAAGGGAAACTGAGACTGAGGCTGTCTGGATGAGGTGGGGAGGACAATCAAAAGCATTGATATTGATTTATATTGAAGGAACAATAAAAACAGATTCCCAGTGTTTTCACAATGCTACAGATAATAAAGCTAGCAAGACTGTCTGGGCCTTTGGGGAAATTTCCTACATGGGGTTGTCAGAGCGCAGTCGGGGGAACAGGGGCACACACATGAGGAGGACAGGGCTGACCTGGGGTAAGCAGTCCATTCCAGAGGTAAACTGGAGAGATCTTCTCAGTAGGGGCACATGGGCCCCACTTCTCACTCCCAGGCCATAGACCAGAGGGACCAGACGCAGCTCCTGATCTGGCTACTCCTTAGGCCCCAGCTCATTAGCCCTGAAAACCCGCTCTGATCCGGGAGCGGGTTTCCAGCAACAATAGCAGCCTACCCGGCCCTTTGGTCCTCTTCCCCACATCATTAGTGAAACTGGGGTCTCCGCAGCTCTGTCCCTCAGGTCACCCTCCCTCTGGTCAAAGATGGGTGTGTGAACTGAATGCTGGAGAGATGTGGCCTTGGGGTGCCAGCCCTGTCTGGAGTGAATCTGCCTGAAATGAAGCCACACAGAACTGAGAACTCAGACAAAACCTGAGCCCTCAATATGCTGGCTGAGCCTCTGGACCCAGCTGCACCTGGAAGGTAGTGAGAACGCTAAACTGAGGGTCTTAGTTATGCGAACCCCCAAATTAGCTTTCCTGAACCACTTTGATTTGCATTTCTGTCATTTGTAGCTGACAGAGTAACAATCAGTACACAGATTATTATTAACCTCAGTTTTTGGATCAGAAACTGAGGCCAGAGAGGTGAAGCTACTTACCCCATGTCACACCATGCATGGGACAAATCAGTGCTCTAGAGAGGAAAGTCCCAATACTGCTGTTCAATCTGGGGGTCCCTAGGAGGGTGAAGGGATAAGGAGGCGTTGCCAGCAGGACTCAAGGACAAGAACATAAAGGTAGTAGGCTGCCATGGTTATACCGGATCACTGTGTGGCCTCAGACAAGCAACTTCACCTCTCTGAGCTCCAGGCAGGAAACAAAACATCTCACCCCTGCAGAGTGCAGAGGGCTCCTGGGGCAGGAAGATAGCTACCTCTTGCCCCCCACCCCAAAAGACTATGAGCCAGGGGGCTCCCCAGCCCTGTCAACAAAAGCGCCCATGGCTGCCAGACCCACCCCCAGCAACACACACACTCCACCTGGTTCTAAATGTCTCTCACAGACCAAATCCAATCTGGGAGAACTCCGCCAACTCCGCAGTGCAGAATGCATCGGATGACGAGCCTGCTTTTCAGGGAATAATTCATTTTTCCGGTGTTGGAGAGGAGAGTAATTGATCCAGGGGCTGAACCTCCCTCCCTCCGCCTCTCCCTCCCCGGGACGGGTCTGATTGCAAATGCAGCCCCGAGACTGTTAGGTCAAAGTCATAGCAATAAATAGGAGGGGCTTTTGCCTTAATATATTGGATTATTCCACTCGGTGGTGACGAAAAACAAGATTTAATTCCCCTAGAAACGCCAGCTGAGAAAATCATTTTCCTTGCCTGCTTCCCCCCACCTTTTTTTTTTCTTTTTTTAAAAGACATCTTTGTATTCGTGCAGCTTAGAGGGCCTGCAACACCCTACCCACCCCCCATGCCCTGCCCACCGCCATCTGGTGCCTGGGAACATTAGCACCTCTTCCCAACCCCTCAATCATGGGTCCCTGAGGACCAATTTCCATTCAAGTCCAGCGGCACCGTGGTACTCAGCACCGGTGAGTTACAAGCACCTGCCCGGAAGGGGACAGGGAGCACTGGCACTGCAGCTCCCACTGCAGGTGCAGGAAGTCTTTCATCCCTGCTGTCCCTCCACCTCCTCCAGGAAGTCTTCCCTAGGTCCAGGCTCCAAGACCTCTGGCTCCCAAGTACAGTGCCTCCACTCCCAGCCCCCTTCCTATCACACCACAGTCACCAGACTTACGCATTTTCTTTACTTTCTTTCTTTTTGTTTTGTGGGCAGTACTGGGATTTGAATTCAGGGCTTCCTCCTTGCGATGCAGGTGCTCTGCCACTTAAGCCACACCCCCAGCCCTTTTTGGCTTTAGTTATTTTTCCCCCACAGGGTTTCATGGTTTTGCACAGAGTGGGCCCAGACCACGAACCTTCTACCTAGACCTCACACAGCTCAACTGGTATTGCAAGCATATACCATGTCACCCAGTTTACTGATTGAAATGGGTGCTTACTAACTTTTTGCCCGAGGTTCGCCTCGAACCTCGATCCTCCTAATCTCTGCCTCCATAGCTAGGGTAACAAACATGGGCCACCATGCCCAGCTTTATTTTATTTCTTCAGTAAACTTGTACACACACAGCTCTTGTAAGTGCCCATTTGATTTTCCCACAACTCTAGTCAGTGGGTACCACTGTCCCCACTGGACACATGAAGAAACTGAGGCACCAAATGGCTAAGGTCACATGGCCAGGGAGGTTAGAACTGGGAACTCTGGTCAGTCTCTGAGTTTAGTTTGTGAGCTCCAGGGACCAAGATCTCACTCCCAGATCTTATTCTGGAAGCATAACAAGGTGTCCAGCACACAGAAAGTGCTCAATAAATGCACCCTGGGGCCAGGGTGATGTGTGAGGAACAAAAAGCCCCACTGGCTCCAAATGAACCTCTGCCCAGCTCCCCTTCTCCTGAAAGCTTCTCAGCACCACCCCTGGGAAGGGGAGACCCAGCAGTGGGGTCACACACCCCCATGGGAGCCTAGCTTTGCAAAACACTCTCTGTGTGACCCCAGGCGATGCCGCCTGTCTCTGAGCCTCAGTTTCATCTCAGCCTCTAAAATGGGAATTATAATAATATGTAGGTGTGCTCCAAGTATTAAATACAAACACTCATGAACAAGGCTTTGGAGACGCCTAGCACACAGCTGTGACTTATCATGGACTTTAAAATTAGACTTTGGGGACACTTGCTATGCTCAGAAAATAACAAAGCCTTGCAGATCTGAGTGAACGAAACCAGCTCAGAGCTCCGGGTGGGAGAGGGGTTTCTCTGAATAACAGTAGTGGACTGAACTGCCAAGAAGGAGCTGTGAGCGCAATTCCCCGTTAGCCATCTACTTGTGGGACTTACTGAGGCACAGGAGAGTCTGAGACAGGGACTTACTGGGCCAAAAATAGCACCTGGCCAGTGCCCCATTCATGGGACAAGCATCCTGAGGCCATCCAGGTGTAGGAGGAGCCATGGAGATGGGAAAGGTACTGCTTTGGGAGCTCCTCCAACAGAGGCCTCCGCCCCAGCTGGATCTGCAGCCCACAGGGGACCTCAAGACACTGCCTGTCTGCGCCTCAGCTTCCTCCTCCACACTGGGATGAAGCCTCTGGAGGCGGGCGGGGCGCCTGCCGACCACGATGAGACACTGAGGTCGGGGAGTGACACACATGCACCCCTCCCACCCTTCACCAGGTGCCACAGCGTCCACCTCACTTCTCTGCTCAGAGTCTGGTGGGGGCTGCGACCCTGGGTGCACTGGCTCCAGAAGCTTGGAAACAGACCTCTGGGGGCCCTGGGAGCCATCACTGCAGATGAAGACACAGCAGAGCCAGGTGAAACCCAGCTGTTTCTGTTTGCAAATCCATGCTCTTGACCCTGAACAGGCGCCCACCCCCCACACCGGGGAGAGGAAGGGGGAGGGGAAAGCAGGGCAGGGGGAGGCTGGAGACCCCTGCACTCAGCTTCATTGATAAAAGGAGACCCCCAAAACAAAGGTAGGGGAGGGTGCCAGGGGGGGCCTGGGATAGTCATGATCAGGTGGCCCGGATCCTCAGGGAGGCAAACCCAGTGTATATATGTAGGGACTCAGCCCCAGCCCCCTACCTTGCCAGGCAGTTCTTCCTTACATCTCTCTGCGGTCTTTCCTGCTGCATCCACACAGACCCAGGAAGCCGCCCCCAACCTGACCCTGCAGCACGGCTGAGAGCGGTTCTGTCTGGCTCAGGGCGATAATCCTGCTGACAATTATTTGGCTTTTGTTGGAGGAGAATGAATATCACCTCATCTTAATCTTCTGCATTATTCTCCTTATTCACAGAGTCAACACAAGATTAGGTTTAATTTACCGGCGGGGCGGGGGAGGGGGGCAGAGGAGTAAAGATAGCAAAATCATCAGTCACAGGAGATCAGGATTGGATTTGCCTGGGCACTCTGTGTTCATTGCAGGCGAGGGGCCTGTGGGAAGACCCAGGGCTCTGTCCGGTGCAGAGGAAATAGGGGAGCCAAAGCCCCCAGACTCCTGCAGACCACCATCCCTTCCTTGTCCTCTGGGACTCAGGTCTCAGGGGATCCACCTTCAGAGGTGTTTCTCACAGCCCCTGGGCTAAGAGCATCTCCAAAGCCCAACAAGAGGACCCAGACTCAGCCCAGAGCAATGGAGAGCCCTGAGGCTCTGGATTCAAATCCCACTCTGAGCACGCCCGCATAGGAGCCCAGCCTGGTGAGCGCCTTGACCATGCTGACACCTAGTGGCTAGTGGAGGAACTGGTCCTTCCCTCCATCTACATCCACAGCTGAATATACTGTTTGGAAAAACGAGATTTGCAAGGCAAATTGGTCAGAAAGGCGAACAGGGACTTTTTCCATTACAAAATTACTAAACAGAGATATACACTGAGAAACCTAAGAGGAAATTAATTTCACCTTCCCAACCCCTTAGTCAAAATGGCCCAGAAACCCCTCGTACTCTGTCCTGCCAGGGTAATGTCACACATGGAAGCCAGGGGCCCCTGTCCTTGTCCTTTTCACTCTTGCCCCCTCCCTGGACGCCCCTCACTTCTCCCCTGCTCTGTCTCCAGCACGTCTCCATCTTTGATCCTGTACCACAGTGACCTGCTTCACTCCTGAGCTGGAAATCTGACTACTTACTTAATTAGATGAGCAAGTCACCCAACATCTCTGAACCTTAGTTCTTCTGTCTGTGAAATGGGGACACTTGTGTCTACCAGAGGCACACTTAGCACAGAAGCCCAAGTCCCCATGGGTCTCAGCACATGCCTGTCAGCACTACTGTCATCATCCTCTCACCCCGTTACTCCAGGGAAATGTTGACATCTGCTTGTCAAAGATTTGTCCCTACAGGAAACTGATACCATGCCTGAGGGCATAGCACAGAGTGGCTTCTCAAGAAACTCTCTGTCGCCTACCTATGTCTTCAAGCTAATTTCAAGTCACTCCCCTACTTGCTCACTGCCCCAAACCATGCTGCTTAACTTTCTGATCTGTAAAGCTCACTCCTACCCCAGGGCCTTTGCACTTGCTGCTCCTGGAAAACTCTCCCCTCCCCCCAGAAATATGCTCAGCTCTTTCCTCTTCATCGTTCATTTCATGTCACTTCTTCAGAGAGGTCCTTCCTGGTCACCTTGCCCAAAGAATCACTCACTCCCATCCTCACTCTCGTCTTTGTTTACTGCACTGTTATAAGTCAAGTGTGTAAGTGACTGAGTAGAATCCTGCTTCTCTGAACAATTAGCTGTGCAGCCTCAGGCAAGTTGCTTTACCTCTCTGTGCTTCAATTTGATCATCTGTAAAACTGGAAATATAATAGCCTCTACTTCACAAAGTTATTATGATAAATCCATACATATAAGGTTCTTAGAGTAGTACCTGGTGTGTAGACTGAAGGCTGTATCAGCCAGTAATTACTATGTTCTTTATTTGTTTACTGTATGTGTGTTTCTCCAACTACATTGTATATTCCAGGAGAGCAGAGAAAGTGTCTGTTTCGTCCTTGTCTAATGCACAGTGGGTGCTCAATAAATATTGATCAATTAGAAGGAAACATCGGGGACATACAGGCCACATCTGCTGCCATGGTCACCACTGTCCAGAGAGAGCCCTGGGGTGCCCCCTGCTGGACAGCATTCTGGTTTTTTTCCTTCAAGTGAACTAGGCTCTGCCTTCCTGTAATGACCCTGGGTTGTGACAGCACAGCTGAGGGTTAGGGCGCAGTTGGGGCCCAGTACCCTATATTAGGGTCTGTGCTCCTCCTGTGACTCTGGGTGTCACTTGCCACCACAGTCTCTTGTCCTCATATGCAGAAGAGCGATGATGACACCCACTTTCTTTCCCCATCTCTGACTGCGTGGCAAGGGGACATGATGACAGGAAGTCCCCTGAACCTGTGAGCCCTCCAGCAGCACGTCCCCACATAGCTCAGAGGCAGCCACTGTCTCCCTGAACTAAATACCACTGGCACGTCCTCTCCCTCCAGTGACAGACCCAGGGCAGCAGGCTGACAGGCCCCATTATTGGGGCCCCTGAGATCCATTCTGTGGGCTCCCTGCCCTCAGGACAGGGCACCCTTATCTGGGCTGCTGGCTCTGTCCCGAGCCAGGCAGTTGGGTGGGAGAAGCCTTGCTGGACTCGTGCCTCTCACCCACCCTTCCTGTCTCCCTGGCTGCTCTGCCCTCCTGTCCCTCCACCTGTCCCCACCCCAGAGGCTCTCTTGCCACATTTGCTCTGGCCAACCCCAAGGCCTTTGGCTCTGGTTACTGGCCATATAGCAAAATTCCTCCAGTTGAATCTCCAGCTGGAGCCCCAGGCCCCCATCCCGAAAGCCACACGGGCACCTTGAATTAAGGGAGTCCCACCTGCAGCACCTCCCACATTCCTGCCCTAGCATCAAGGCCTTGGACACCCCACCCTGGACTCCTGGCCTCTGAGGCCCACTGTCTGTCCAGCCTCCTCCCACAGCACCATGAGGGCTCCTGTCCTGTCATTTCTCCACAGCCACCCCCCTACACGCCCACCCTTACTTCCTCTCCTCAAAGCGCCACCTTGCCAGCTTCTGCATGGAAGCTCATGGGGTACACCCCTTCCTTTGTCACCCTTTATCCACCAGCCCAGGGCCAGGCATCCCATCCTTTGTGATTGGCAACTCGGGCAAGTATGGACCTTCCCTTTCCCAGGGACCAGGACTCCCCAAGAAAGGACTGTGGGGGCCCTTGGGGTGGGGGCTTTGTGTCCCCCTTCAGCCTGGGATTCCCTGAGATCAAGGCTTTGCTTCATCTGTCAGACTGGGATGACCCAGGACACTGCTCCAGGTGTCCCACCTTCCATGTGTCCAGGCTGCTGATTCTTCCTGGGCAGACTGTCTTCACTTCAGGGCCCCACAGAGGGTCTGTAGGGTTGGATTCCAGAATCCAATGAATGAATGCATGGGCATGGACAGGCAGGCCCCAGCTTGGCCCCTGGCACCCCATCTGACACCAGAGCTCAGAATCAAAGCAGAGCTGGGGAGGGGGGCAGGGGTCCCAATGATTGCATTAGGCTGCATTTCAGAAAGGAGGGCAGAGGTTCCAAGACTTTCCACTATCCTCCCCACCCACCACCATCCCATCAGCTCCTGAACATCCACACAGGGCTTGGAAACAGCCCATGAGGGCTTGGCTCCTATCTAATCCAATACTGGGCCAGGGAGGGCAGTGCAAAGTGGGTGTGAATGAAGAGGGATACCAAACACCACGTCTCCTCACCCCTCCCCCCCACACACACCTCGCACCCCAAGTCACTCACCTCCATCTCTGGTACCCAGACCTGGGGCAGCCACTACCACTCTGCCTCTGGGAATGGAGTGAGGAGTGGAGGTGAGGTACCAAGGTCTAGGATAATCACTGGGCCAAGAGAGACCTGGAGGGCACCCCCCCCCCCAGCCCTGTTCTGGCCTCTGGGCAGCTTGGGTGTCGTTCAGGCGCCAGGCCCAGCTTGCCCCTCCTTAGCCTCACAATCCCAGCCTTTGTCCGATGGCCTCCTGCCCAGGCTCAGCTGGCCCCATACCAGCCGAGCCGAGTGCCCCTGGAAACGGGACCAGCTGGAGCTTCACCAAGTACTTTTCCAAGCCCAGGCCAGGGGCCCTCAGGAGGCAGAGGAGGAGGGGGAGGTATCCATTCATCCGTCTGTTCACTCATTCCTTCCTTGAACAAATAGTATTTATTGAGTGCCCACTTTGAGGAAGGCACAGTGCTAGGTGCACAGGATTCGGCAGCAGGCCCACGCCCCTCGGAACTCACATTCTAGAAGCGGCTGCAATCTGGGCTGGGAGCAATGGGCAGGAGAGGGGCAGGTGCCAGGCGCGGGTAAGGTGAGGATGCGGCTACCGACTAAGTTAAGGCCGATTTACCCCAGGGCCTCTCCCGCTCCAGGGCGGCTGGGGAAGGGTGGAGGAGGAGCCGCTCAGGGCTCCACCCACACGCTGCTGTTGGTCACCCGGGCTCCGAACCAGCCCTTCCAGTAGACCGAGTCCTGTCCCCCGTGCTCGAAGCGGACGAAGCGGACTCCTGGCCCGTAGTCGGTGAAGGTGTGGGAGATCTGGGTGGGAGAGGATAAGTCAGCTTCAGGGGTCCTCAGGCCCTCCTTGCCCGCCCCCATCGCCCCGCCCCGGTGCAATGACCGGTCTCCAGCTGGGTTTCTCCGCAGAAATACCAGCTCTGGACCACCCTCGCCCCGCTCCCCAACCTGTGCGCCACGGCGGGGCTTCCAAGAGTCCCGCCCCTGCCACTCAGGCCCCTCCCCTGCAGGCTCACCTCGATCCAGCCACCATCGTCGCTGTCCTGGGGCACTGCCACCTGTCCACTGGTGAACTCAGCCAACACATCCTCGTGCTCCGACAGCAGCCTCACGGTGAGCTCGTACAGGCAGCCGGCGTCGGTGCGTCCCGAGTACCTGCGCGGAGGGAGCGCGCCCGGCATCACCTGCTGCCTAAGTTTTCTTCTGCCGGGCATCTTTGCCCGCCAGTGTACCAACAGTGTCCCCATTTCACAGATAAGAAAGCCGAGATCAGAGAGACAAAGGGACTGACCCAAGATCCAAAGGCAAGGACCAAACCCCGGACCTAACTTTAGAACCAAAGCCGGCCCAGAAAACACGTTTTTTGTTGAATTAGTGGACTGATCACATACACACACACGTGAATGTATATGTACATATATGTATATATACTCTAATATTTAAAATCTCAGATTAATTTCCACCTTTTCCTAAAACTGGGGCGCTGCCAACCCTTGCAGACCCCTGACCCACAGCACTAGAGCTGGCGTCTGCTCCTTGCACCCCTCGGTTCTCCCCACCCATCCAATCCTGGCCCCCACGGTCTCTCACCAGTCCTTCACCACGATAGCCGGCTGGGTGGTGTCCAGCAGCTCTTCCCAGTAGCCCTCAGCCTGCAGGTCAATGATCTGTGCTTTGCGACACCACCTGGGAGAACTGGAGTCAGGCTGGGGGCCCCTCACCGCCAAAGCTCCCCCTCCTCCGCACCCTTTCTCCTTACTCAAAGGAGGAGGCGAAGTACTTCTTGACGCTGTCATCGTGGGTGAATTCCACCCCACTGTCTCCAGGCAGCTCCTCCACCCTCCAGCCATCCCCACCGTGCTCCACGTCGCACCAGCCCTCCAAGTCCTCTGTAGGAACACAACAGCCCCATCCTGGTCACCCAGTCCCTGCTATGACAGTGGAGGGCAGAGCGGGCGCGGTACTTTCACGGTGTGGGGGTGGGTAGGATGGTGGGCATCGGAGCAGATTGTCCACAGGGCCTGTCCCGCCCCAGCTCACTGAGGGTGGCAGGCTCAGGGAAAGAGACACCCCTGGGAGCAGGTGGCCGAGAACTATAATGACAGTATTAGCAGGGGCTGCTCTGTGCTGGGGACTGCGCCAAAGCGCTTCATCTCATTAACCCCGAAGCGGGCCCCGGGGCACCACAGACCCGTTTTCCAGAAGGGGCAGCTGAGCTCCCTAGGACGCGGCTCTCACCTTCCCCGCACGGATTGCGCAGCAAGTTGCGCCGCCGCTTGCTCAGGAAGTAGAACTGCTGCCAGTGGTCGCGCTCCTCGTCCGCGTCGCCCTCCGGCACCAGCCCCTCCTGCTGGCACTTGAGCAGCCACAACGGGGCGCCATCCACCAGCTCCTTCCAGCGCAGGCACACCAGGCGGCAGGCCTGCACCAGCTCCGCCGCGGGCAGCTCGGCCAGCACGCGCAGCAGCAGCGGCTCGGGCAGCTCGGCCAGGTACGCGGCTGCAGCCTCCTCCTCCTCGTCCTCCCGCCGCTCTTCTGTGCACGCCTCCTCCGGGCTGGCCTCCTCTGGCTGGCCCATGCTCTCTGCCAGCAGGGGTGGATAGGGAGGTTGTGACTCCCCCCAGACTGTCCCCCTCCACCATCCCTGGGACAACCACAATTGGAACCCAGGATTCTGTGACTCTTAGTGACCAGAGACGAGGGCGAAGGGGACAGAGCCACAGGGTCCCCTACTCTGGAAGAATTTACTCCCCTGTAGGGATGGTAAGCCCTGATCTGGGCAGAGGAAACTGAGGCCCAGAGAGGCCTAACAGCTTCTTCCAGACCACAATGAAGCAACAATCCTGAGATTGTTGATGGCAGCCATCTGTAGCCTGTCCTGACACTTCCTCAGTAGGCCCCCTCTGTGGCCCCTGCTCTTCTCACCTCCTCAGGAAGCCTTTCCAGACTTCCTCTAGTAACAAGCTCTCACAGTCCAAGTTCAAAGGCAGTTAAGGGCTTCCTAGCTTTTGTCCTGGGGTGCTATAGTTTGTTAAATGCCTTTGTCAGCAATGGACTGATCTCATGAGGGCGGGAACTTGACTTGGGAAAGTTATGTCCTTCCCTGGTGTGGGTTGGGGTCAGTTCAAGAGCTCCTGTTTATTTGGGTTCTTGGCAAGTGTGAAGACACTGTCCGAAGCATTTCAGTTACTCCTTATATCCTCAAACCACCACTTCCAGGTTGTGCCTGTGGCTGTCCTTATTTCACTGATGAGGAAACTGAGGCACAGAAAGGTGACATGGCCTGGGAATAAGTAGTTGGAGCATGCATATGGACTCAGACCATCTGGGTTCAACCTCAATGGCCAGTTTTAACAAAAGAATTCTTGAGTTAGTAGGCACGGCTATGATTTTGATTTTACAGATTAAAACACTCAGGCTCGGAGATGAGAAGTGACTTACTGAAGGTCACAATGGTAGAAGACCAGAGGACCTTAGGACTAAAGGGAAGGGAGACGCAGCTGTCCCCAGCAGCCGCCGTTGTGTGACTCGGAATGGGAAACAGTCCATCAAACAGAAAGGTAGATACAGGTGCTTGGGAAAGGCAAACATCTTCACTCTCCTCTTTGCCCACGCCTGGTCCTTGATTTCCTCATCTATGACATGGGAATGGCCATTGTGCAGAACACTGGGACAATACTAAGGTCCGAATCCCTGGAGGAGGGACAAGGCCATTCTGAAAAGAAGGCCTGGGCTGATGTCAGCAGTGGCTGGCTGGACAGTCTCTTGGATCCCAGCCCATCTCAGCTGGGCAGTGGAAGCCATGGTAAACAGATACTAAGTGCCCAGTATTGATAAAGGAGGGCGAGCTGGAGAGAGGAGACAGGGCCACCCTGGGTGACCGGGAGACCACCACTCTGAAGACCTGGGAAGGAAGGGGAGTTCCTAAGACTGAGCCCTGGAAAGCTAAGGAGGTAGTGCCTTGGCAGGCCTGGACTGGGGGAAGGGACAGATGGAAGGGTCAAGAACCCCATCTGGGTGTTGCCAGGACCTGGAGTTTGAACCTCCTCACATGCAGCATACACACACACACACACACACACACACACACACACACAACCAGAATCAGACCCTAGAGAGCAGAATCAAGGTTGCCCTGTTTCTCAGAGCCCAGAACAAATAGTAAGTAAGTCTTAATGACTCTTCTCAAACATGGCTTGGTTTCCCTTCATTGCTAGCATTTAGGGCTATCACTTTTAATGATAATAGAGGTTACCCTTTCCCTCTTGGAAATGAGAAAACAGGCCCAGAGAGTCCTAGCAGCTTCTCTCAGGTTACACTGAAAAACATGGGGAAGGCAGAAAGGAAAGTGTCTTGTGTGCCCGACCTGCTGCTCTCTGGGGAGCTAGGCCCAATGTCCTCTCTTTCCACCACCCCAGCCCTGCCCTGGCCCAGAAGACATCTGATGCTCCCCCGAAAGGTGCACCTCACCCAGTCCCTTCTCCTGGCCCCCAGGCCTGGCACTGAGGCCCCAGATCCTATTACATCCCCCACCATCTCCCTCGCACACACAAGTCCTCACATTGTTGCTGCAGCAAAGTTATTTGGCCCTGGAAGCTGCCTCTGAGGCTGACTCACCTGTGTTAGGCCCTGGAGTCCGGGCAAGGACTGAACCCTGGGAAAAATTGGGAGCCCATCCTGGGGCTCTATAAGGGCTGTTCACGGGGCCAGACTGGGAGAGCAGCTACAGGAGGCTGGGGTTTTCCCAATGGAGGAGAGGCCTGGTTACCTGAATGTGCATCAGTTCACTGCCTGCCACCCCAGCAATGCCTACCCCAGCAAGGGCTGGGAAGGAAGGGGTGGAGATGATCAGCAGGCAAGTCTTGTCCCCACTCTGACTCAGCAGGCAGTCGGAGGGATGGAGGGGTCTTTAGTGCCAGAAAAGATGACTGGGCAGTCCTAGAGGGCCCAAGAGCATTCCCCGGCCTTTTCCTACAGCTAGCCTCGTTCTTAGTGAACATCCTGAGGGCCCAGGCGAAGTGCAGCCTCTCAGAAAAGGGCACCACAGAGGGAGGAAGCCAGGACAGGTGGGGAGAGGCCCTAAATCCAAGAATCCATGGTTTTTAGGCTGCTCAAGGGCCTGAACTGGCAACCAGAAGTTGCTGGAAGAAAAGGCCTGCAGGCACCTCCATCCCCCAGCCCCACCACCCTCAGGAACCGGGAGGCAGGCATGTTGGAGGTCTCTGATGTCATTTCTAGGACCTAGGAGTCCTCTTCCCAAGGCCTCCCGCCGGATCGCGACACCAGACAGAAGCCTGTGCTCCTGGGCTGTCAAGGGCTTTGCGCGCTTGAAACTTTGCGCGCCTGTTCTCGGGGGTCCCCCCTCGCACTCCGAAGACCCTCTCTGGGGCGCTTGTCCACCTGCCCGGTTTTCCCTCCGGGATGGAGCGAATGGGTCCAGGCGGCGGCTACCTGGGTCACCGTCTCCGTCCATCGCTGCGGAGCGCGGTCGTAAGAGGAGGAGGAGCCGATGCGCTGCGGGCTGCGAGTCCCGCGGCGGCGGCGGCGAGTCCAGGCGCTGCCCGCGTCTGGCCGGGTCCCGGCGACCGCGCCTCTTAAAGGCCCCGCGCCCGCTCCGCCCCTCCTCTGGCCCCGCGCCCCGCCGCCCCGCAGTCCCCACGCGCGGAGGAGGCCTAAGGCTGCTGTCTCCCGGGCGGACCCAAGAGATCGGGAAAGGTCAGGCGTCGGTTTTCTTAATTGAGGGCGGAGATGCGGGTCCGATGTGCGGTGTCACCCAGCTCGCCCCTGAGATAGCTACGGGGAGGAGGCGGCGAGGGGGCAGGGCGAGTCTGGGCCCCAAGAGTCCAGGCGGACTTGCGGGGAAGGAGGTTCCTTCCGCTCTCCCCGCCCATCTCCCCCCAGGTAATTTTCCTTCGACGCAGTGGGGGGCGCGTCCGGGGCCTGCGCGGGCGGGGCGGGGCGGGGCGGGGCGCGGGCTGCGGGGCGGGGCCGGAGCTGGGCGGGGCCTGGCGGGTGGGGGCGGGGCCGCATCCCCGGCCACCGCAGGCCCTGGCAGCGCAGCCTTGCGGCCCGGCGGGATCGCGCAGCGGCCTCCGAACGCAGGTGACCGCGTAGGGGGCACGGGTAGCGCCGGGGAGGGGGCTCAGAGGCGGGGTCCTGGCGGCTTCACGGCCCCGCGCGCGTCCAGGCGGCCCGGCGCCAACCAGACCCAAGCCGCGGGTTGCACTGCGCGGCCGCGAACCGAGGCCTGGCCGGGGACGCGGTCTGGGGTCGCACATCTGCACAAAGGTGTGAGTCCCGACTGTGTGGGGGAGGGGGAGGGCGTTTTAAAGTCACGGCGTGGTACTGGAACAGGGGGGTGGTAATGGGGCAGGCGCTCGGGGACCTGAGACCGGTGGGGGTGGGGAGATAGGAAGGGCAGTTTCCATTGCCCACCCTCTGTCCAGTACCAGCTACGCAGGTCATTTTCTCCCAGATCTTGAGAAAGTCACGGAGCGACTCATCCTGCTTGCAGAATGGGAGAGGGCGAAGTGACACAGGCAGGCTGGGCTGCTCTGGGCCTCCTAATTTCCCCTCTAAAGTGTGTCTGACCTTTTGAAAACGCTAGCCCCAGAATCAGAGGATGGGCTTCAAGACCTTGGGCGGCTCCACGAGGCTGCCTGCGGGCGCCAGGGTGTGCGGGGTAATCAGAGCTCTATTTTACTGAGTACCTGCTGTGTTCCTCGGACTGCCCGGTACTATCCCTGGCCCCATACACAGAGGAGGACACTGAAGCTCAGAGAGGCACAGTGACTCCTGAGACAGCCAGTGGCAGTTGAGATGGGACCCGCCCCCCGCCCCCCAGCAGCAGGTGCTGCAGATGACAGATCCCCGGGACAGGGCCAGGTGTGGAGTGCAGCTTCTTAACGTCCACAGGAAGGTGGTGTTCAGAAGCCCCCACCATGGCCGTGGAGAACATCAACGAGCTGCCGGAGAACATCCTGCTGGAGCTGTTCACACATGTGCCCGCCCGCCAGCTGCTCCTGCGCTGCCGACTAGTCTGCAGCCTCTGGCGGGACCTCATCGACCTCGTGAGCCTCTGGAAACGCAAGTGCCTGCGGGAAGGCTTCATCACTGAGGACTGGGACCAGCCTGTGGCCGACTGGAAGATCTTCTATTTCCTTCGCAGCCTGCACAGGAACCTTCTGCACAACCCCTGTGCTGAAGGTGGGGTACAGAGGGGTCCCAAGTTCCCCAACATACACACTGTCATGATAACAGCTAATACTTACTGAGTGCTTACTGTGAGCCAGGTCCTTTGACTGGCTTAACGAACGCCTTGTAATCCTGTTTCAGTAACTTAGGGATAGGTACTGTTCATGCACCCACTTTTCAGATGAGCAGACTGAGGCCAAGGATAGTGTTTCTTATTCCACTCTTAAGATTATTTCTCCTGGGAAGGGAATGGTGGCCAGTTGGAACTGATTGTGCCCAAGAGACAGTCATAGCAAAGTTTTGCTGGTCTCAATTGCATACTCCAGGACTGGGCCTACTGAGAATACAGACAAGTGAAAGACCCAATCTTCTTTCCAGCCACTGGCAAAACAAGGCCCCTAGTCACCTGCACACCTTCCCCTGCTATGTAGTAACTTGTCTCTGGAGTTACACTGGCACAGGACAGGGCCTTGCTCTCTGTTGCTGGTCAAACTCTAGAAAAAATGATGACAAAACAACTGCAAGGTATCCAGAGACGTCAGGTCCCTGCCTTCCTCCACTCCCCAGCAGCAGCCATGCTCTTGCCCAGCACTTGACAGACTATGGTCCGTGAACCAAATGTAGCCAAGGAGTTTAAAGTAGTTTTCTGTTTTTAAATGATTGTGAAACACAAAATAAGGCTGGGCATGTTAGTCCACATCTGTAATCCCAGCTTCTTGGGAGGCAGGTCAAGGTTCAAGGCCAGCCAAAGGCAAAAAGTTAGCTTGTTTGTCTCAACAAACAAGCCAGATGATGGAAGTACCTGCCTGTCATCCCAGCTACATGGGAGGTATAGGTAGGAGTGATCAATCAAGCTCCAAGTTCAGCCTGGGCAAAAACTTAAGACCCTATCTGAAAAAAATAACATAAAGCAAAAAAGAGCTGGAGGTGTAACTCAAGTGGTAGAGTGCCTAACTAGCAAGCACAAAGCCCTGAATTCAAACCCCAGTACTCCCAAAGCCAAAAATAAGTAATAGGGATAGTAAGTGGCCCACAGAAGCTAAAATACACTTTGCAGCAAGTATCCCAGTCCAGTGGCTCATGCCTGTAATCCTAGCTACTCAGGAGGCAGAGATTAAGAGTAGTTCAAAGCCAGCCCCGGGTTTGCTGAAACCCTACCTCAAAAATACCTGACATAAAAAAGAGTTAGGTTTACAAGGGGTATAGCACCTTCCTAGCAAGTGTGAGGCCCTGAGTTCAAACCCCAGTACCAGCAAAAAAAGAAAGTTTTCTAGCCCCTGTTCTTTTTCTTTTGGTTGTTTTGGGGTTTGAACTCAGGGCTTTGAGCTTGCTAGGCAGGTACTCTACCACTTGAGCCACACTTCCAAGCCTTTTTGCCCTGATTATTTTGGAGAGAAGGTCTTACTTTTAGCCCAGGCTGGCCTGCACTGTGGTCCTCCTAGTGCAGGAGGGTGTGTGCCCAGCTTTTCTCCATTGAGATGTGGTCTCACAAACCTTTTATGCTGGGCTGGTCTACAATGGCAATCCTCCCCATCTCCACCTACCACGCAGCTCAGGACGACAGGTGTATGACACCACACCCAGCTATATGTTGAGATGGGGTCTCATGAACTTTTGGTACAGGCTGGCCTGGAACCATGATCCTTCCAATTTCAACCCCTCAAGTAGCTGGGATTACAGGCATGAGCCACTAGTGTCCAACTCCCAGCTCCTGTTCTTGACTCTAGTTTACAGAGAAGGCCAAGGCTCAGAGAGAAAGCAACTTGTCTGAAGCCACACAGCTCAGTGTTGGTAGAACCAGTAGGAGATTTGGGTCTGTCCAGTCCAGGACCGTGTTCTCCATCACAGAAGGAGTCTGGTGGTTCATATCTTGTTTCATCCAGGATTCTCGGTGGAAATCACTTACCTGATGTGGAAGTGAGCAGTGGATCTGCAGTGACCCACAACTTGGGGGTAGAGGGCAGCTGCTGAGGTCCTCGGAGAAGAGGGGAAGGAAGGGGACCACTGAGGCACTTCCGGCATGGTGAACCCTGCTTTTCCACCAGAGGGATTTGAGTTCTGGAGCCTGGATGTGAATGGAGGTGATGAATGGAAGGTGGAGGATCTCTCTAAAGACCAGAGGAAGGAATTCCCCAATGACCAGGTCAAGAAATACTTCGTGACTTCTTATTAGTAAGATCTGGGGGTCTCTGGTGTGGGGGGGTGCCCAAGACACTGCATCCAAGGGTCTCTCCCACCCCGGGGAGGGCAGCCTAGGTCCCAGTGCCCTGCTGATGAACCCCAGTCCCGTCCACTCCTCTGCCTGCCCCCAGCACCTGCCTCAAGTCCCAGGTGGTGGACCTCAAGGCCGAAGGGTATTGGGAGGAACTGATGGACACCACCCGGCCGGACATCGAGGTCAAGGACTGGTGAGTGCCTGGGGCGAGGGTCTGGGGTGGGGGACCTGCCACTCAGGCCCCCTACCCCCACCCTGCCCCCCATCTCCCAGGCCCTGACTGACCCTCCCTCTGCCTACAGGTTCGCAGCCAGGCCAGACTGCGGGTCCAAGTACCAGCTGTGCGTCCAACTACTGTCATCTGCCCACGCACCTCTGGGGACCTTCCAGCCAGACCCAGTGACAATTCAACAGAAGAGCGATGCCAAGTGGAGGGAGGTATGTGGGCCCTGGAGGGAAAGGGCAGGCCCCCCTCAAGCCTGAGGCTGCAGTCAGACAGGCCTGGGATCAGATCCAAGCTTAGTCCCTTCTCACCTGGGCTTTGGTGGCTCTGAGCCTCAGTAGCTTCACTGTAAAATGGGAACGACAATGTTTCTGTCTTAGAGGTCTGAGAGAGGTCAGCCACAGGGTGCTGGCAGAGCCAGATCCAGAAAATGCTCAGAACAGTGGGGTGGGGTTGGGGCACATAGAGAGCTTGTCTAGCATGTGTGAGGCCTGGGTTCAGTCCCTAGTCCAACAAAAAATTAAGATGCAAAATCAAAAAACTTTCAGAAAAGTTGACCATAACTAATTGCTAATATTAATTATGACTATAGTGGGTGATTTTTGATCTTACTGTGGATTTAACAGGTATGACCCCACCCCATGTCCAGGAGACTGGACTTACAGTTTCACTTAGAATTTTTCTTTTCTTTCTTTCTTTCTTTATTTTGCGGTAGTAGGGCTTGAACTCAAGGCCCCAACACTTGCTAGGCAGGCATTCTACCACTTGAGCCATTCTGCCAGCCCTTTTTTTGTGATGGGTTTTTTCAAGGTAGGGTCTCACAAAAAATTTGCTTGGGGCTGGCTTCGAACTGTGACTCTCCTGATCTCTGCCTCCTGAGTAGCTAGGATTACAGGCAGTACGCGGCTGATTTAGGATTTTTCCAACGTATGGTGGGTTTATCAGGCTCATCAGACAATTAAATGCAGTCCCAGTGTACGGCAATTTCACCCTACAGGTTTATCTGGACAACACCCCGTGGTAAATTGAAGAGCTTCTGGATCTGGACATGTATTGCACTTTTTTTTTTTGGTGGTACTGCAGCTTAACTCAGGGCTTTACTCTTGCTAGACAGGTGCTCTACCACCTGACCACACCTCCAGCCCTGCACATACTGTCTTAAAAGGCCAGGTACAGATATCTTAGGCTTCAAAAGGATCTCCTGAATCTACCACAATTCCTCAACCCTCAGCTCTACTTGAAAACATCCTTAGGCAACATGTAAGCAAGTGGGCACGACTGTGTTCCAATAAAGCTTTATTTACAAAAGTAGGAGGCAGGCCTGCAGGCAGCAGTTGACCAACCCCTGATCTAGAGCAGCACTGTCCAGTAGGACTTCCTGCAGTGATAGATACCGTTCACATCTTCACTAGCCAGGATAGTAGCCAGCAGCCATGTGAAACTGGGTGTTTTGTTTTGTTTGAAGAGCAGCAAAGATTTATTTAGCAAAGCTGGGACTGTTAAACCCTTACTAACAGTCAGTAGTTTCTAGTATGACTGATTAACAAAACTTTTTATTTTACCTAATTTTAGTTAATTTTAACTTAAATAGATACATGTGCCTGGTGATGACCTCATTGGACATCCTCTGGCAGCCAGCAGTTTCTTTTAGTTCCTTTGAGCGCTGGGATAATCCTGTGGAGTGGACTGGGCACCATTTTACTGATGAGAAAACTGAGACACAGATAACTAAGATGGTTTGCCCAACATTACAGAGCTAAACCCAGCATTCCACCTGCTGATCCTGGTCCAACCCTAAAAACACACCTTTCTGGCTCCGTTGACCACCCCCCCCGCCCGGGGAAGTGCTGGCCTCAGGACCAGTCCCCTTGACCTCTCCCCTTCCTTTGCCTACCCTCTAGGTCTCTCACACGTTCTCCAACTACCCACCCGGCGTCCGCTACATCTGGTTTCAGCACGGCGGCGTGGACACTCACTACTGGGCAGGCTGGTACGGCCCGAGGGTCACCAACAGCAGCATCACCATCAGGCCCGCACTGCCCTGACGCCCTCCAAGCTCCCATCTGCTGAACCCTGACTGGTAAATGGCTGTCAGAGAAGGGCCAGGCGTGGGAAGGGGAGGTGGAAGTCAGGCATCCCCGGCCACCTGTTTGTGGAGCCCCTAGTCTGGGTAGCCCTCAAATGCTGTGAGTCCCACTCTCCACTGAGGTCCTGACCTGATGCCTTCAGGGAGGCCTGCTGGGCCCAGCTAAGAGATGGAGCATCTGAGGGGAGGGAGGTGCAGGTTGTCCCCAGGCTGCTCAGAGAGGGGTCTCCAAACTTGGATGCCCACCCAGATCTACAAGTCTACCCACCCCACCCTCTCCCACACACATCTTTCTCTCTGTATTCTTTGGGAGCCCTTGGAGAGGGACAGGCAGAACACTGGGCGAGCCTGTGACTGCCTTTGACTTACAGACAATGGCGGGCCAGCCTGCACTTCGGACAGATCTGAGAGTGGCAGGGGGCTCTGGTGGCCCATCTGTCTTCTGTACCGCTACCTTCTGAGGTCTTTAAGCCCTCTGCCCGCCTATTCAGAAGAGGGGCTCTGGTCCTGATGTTCAGACCTGGTTTGAAATGGACAAGATAGGCCCAGGATGGGGTGAGGTCCAGGCTGGGTAGGGACTGTCCTGACTATCATTGAAGTCCTAGAAGCCAGACAGGTGTCAGGTGGCACAAGGCCCCAAGGACCCAGGGAATGCTCCTTAGGGTGATCTGGGGTAGCTGGGGGGTGGGGAGGGCGCAGACTGGGCACCGGAGCCCTGGAGAAAGGGAGGGGGCGTCCCAGCACCACATGTTCACCTCCAAACCCAGGCCAGGCTCCCTGTGGCTTGGAGATGATTTAAGCCCCCAGCCACCCAGCCTCCACCATGCCCCGCTGCCGGAAGGCAGCCCTGTCCACCCTGGTCCTCCTCCATGCAGCCAAATAAAAAAGTGTTCCCTTCTGTGCCCTGTGGCTTGCGTTGAGAAGGGCACTCAGGTGGGCCTGCCCCACAGGGATAGTGGTATTCCTTCTTTGCAATGGTTCAGAGGGGGCAACCTTTCAAAAGCCAGACCATTGCAGACCCCAGGTCACAGGTGGACCCCTCCGCGTGGCAGACACCTTGTCCTCCCCACAGCCCTGCAGCCCTGCAGCCCTGCCTCTGGCACTGGGGGCTGAGTGTGTGGGTTTCTCTGGGCAGCCCTTGGCACTGTGTGAGTCATGCCACCCAGACACAGGTTTCTGATGTCACTCTTCGCCAATAGCTTTGCTGACATTGGTGAGTGCAAAACATTTAGAACAGTGTCTGGCACACAGAACATGCTCAATAAATACTCATTAAATTCAACTATCTGACTCAGCAATGAACTAGACAAGGACCAAGCCAGGGTGGGCAGGGACCACCACCCACTAGCCCTGACTGGAACTGATTTGGCCTGGGCCAGCCCCCTTGGGCAGTGCTCAGCCTATGGAGTCCTTGGTGGTGATATCAAATAGGTGCTTTAAACTGGGTGCCTGTGGCTCACACCTGTAATCCCAGCTACTTGGGAGGATCAAGCCAGGGCAAATAGTTAGAGACCCCACCTCCAGAATTACCAGAGCAAAATGGACCAGAGGTGTGGTTCAAGTGGTAGAGTGCCTACTTTGTAAGCACAAAGCCCTGAGTTCAAATTCCAGTCCCACTGGAAAAAATAGATAAGATGCTTAATAAATGTTTGTTAAATGAAGAAATTAATGAATTTAGCCCTGACAAAAACCCAATGAGGTTTTTGTTTTGTTTTGTTCCGTTTTGTTTTTTAATCTGAGTTATTCTAGGCCTGGAAAGGGCCCGGAAGCCCTGAGGTAGGCTCTGGTCCTCCGGGGAGGCCCCGTGGCTAGTTCCAGGGTGGAAAACCGGCCCCACCGCCGACTGCGCGGAGGGACAGGTGAAAAAGGTCAAGGCGTGACGTGGGTGGGGTGGATTCCCGGCAGCCGGCGTCCTCGGCTGGGGAAGGAAGCGAGCCGAGGTGGGTACCGGCTGCCTAGTGCCGGAGCGGGAGGCGGAAGCCCGGGAAACGCGGGATCCGGGGCTGCGGCAGCGCGGCGGGGCCCCGGGACCCCCAGGGCTCCTCATCGCGCGGCCGGGGAGGGGCGCCGGGCGGCCGGGGCGCGGCGCGTGACGCGGCCGGGGCGTGGCGACAGCAGACGACAGCGGACGACGTCGGCCGCCGCGGCCCAGGCTCAGCCCGACCGGAGCTCGGCCCGGCGCCCAGGTCGCATCCCGGCGGGGTCGGCGCAGCGCACGCGGGAGCCGGGAGCGGGACGGGCGGCCGCGGGCCCAGAGACGCTGGCACAGGCCGGTCCCCCGCGGGTCCCACGCCGTCTCGCCGGGCCTGCCGCCCACTGCGGGCCTGGCCGTGCGTGGGGCGCCCGGCCGAGGACGGTAACGGGACCTCCGGCCCCGCGCGCCTGGGGATCGGGGACGGCGCCGAGCTCCCCGGCCGCGCCTTGGCTTCAGCTTGGAGACATGGGCACAGTAAGAGCGGGGAGGGGACGGGGACCGGCCAGAGCATGACCCCGCCTGGCCCCGGGTGGGTCGATGGCAGGCGGCGTCCGGGGCCGGCGAGGACTTTCCACCAGAAACGCCCAGGACGGCGCTGGAGTCACCCTCCCTACGCGCCAGGCCCCGGGGGCGGGGTGGGGGACAGGGGCGTGGCTCAAGCGACGGCGCGCCTGCCCAGCCAGCGCGAGGCCCCGAGTTCGAACCCCAGTAAGGGGGGGAGGGTGGATGCCACCAGCGCAGCTGAGGACTTTACTGGATGCTGCATTGGGAAGCATTTGTACCTAAGACTTACTTGGTCTAAACAGAGCTTTTAGAAAGTTGTCAACTTTTTCTTTGTTTTTTGGTTTTTGGTTTTTTTTGAGACCAGAGCTTACTATGTAGTCCAGGCTGCCCTGGAAGTCACTGTGCAGTCCAGGTTGCCCTTGAACTCAATATCCTCCTCTGCCTCAGCCTCCCAAGTGTTGGGATTACAGGGGTGAACAACCACGGCCTGCAAGAGTTGTCAACATTTTTAAATAGTCAAGTTTCACATAAAAAAAAAATTAAAACTGTTTATAGTTAGAAGACTTGGCCACACTGTTGGATTTTGCTTTTTCCTAGCAAGGATTTTTCACAAGGCTCAAACTTCTTGTTTATTTGCTTGCTGGATTTTCTCTACCATGTTAACACACTCCTCCCTGAGCAGACCCAGACTGTGCGCTCGCATGGACAAGAGCTTTGGTCAAGGCTATGGGGAATCAGAAGAAGCCAGAAAATCTGTCCCCCGTCCCCTCCCCCTGCCATGTAGGTAGAGGACATTCTCTCACCCAGGTGGGAGCAGATGAGGCCCTTCTGAGTGACAGCACAGAGCCCTGCTGTGGCCCAGGCCACCCCCACCCACCAGGGGCAAGTATAGGGATAGCCAGAAGCTCCCAGGCCAGATTCCTGGCCCGCCTAGCCCTGATTAGTGTGTCATCTCGCTGACGTGTTCAGGTCAAAGTGAACAGCAGGGGAAGGGTCACTGTGTCCCAGCTGCTGATCCAGTGATCACCAGTGAGTCTGGGAATATAAGCAAGATTATGTATTCTGACAGTGTAGTCACAGCATTAAAAGAACAGAGTCACCAAAACCTTCAAAGAACTTGCAGACAACAATGTGACCCACATAAAATCTATCACCTGGCCAACTGGCTTCACAAAGAAGCAATATTTTTATTTATTTGTTTTCTCATTATATAACCCAGGCTAGCCTGGAACTCATGATCCTCCTGCCTCCACTTTTTGAGTACTGGGATTATAGGCTTGTACCATCACACCTGGCTAGCAATTATTTTTTAATTGGGTGATGTAATTAAAAATTTGTCTCTAAAGATTTTACTTTAACCTTTTTTTTCTTTCTTTCTTTTTTTGAAACTAGATCTCCTTGTGATACACAGGTTGGCCTGTTACCCTCACTGGCCTGAAACCCCTGGGGCTCAGGCCATCCTAGCTGGGACTACAGATTCAGGCCATGGTGTCTCCCTCTGTCCCTAAAGACTTAATATCTTCACTGCACTTTTCCAAATGTGTGTGACATGTGACTACCTGTGTCCTGGAAGGACCCTCAGAAATGCTTCCTTGCCCGGGGCGTGGCTCAGCAGAATTGCATGAGGCCCTGGGTTCCATCCCCAGTGCTCCTGACAGGAGGGAAGGAGTCAGTCCCTGGGGACCTCTGCCTCCCTGTTCAGGGCTCACTGCTGCTGTCCCCTGCAGGCTTGAAAGCACACTCCACTGCCATGGCCCTGGTCAGCATCAACGAGCTGCCGGAGAACATCCTGCTGGAGCTGTTCACACACGTGCCCGCCCGCCAGCTGCTGCTGTGTTGCCGCCCTGTCTGCAGCCTCTGGCGGGACCTCATTGATGTGGCAACCCTCTGGAAGCGCAAGAGCCTGCACGAGGGCTTCATCACCAAGGACTGGGACCAGCCCGTGGCTGACTGGAAGATCTTCTACTTCTTGTGCAGCCTCCGCAGGAATCTCCTGCGCAACCCATGTGCGGAAGGTGGGCTGAGAATGAGGCGGGGCTGCTACCTCATGCAGGTTCCTTCCCTTCCTAAACCTCAGGGTCTTAGTACTTGCTGGAATGTTCTCTTATCCCTAACACCTACCATGCTCCCTTGGTTCCACCTCATTCTTCAGATTCCTTTCAGAGACCTGCCATGACTCCCTCACTGAAACAGTGTCTCTCACCTCATCAGCACCCCTGTGTATTGATTGCCCTGTGGCACTTTTCATAACCTGAAGATATCTTTTTAAGCTTTCTCCTCTGCTACGAAGTTCAACTTGCAGACACCTAATGGTTCTCGTGTGTCACTCTCTAGTGACGCCTTCTCGTGGCGATGTCCTTTTCTTCTCAGTAAGCTCCTGTGAGTTGGCCACACAGCGAGGGTGGGCCCCGTTTGCTAGGCGCGATGCCCTGGGCCCCACAATGTGACTTGCCCAGAGATCTAGTCTGCCAGCCCTCAAGTCTGGCCCTAGCTGATTAGACTCAGGCTCGTCTCAGGCCCCACAGACAACGCCTAGACACTCAGTCTCCTTCCTGTCTCAGATCCTGTTCAGAAGCTCTCCAGTCAGGCCACCAGCCCAGCTCACAGCCTCAGGACCAGGCTCAGCATGGGGAGCATGGGGCGTATCAGCCCAAACCTTGCTTGGATCTGCCCAGGACACAGTTCCTGGAATTCTGTTATTCCTTTGGTCTCTACTGGGGAATCCCCAGAGCATGTGGGAATAGGTGTGGGCTCCTGGTGGGGAGCAAGCAAGTGATTTGGAAAGGCTCCCCATGATCCGTCTGGATACCCCAGTGGAGCAGCAATACCTACTGCCCTCTGAGGTCGGCCAGGCTCAGCCTGAAGGGGACGCCCTCTGAGGTCCCTCCTGGGGTCCTTTATGAACACCAGCCCAGGGGATGCTGGTGCTCCCACTTGACACCTGCTGGGGGAAGAGGGCATCTAATCAGGTCAGAACCGTGGGTCCTCATACCTACCTCTTGCTGGCAAGTCAGCAGCCCCTGAAATGTCTCAATGGAGGTACTCTTCCTCCTGGACACTAGGGGGCGCCTGTGGTCAGGTATCCAGCATGTGGGAGGACTCCCATCAGCTCCCCATTTTTCTATGGCAGACCCACCCACAGCAATGTGGAAATGAGAGAAAGTTGATCTAGAATTTCTGGTGAATGTGCTTTTGGTAGCTGCACCTTAGGCCAGTTTGAGACAGAGAGAGAAGGAGCAAGTCCCAGGTCAGAGCCTATATGAGAGGAGAGACAGGAATGTTGGAGCGCTCTAAAGGGGAGCTCAAGGCAAGAGTAACCCGCTTGGGCTCGAGGGGTGCTGACTATGGCTGCACAATGCCCTTGAGAAGAAGCAAACTTCCACAACCCCAGAAATCTGAGCACAAGCCTGCCTGGCCTCCAGAAGATCCTTGCCTCACCACCTTTCCTCCCTCTCAGGAAAGCAGGAGGATGGGCCTAGAATTTAGACAGAGGGCTGGTATGGCTCAGTGGCAGAGCATTTGCTCAGCATGTGTGAGGCCCTGAGTTCAATCCCCAGCACTGCAAAAAATTACTTCTACTACTGCTGCTACTGAATGCAATACACTTAGGCAGGGAATCTCACCTGGGCTTTTGTCTTCTAGAGGACATGAGATCGTGGAGAATTGACTCCAATGGAGGGGACCAATGGAAGGTGGAGAGCCTCCCAGGAGATCATGGCACCGACTTTCCTGACCCCAAAGTCAAGAAGTACTTTGTCACGTCCTATGAGTAAGACAGACTGAACCGAGCAACTTGAGTTGAGGACAGAGGGTCAGGACACCTTTGCCAATCTCAGATTGAGCAAGGCCTAAAGCTCCCAAACATGTCCAGAGCCCATGGCTTCCTGGAACCAGTAAATGTGGCCACCGGTTCCCAGGTGTGGGATCAGTGTTAGGCATCCAAGAGAGCACTGGGCAGTTTAGGTAGGTCAGGGTGTCTCCATGGTACCCTTGAGACTAAGCCTGTGGACTGGGATCAAATGCCACCCAGGCACAAGTGGGTCAGCCCAGGGTAGAAGCTTTAGCAAGCTCCAGCTAATGCCTGTCCTATAGTGGTGAAGGGGTGCCCCGGGTTCCTTAAGCCACCTCCCTGGCCACTATGTGCTGACCTAATCTGGCAAGGGAAGGTCCTGCCTCACCCAACTGGAAATGCAAGTCTTGTTTTTTGCCCCCAGCATGTGCCTCAAGTCCCAGCTGGTGGACCTCAAGGCTGAAGGCTACTGGGAAGAGCTACTGGACACTGTCCGGCCAGATATCGTGGTGAAGGACTGGTGAGTGGGGTTCGTGGCTTGTGTCCACTCTATAGCCTTCCCTCCTGCCACAGTACTAAGCCAGAGAGCCCAAAGCAAGTGCCCGTTCTGCCCAGCAGTGTTCTAGGCAAGAGCTGCCCTAGAGCCAGGCAGACCTGGCCCCGCCCCTCTCTGGAGGCTCTAGCAGTTGCTCCTCCAACAGCACCTCCTGGCCTCCTCTCTGTAACATGGCCAACATGGTACATTGACCTGTTTGCAGCTGAGGCCTACCCATGAGTGGTCACTAACTGGCCTGGGAACAACAGAGGACCGCAACCCTCTCTGGATTTTGTGAAAACTCAATGCCTTCCTGCCTAGTGCCTCCCCTGCCCACTTTCCTCCCTTGCACTCTGCCCCTGAGCTGCACCCCAGCCTAACACACAGCTCTTCAAGCTGTTCTGTGCACAGAACTAACTGCAAGGCCCTGCTTGGCCCATGCAGAAGCAGGACCCCATTCCAGCCAAGCCCCAGGGCCACCCTGAGAGGGGAGGGGCAACGCTTGCTGGGTGGCTAAGCTCAGCAGGGGTGAGCCCACCATGAATCTCCTATTCACTGTAATGTACAGGTGACATAGCTATGACACTTTGTCTCTGTAGGGCCTTTTGCTTTGTGGGGTCACATCTTCAGTAGAATGCCCAAAACCTTGCCCCTTTCTCACATGGGGTGACTGAGGCTCCGTGTGGATAGACTGCATCCCCAAGGGCCCAGCAAGGCTTAGAGTCTCATGGGCAGAGCAGCCCAGGCAGAAGGAGCATGCTCAGGACAGTGAAACTTCACTCCAGAGTGGCCCAACTGCCTGCCCCGTGTCCATGGCCAGCCATCAGTGGCAGGTGCACAGCTCTCAGTCCCACCCTTTCCAGGTTTGCAGCCCGGGCAGACTGTGGCTGCACTTACTACATCCGCGTGCAGCTGGCCTCGGCTGACTACATCGTCTTGGCCTCCTTTGAGCCCCCACCTGTGACCATTGAACAGTGGAACGATGCCACGTGGACAGAGGTGAGGCCTCCTCTACTTGCCCCACCACCCTCTTTCTCCATGACTGAAGCCCCTGCCTCCCAGCCTGGACAGCACCCACCATATCCCCCTCCCCAGTCTCCATGATCACTTTCCTCTCCCCTCCCTGCCAGGTCTCCCACACCTTCTCAGACTACCCTCCAGGCGTCCGTCACATCCTCTTCCAGCACGGGGGCAAGGACACTCAGTTCTGGGCTGGCTGGTACGGGGCCCGTGTCACCAACAGTAGCATCATCGTCAGCCACAAGACAGCCAGGAACCCGGCCCCCTCCCCACCGGCTGTGCCTGAGATGCTTCAGCCACAGGGAGAAGACACCCACTCACCCTTCCCGCTTCGGTTCCACAGGCTCTGGTGATAGTCATCATCTGATAGCCACTCATCCGTTCTCTGTCCCAGTCAGCCAAAGTCCCCCCCAGGCAAGTGCATTGGGTAGGAAGGTCCCTGTCCAAGAGCTTCTGCCTCCGTCCAACCTTAGCAACCCTGCAACTTGTGATTTGCTGTCACACAGCCCTGACATTTTATTGTAATAAACATTTTCAGTAAAACCAGCCTGGGGTTGGGTTTATGTGTGAGTGGGGATCACTGGCACTGATAGAAAAGTGCCCCTCCTCAGTTAACTTGGCTGCACCTGCTTGTCTCACTCTGGTTAGTGACAGCCCAGTCAGCCCCTGGGGCCCTTTATTGAAACAACTCACAGAACAGTATTTGAGACAGGCAGTGTGTGGGCCAACTGAACTCCAGGGCTGAGAAACTGCAGTCCCAGCATCCCTCACTGCCCTCCTGGGGAGGCCTCCTCAGAGAAGGCAAGCAGACCTGAGCAGCCATACACAGAGGCAATAAGGGATGTCACACACACAGGCAATAAGAGCACTTGGAATCGGGGGGCCTGCAACACTGCCCAGGGCCAGGGACCCCAGAATCAGCCAGCCATGGCATCTGTGGGTAGCAGGCGTATCCTCAGCTGCTTTTATGAGCTCGTTCTTCCACGTAGAGCTGCATCTAGTAGACAAAAACAGTCACATTCTGGAGAACCCAGATCTCTGGGCCAGGCATCCTGGGTACCTCATCCTCTCCCCCAAGTCTGAGACCTCTGGCCAAGCCTCAGCTCTGGGCCTCACCTCATGACAGCCTCTAAATAAAAGTGCCTTTGGTCGTCACACAGCTCACCTTTAAGATGTCCGATGTCATGGTTTTTAGAGGTATTAGCCGGGGGTCGTGCATGTGGACGTCCTGCTCATCTGCCAGGATCCAGGGGAAGTCCTAGGGAGGGACCACAGTGAGGGCATTGGAAGGGGCCAGAACCAGACCTGCCCTCACTCTGCCACCCCTGCCCTCCAGAGCTGGGGTCCTCAGACTCTAGGGAATCACAGGCAAGGCACATTCCCAGGTTCCTCCACCAGGAGGCCAGGAGCCCACATGATTTATAAGCCTTGAGCACTGATTTTGAAACAGGCAAGCAAGGCCCCTCCCTCAAGAACCCCCTTTAGAAAGGCCAGGATGGGCTGGCAGTTTCAGTGTGCAGCTCCGTCGGGCTCCTCTTGGGTCTGAACTCTCAGAAGTAGCAGTGGCCGTGTGGCTAACATAGGAAGACTGGCTGGATGCTAGGCACTGCCATGAGCAACACTACTGCCTGGCCATAGGCAGCACCCCGCTGGCCTAGAACTGATCTGCCAGCTCCCTCTGTGCCCACTCCTCTCACCTTGATGACCTGGATCTTCTCCATGTTTCGGGTGGCAGCTTCTCTCGTGTGCACTAGAACTGTGAAGGTGCAGCCTGGGGAGAGAGAGTTTGGTCAAGGCCGGCTGGGCCACATTTGCCTCCCACTGGCCCAGTCTCTTCCACTTCCCTGGCCAGCCTGATAGCCCCCCAGTACAGTGTAAGCCAAGAGTTAACAGAAGACACAGTCCATGGGAGGCTGGAGCCAAGTGGAGTTAACCAGGGAGGCTCCCTGGAGATGGACTTGGGTTCTGAAGGACATGAAAGAAGAGATGAGGTTTAGTCCAGCCAAATGGGGACCTGAGAACACAGAACAACCCAGGGTAATCAAGGCAACCACAGGAAGAAAAGGGAGTGAGCACACCTGGGGGGTTGTGGTCCAGCACAGCGTCACAAACACTTATCTTCAGGATGAAGGCTCGGAGCAGCTGCTCCACATGAGACAGCAAGGAGTCTGAGCTGGAAAGGGAACAAATCTCCTTGGTGCACTCCACTCAGGAAGCAGCTGTGCGCCCAGAGCCCCTGTGGTGCCCAAGAAGGCCAGCCCAGCCCTACCCCAGACAGAATGGAGGGAGGAAGGCAGAGGGCAGGGGGTTCCCCTCCAGCAGGACACCAAGCCAGGAGGGGAAAAGGGTGGCCTAAGGTCATACAGTCAGTAGGGACAATGGGTACAATTCCAGTACCCTGACCTCACCATAGGAAGCGTGCAGTTGGCCAGCTAATGCACGTGCCCAGGTCAACTTCTAGTTCACTATGGTCTGGGTGATTGACTGGGAAGTCAGGAAACTAGGTCTGTGTCCTGGGCTCTGGCCCCACTGGGGTGATACTGGGCAGCTTATGTCATCTCTCTGGACTTTAGTTCTTCATCTATAAAGTGAGGCTGGGACTAGCATTCATCAGTGCTAGAATGGAGTGACACAGGAGGTTGTCCATGTCACCTGTGTACTGTCCACAGACATGAGTAGTGGCAGCCATGTCTCAGCTACTAACAGCATATTTCTCCTCACCATTTCTCCTCTCTGGCCTTTACCAAGATAGTGGGGGCTGCCTTCAAGGTGGCAGCACCAGCCACAGATACACAGTGGCAGCTTACCTGATGGACAGCAATGGAGGCTGAGTGATCTCAAAGACGAACTTCTCTACTGGGCGGTGCTCTTTATCCAAAATCACCACCACCACTTTCTCCACATCATTCTGCAAGGACAGGATTCCCCACTCCAGAGCTGGGTGCTGGGCCAACCCACCTCCACCCCTCCCTGCCCAAGGAAGGCGGGGAATGGCACTTGCTGCCCTCCTCAGCTGCTGACCAAGGCTCCCACAGAGCCCAGCAAGCAGATTTGAGAAGTTCAAGTTGGTACCTGGAGGCACAAGTTGTACAGGCCAGGAGGAGAGGATGCCTGGCCCCCATGAAGCTCCAGAAAGTCTCAAAGGCCAGGATAAGATTGGAGAGGGAACCCTGAGAAGCCCAACCCAGACAGAACTCAAGGAGAGGAGAGTACCCACAAGAAGAACCCAGAACCCTCTTGGGCAACCCCTACTCAGAGTTAGCCCCACTGACCAGGCTCCCAGCCCCTTGGCCCAAGGTAACCAAGATATGACCCACAAGTTCTAGGGCCTGTTGCTGGTAGGGGGTGGTCTCCGCAGTGCAGGGGATACCCCACACAGTCCCTGCATGGAGGAACAGACAGCGGGTGAGGTGGATGGAAGGGCCAGGCACCCTCTTACCTTCTCCAGGAGTGGCTTGATGCAGTGCAATGTGTCCTGGATATATTGATTCAACTCTGGGTGGCAGGACATCTGCACACAACCCCACACATTACTGAGGCTTGAAGCATGGATGGGGGCCACCAACATCCCCCACCCCCCATTTGCCTTTAGCCAGGAACCCAGCAGTGACCTAGAGCACCCTGTCTGAGAGACTCAACTTCCCATAATAGGACTAAGAACTGTGAATTTATCATGTGAAGAGAAGTTCAAAGCAAGAATTCATTCCCCCACACTAGCACCTTAAAATAACATCAGGGGTTCTTAATGGAGGGTCCTCCAGTGTCTGAAAAGCGCTTAAAAATGTACACAGAGTTGTGTTCGTACAGATGGCCATTTCTCCAGAAAAAAAGGATGAAAAAATTAAAGCAGAATTCAAAAATTAAGACTAAGGAGCTGTGTGGCCTCAGGCAAAAATTACTTAACTTCTCTGAGCTTATTTCATATTCGAAGTTCTCAAAAAAAAAAAGTGAGGATTAGAGATAAGTACCTAGTATATACTGGGTGCTCAGTAGGTGCTGGTTCTTACTTGCTTTTTTAGGTGCTTCTGCCACCTTCCATTCATTCTAATGTTAACTGAGTGCCTTCTAAGGGAAAGGCACTTCTAGAGACTGGAGATGGAGCATCATGTTTATTTTGCCTTTTAACCTTAACTCACTGGAGTTTAGGGCAAGAGAAGGGAGGGAGAAGGTGGTGGAAGGAACCCCAAACTGAAGGTCCCAGCTTCAGGAACTCTTAAAATACAACAATGGCCGCTCTAGCCCAGGTTCCCTAACTTCTGGCCAGGGGAATTCCCTTGTGATGGAAGGGAAGGAAATGCCCCAGGGTGAGGGGTGGGAGGCTGTCTGGCTATCAAAGGCTGTGGGAAATGGGGGAAAGGGGTGGCACGGGACACTTAAAGGTTTAAAAAAACTTTTTAAATTCACTTTTTACCCACTGAAATTTTGGGGCAGGGCGACCAGTGGCCCCAGCCTGGCCATAGGGTGGGGGAGGGGGGCTCACCTGGACCGGCACATTGTACTTTTTGCGCTTCTGGAAGATGCCCACCGGGTACACCTCGCGCACGTAGAGGATGAGGTGCACCGCCACCTCCAGGAACTCGCACAGCACATCAGCCACCACTACAGAGAGGTCACAGTCCGGTGGGGAAGACTGCCGGCCCAGACCACGCCTTCACTCCCCGTCCGCAGGTCGTCTCCCTACCTTGGCCAAAGTTGAGGTCCTGTCGTGTGAGCGTGGTCATCCTTTCCCGTCACCTGGGGAGTGGGGCAGGGGTAATTCCAAAGGCCCAGGAGCTCAGGGCCCGCCTCCCTCGCCCTCGGGACCCTTCTCCTCGCGTGGGGAGGCGGGGAAAAAACTCCCCTTTCACACAGAAGTGTAGCAGCGGCGAGGGCCCCCCAAACCGGTGTCACGCGTGGGGGCATCAGCTGCGCGGCGATCAGCCTCCGTCCACCGGCTGCCCGCGCCCCCTCGCTCCGCTGTGCCGGGGGGAGGGGGCAGGAAAGGCCAGAGCCACAGTCGCTGGGGGAAACCGCTGTAGACGCAGGGCCGGTAACGCAGAACCGGGAGCGCAGAGCGGAACACACCGAAAGCACAGTCAGGTTGGAAGAAGTCCCGCCCCCTGTCCGGCCAGATCACTCCCTAAGAGTCCCACCCCCGTCTTCTCTACCGGTACCGGCTCCGGCTTCGGCCCCCACCCGGGCTCGGGTCGGTGCCCCGGCACGGGAAACCACCCACCCGGCTACTCGCACCTCCCGCGCAACCTGCAGCCTCGGCGCTGCTTGGTGACGTCCGCGGCGTTCGGGCGGGCCTAGTGCCGCCCTCGGCCACGCCCACTCCCCACAGCTGTCCAATCCGGACCTCGGGGCGGGAAGGAGCGGCTACGGAGGCGGGATTAGGGGCGGAGCCTGGGAGGGGTGGGGTCAGGCCTGGGCGTCAGTGATCCCAGCGCCGGGGGAAGAGCTGAGACCTCCCTTCGACTTCAGGTGGGCGTGGAAAAAAAAAAAAAAAAGCGGCCGTCTCCGCGCAGATCGCTGATATTTTCCCCTTCAGGGCATTTCTCTCGCTTTAGAGGCGCTGGAAGGGGACAGTAGGAGTTGCTGATGAAGGCCAGGTGCAAGGCCCAGCTGGGAACTAAAGGGCAACTACATCTGGCTGCTAGTCCCAGAGTCACCATCCCCCGACCTTCAGTTGCCCAACCGACAGAGAATCAGCTGGCAGGGGGTGGGGACAAGGTCTGGCTTGGGGGCTGGGGTGCACCCGGGACTCCCCCGCCCCACCCCCACCCGGAACCTAAGTGCAGCCTGGCTTAATCAACCAAAAGAATAAAACTTCCCCGCTGGCTGGCAATGTAGCTCCTTGGTAGAGCCTTGCCTAGAATGTGCAAAGCCTTGGCATTCATCCCCAGCACCTCAAAAATAAATAAAAGTAGCCGATCTTTGTAAGCTCCAGTCTAGGGCTAGGGCACTGGGCTCTAAGAGTGTCTGAGGGTGAATCTGCTAAGTCCTCAAAATAACTGTTTGGTAGTTACTACAATTGTCTCCTTTTTGCAGATGATCCTATGAGGCTAAGAGGGAGAAAATAATTTAAAATAAAATTAAAAACCTACCCGAGACGCACAGTTAGGGAGGGGGCAGACAGAGATGCCCTCTGCCACTGCACTTTACTGCTCCGGAGTCGCCCAGAGGCATGGAAGAACTGAAAGGGCCTTCAGAGATGATGAGGATGATGATAGTAATAAAAATAATTGCCACCGTGGAGGAGGAGTCAGTATGTGACAAGTCCCGATTTTTTTTGTGGGGGGAGCAATACTGGAGTTTGAACTCAGGGCCTTTCTGAACTTGCTTGGGAAGCACCCTACCACTTGAGTCGTAGCCCCCTCCCCAGCCTGAACCTTGATTTCTTTAGTTCCCTCATTAGCCCTAGGAGCTAAGTATGCATTTTACAACCCCAATTTATAGCCAATTAAACAGGCTAGAGATGGCCCCTCAGTGACCAAATTCACATAGGTGGAATATAAACCCAGCTGTGATGCCTATTCTGACACTAGGGCTTCAATTATTTAAAGTCCCCCTCCACCCCCCACACCTCATTTTACAGGTGGAAAATCCAAGGTCAAAGAAGTGGCTATGGAGTTATGGGAAACAAGTCAGGACCAGAAGCCAAGAGGACTTTGTCTCTTAGTGCCAGGGATATCAGAGCTTATCAGGAGTCCTGTCCATCTGTTTGTACACTGTTGACCATTTACAGCTCATTATTGGGGCCTGCATCCTCCTCCCAGATGCCTTCCACCCTGCATTTACACACTTCTAATGCACAGGGATGAATAACCTACCGAGCTGATTAAACAAGGAATGTCAGCACAGCATTTCTCAAAATGCAGTTCTAGGAAATCTGCATCCGAATCCCCAGGGAACCTATTAAAAACTTGGCTATCCAGCTGCCCTGATCAGGGTGCACAGCAGGGCACTGGCCCTTTAACAAGCTCCCCAGGGACCTGGATGCCCAACAAAGTGTAGGTGGGAATTGCCACAATTGTTTCTCTGCATTTTTATAAAACTTCAATGCTTAACCCAAAGGAATGGAGGTACTCTTGGGAAGTGAAGCCCCTGTGAGCACATTTTGGGCACAAGAATCCTGCTCAAGACTTGGGGATCCTGCCCGTATCATGCCATGTAGAAGACCCTTTGCACACTGAACCAGCAGAGCAGGAAATAGACCTGGGAGATTTCATCATGGCGGATGTTTGGTGACTTGGGGGAAGGGAGGCTCCTTCTTTGCCCACCTCTGGAGGCTATCAAGCAGCTTTTTCATTAGTGACAGGCAGTGGCAGTCTCAGGAAGGCAGTTCCTTGGGAATGGAGCAGGGGCAGGAGCAGGGGGCCACGTCAGCAAGGGACAATTGGGGCTCTGCAACATCTGTTTTGTTGTATCTTAATCGAATGAGCATGATGGATGGTCATGGGACCCAGATTACATTGTGGGGTTAATTTATTACATTTTTTTAAATGCCCATTTGCTGGGAGGCTGTTTTTCAAAGTTATTTGCATGTTTTTCACCATAATGGCCATGTAGGAGGGCGGAGGGAGGGGACAATGGATGTTAGGGAGGAGAGAGTGCTTATTTGCCAACTGGAGCAGGTCCCCAAGGGCCTGCCATAGGGAAGAGGAAAACTCACTCCTGAGACATTTAAATGCAAACAGGGAAGGTGCCTTGCAAGAAAATGTGGGTGCCAGCCCAGCAGAAGGCAGCAGAGGGTTTCTGGGGTCAGTTGAAGAAATACCCAGGTAAAACCACAAGCCATTGAGGTACCAGCCTCCCAAGATGCTTCTAAGGTCCCCTCCAGTACCCCCCAGGCTGATCACAGGAAGTCTCATCTATCCCATCCTCCCCAAGGCTCCCAAGAAGCCAAACACATGGGGGCAGGGCAAAAGACTCATTCATTGGTTCAGTTTAGCATCTCAGTGCTGGCCACTCTCAGGTTCTCAATCAGTGTGTGTTAGGAGTGAATGAAAGAATGACAGAGGGAAGAAATGAATCCAGCATGGTCTGGATAAGAAGCAGAGACCTCTGATTTCAGCGCTTGGGCTGTAGGTGATGCTCAGAGAAGAGCTGTTTTCAAAAACAAAGCAAGGGCTGAGGATGTTCCTTGGAGAACCCACTGCATCCTCCAGGCCTACTCTGTTGTCCACCCAGCACTGCTCCTAACCCAACTGTAAGGCCCTTCACTCTCTGAACCTCAGTTTGTTCATGTATAAAATGGGAAAATGGCAGAGCCAATGCCATAAGGTTAAATAAATAAAATCAGGGTTTGAGGCCAGCTCAGGCAAACAGTTTGCCAGACCTTAACTCCAAAACCTAACCAAAGCAAAATGAACTGGAGGTGTGGTTTAAGCTGTGAAGCCCCTGTTTTGCAAGCTCAAAGCCCAGAGTTCAAACCTCAGTCCCACCAAAAACAAACAAAAACCTTCCATAAACCTTCACAAAGCATAAAGTTCACATTTTGTCTGTGTGCACTTCAATGGTTTTTAGTGTAGTCACAAAGTAGTACATCAATCACCACTAATTCTAGAACTTTCTCATCACTCCAAAAAGAGAAACCCCACACCCTTCCTCCAGCCCCTGGCAGCCACTGCTGTACTTTCTGTCTGTGGACTTGCCTGTTCTGAACACGTCCTGTAAATGAAATCATGCAAGGGTGGCCTTGCGTATCTGGCTTGTTTCACATAGCACCATGTTTTCCAGTTTTATCTGAGTCGCGTTACACGTTCATTCCTTTTTATGACCCAATAACATCCCTTTGTATGGCTACAGCACACCTTCTTATCCTCTCATCAGTTGATGTATACACTTTGGCCAATCAACTGCCCCATTTGACACATGGGGAAACTGAGGCTCAAAGTCACCCTGACTTGGATGGGACAGGAGTCAAGACCTTTCCTAACATCCGCCTTCACTCTGGAAGAATCCAGAGAACAGAGTCCAAGTTTGTCAAAAGATCATCCATCTGACTGGGCACTGGTGACCCATGCCTGTAGTCCTAGCTACTCAGAAGGCAGAGACCAGGAGGATCAAGGTTTGAGACCAGCCCGGGCAAATAGTTCAAGAGACCCTATCTTGAAAATACCAAACACAAAAAGGGAGGGCAGAGTGGCTCAAGTGGTAGTGCCTGCCTAGCAAGCATTGAGGCCCTGAGTTCAAACTCTGGTACTGCCAAAAAAAAAAAAAAAAATCACCCATCTGGGCCAGCACCAGTGCTTCAGTCCTGTAATTCTGGCTACTTGGGAGGTTGAAATTGGGAGGACTGAAGTTCTGGAGCAGCCCCAGCAAAGAGTTTGCAAGACCCCAACTCCAAAATAAGAGCTAAAGTGAACTGGCGGTGTGGCTGTAGCAGTTGAGTGCCAACTTTGCAAGCACGAAGTTCTGGGTTCAAACCCCAATCCCACCAAAAAAAAAAAAAATTAACAAAAAAAAAAAAAAATAGCTACAACAGCTCCTGAGCCAGCTTCTGGCTCATGAATGCAAGGCCATAATCTCATCCTTGATGAGGAGCCAGTAACCCCTGTTACTGGCTGCCTAGCTCCTTTCAACTGCATGGTTCTCCTCCCCACAGTGGCATGGCTCATGACCTCATTTTCTTTGCAAAAACAAAAAACTTGCCTCTCCAAAGTGGTCTTCTCTACTAGCAGAGTAGCTCAAGTGGTAAGAGTGCCTGCCTAGCAAGCATGAGGCCTTGAGTTCAAGCCCCAGTACCACCAAAGAAAAAAAGAAGTCTTTCCTGACACTTTTGTAAAACCACGCCTCTTGCCCTGGATGCTTTCTCTCCTGCATGCACAGAGCAGACCCTTATCCATTTGCTTACCCTGGTGCCGACCAGCGCATAGAAGGTGTTCAAGAGGTACTTATGGAAAAGGTGATTCAAATCTTCCACTAAATAAACAGCTAAGTCTTTTCACTAAGCCATCCTGGTGCCTGCCCTGCTGAGAATCTTACAGTAACAATGGCAGCTGATTTTCTGGGAGCCTTTCCTATGGGCGGGGACCTTAGGAACACTGTCTTCCTGCACCGCCAGCACATTCTGCATTTAATCCTTGAACCCAGTTCAGAGAAGTGAGGCCCTTGCCCAAAGCTGCGGGATGTGCCAGAAGAGCAACCCAGGCTCTAGCCTGACTGCAGAGCGGTGCTCTTAAACCTCTAAGCCATAATTTGTCACACTTTAAAGAAAAAGAGAGAGAGAGAGAGAGAGAGAGAGAGAGAGAAAGAGAGAGAGAAAGTGGATGTAAGCCGCCTGGCAAGCTGTGGGCGCCAGGCAAAACTGCTTTCCCACGTGCCAGGGTCCCGCCCCAGTGCTCTTTGATCTTTGCAGTGTCTGAGGCCTCACTGACCCCGTCGTGAGTTATGAGGGCCATGGGACCCATAACGCAGCATTCCGGGACTTGCAGGGTCTTCAAGACACGGCGCCCCGCGTGGTGATGGATGATGGGCCGCCCGAGGCTGGCTTTGTCCCGACTGAGCTGGGCAGAGGAGCTCCCGGCCGGCTTCGGACCGGGCGTGGCGAGAGGCAGACGGGGTGTGTGTGTGTATGTGTGTGTGTATGTGTGTCTGTCTGTCTGTCTGTCTGTCTTGGGCGATCTTTATCCCTTCCCTACGAGACCGGCAGGGAGGTGAGGGGGGGTGGAGAACAGGTGCGCCGACGGCGCCCAGGTGGAGGTGCCCTTTGAAGACCTCGTGCACCCCCACAAGGAAGAACGACTTCTCCGAGAACGCCCCCCACTCCGCGCACTTTCGGAGGCTACAAAGGCCCCGCCGCTCCCCGTCCCGCCTCCCGGCCCCGGGCATTTCTTCCGTCCCATTTGACAGCCTAGGCGGAATAATCCTTTTGGGGACCCGCCGGCCCCTGCATGGCCAGACTCGGCAGCAGCTGAGCGCGCAGACTCGATCCATTGTTGGGGGTCCGCCAGAAACCCCCCCGCCGCGACCCTTTGTCGCCCGCTCCCCGCAGGACCGCTCCAGATGCGCCACCGCTGCCGGGGCCCCTCCCGTCCCCCGCGCCCTGGGGCCGCGCCGAGGCGGCTCTTACGCACCGGGAGGAGTGGGCCCGCCTCGCCCGGTGCCCGCACGGCCGCCGGGCTGCGCCCGCCTTTGTCTGCCTCCTTTGTCTGCCCCGCGCCCTCGCGGCGGCGGCGGCGAGGCCTCTGGGGAGCGGGCCCAGAACGCCGAGCGCAGCTGGCGAGGGCGCGCCGGCCGGGAGCGCGCTGGGCCCGGCCGGGCAGGGGCTGCCCCTCCGCGGGGGGCAGTGGAGCCCGCGGCCGGGCGCCCCTCCTCTGGCCCCTCCCCGGCCCCTCCCCCGCGCTCCCGCTCCCGCCCCCGCCCCCTCCCCCTTCCTCCCAGCCCCGCTCAGCCCGGGCACATCCTCCTGCCGCCCGCGCACCTCTCGGCGCGGTCCTGGCTCTGCGCTCGGCTCCCGCAGGCCCTCGGTCCCGCACCCCTCGGCCCCCTCCCTGCTGGCCGGACAGGTAAGGCACGGCCTCGGCCCGCCCCTGGCCCCGCCCTCCCGCCTCACCTGGCTGCGCGCCGGGACAAAGGTGGGCTACCTGGCGCGCTCCGGGGACTGAGGCTGGAGGTGAGGATGCCACTTTCGTCCTTGCCCTCGGACTCGTCCGTCCGTCCGTTCGCCAGGCTGTCTGCTGCCCCCGCTCCTCGCCGCGTGTCCCCTCGGCTCCTGGCTCTGCTCCCGGTCTCCTTGTCCGCCCTTCTTTCACTGGACACTCACTTTTCCACGCTCTGTCACTACCTCGCGCGCGCCCTCAACGCCCTCTCGGGGTCCTGGCTCTCGTCACTCTTTCAACTAGCCTTTTGCCTTTGGGACCCGGCATCTCTTTGTCTCTCTCTGTCTCTGAATCTCTGCGTGGTCTCTTAGGCCGGGCACCCCAGGCCACCACCGTTGGAAGAAGGCTGGAGGACCCCCTAAGCCGGGGCAGAGCTGACGGGAGTAGCCTCCTGCCCTTTCAAGGCGACCCCGGAGGCTGGGGTGTGTTCGGACAGCACTGAGTGCACCCCGGGCCAACACCGCCCGTGGCCCCGCGCTCTCCCACAGCTAGGGCTGTACCCTCGAACCCCGAGGGCGCCGGGTTCGTCCGCTGGCTGACTCAGTCTCTCTCCCTCCCCACTGTAAGCTTTTCTCCAGGGCACACTAGGGTCTCAGCAGCCTCAGGAGCAGAGGTTTGAGGCTTAAGAGAGCCTGGGTTTCCCGCCAAGTTTTCCTTGGCGATCTCTGCTGGGTGCTCCGTTGGCCTTCACCTCACTGGGATGGTAGCCCTTGGGTCCACACCCCTCCACCATGCTCGAGGTGTCGACAACTGGTTCACCATCTCTCTGGGGGCTGGCAGTCAGGAGTGATTTTGGACAAAGGAATGCATCTCTGTCTGAGCCTCAATGTCCCAATCATAAAAGGGGGATAATAGGACCTACTACAGGGATGTGCTGAAATGGAGAGAAAAGCCTGTGCTGTGCCTGCATGGCGCTGGTGGGGGAGGGAAGAGGGAGTCTCTGGGTGGGGCAGGGATTGGGCTGCACAGAAACCATCATAAATTGCAGACTTAGGGACACTCCAGAGAAACCCTGACTCCAGCACACTCACAGTCACACCACCTCCTCTTGTGCATCCAGGCAGGCGCACTTAAAGGCAATCTCTCCCTCCCCCTTTCTGCTATCCAAAAATGAGAGTTTAAAAACCAGGTGAAAGAGGTTTGTGCTTTCTAGTGACATCAGTGTGGCTGTGTTGGTGTTGCCAACAGCTGGCTAGCCATCAGGAAGGCTGTCTGTCACTCATCCTCAGTTCCGAAGTGATTTCTTTTTAACATGGTGTTAGCTCACAAACCATTTCCTTTGCTCCCCGGGGCGGGGATTGTCTCACTGGATCCCAGACCTGTTGTGTCCTCACTCAAACCCCTGACCGTGACCTGTGTGGTCAGAATAGAACATGCCACCTGGGGGTTCTGGCATTGATGGAGGACAAGTGGCTTCATGAGAGCAGTCTCAGGAGAGGGAAATCTCTTAGCCAGCAGTTTCCCAGCTGCTCTGGTTGAGTTTTTGTTTCAGTCACAGCCAGCATTGGCAATGGGAGCCTTTCTTTTTCAGAGAGGTAAGAATGGAGTTGGGAACCTCCCCCACCGCACCCCATCTAAGCTCCTGCTCATGGTCCTGCCCACACAGAGACCCAACTTGGAGACTCTAGCTCTTGCCATCTCTGCCCCCTCCTTCTCAGGTCGAAGCTTTCTTAGGAAGCCAGCTCAGCAGCTCCCACGACCCCTGGGAACTGGCTCAGACTCTCCACATCTTTCACCCACATGGAAACGATGACACCTCCTCTGCCTTCCTCCCACCATTCAGTCCATCCTCTCTCCCCAACACAAACCTCTCCGTGGCTCCCTGTGACCACTAAATAAACTGGAGCCCTCTCTTGGCCCTGCCCCACACTCAGTGCCTCTCTCCATGCTGCCCTGGTTCTGCACCCCAGGTTCCAGCATGATGGAGATAGGTCATTTCCAGGACCTGAGCTTTTGCCAGAGCTCTTCCGTCTATCTCAAGTGTCTCCCCTGGCCTGTGCTTAATTCAAACCTGTTCATCCTTGCAGGCCATGATCAGGGCCCTCCTGTGGGCCCCCTGCTCTCCCTTACCTCTCTTTCTCTCAGGAATCCAGGTTCCATCAGCAGCAGCTGTCTGCTCTTTCCTACGTGAGGGCTGGGTCTCCTTCCACTGTGGTTCCAGTGCCTGGCACACACGTGTTGTCTTGAATGATCAAAGGGGTAGGAAAGAATGGAAAAGTACAAGCCACAGCATCTCCCTGGGTTCCATTGGGTTCTGCTGGCCTGGCCAGGGCCAATCTGAGTCCAGGGCTGGGCAGGCTGGAGGAAGAGCAAGCCACCTAGAAATCCCAGCACTCCTGGGACTGTCAGTTTCTCTGGAGATGAGGATGCTCCCCTTGCCTGGTGATCAGGAGGAAACTGAAGCTCAGAGGGACCTTAGCAGCTATGTGACCTGGAGAGAGGGCCTTCACTTCTCTCTGCCAGGACGTGATGGAGCAGGGGTGTGCACCCAGCCTCCCTGCCTCCTGCGAAGAGTAGGGGCTGCCTCTAGAGAGGGATCCTGGGCAGGCAGCCAGGAGCCAGTCATACAAGCATCCCTGTTCTGGTCCATTCCACTCAGATCTACATTTCTCTTGCTGCTCCTGGCTCCCTCTGCTTGTCCTAACCCAAACCTTCCTCTGGGTGAGTGGGTGAGGAATTTCATGACTAATGGGGTAACCAGTCCTCTCCAGGAAGGTTGAGGGTAGGTGTCTGAATTCTTACCACTAAGCTGCACTCCCTGGGTCCTAGCTTTGGTGATTCCCCACATGCCAACATCTGACATTGGCCTTCTGGTATGCATCCTTGATGGAGGCAGCATGAGGAATGAGGCCCCTGTTAGAATCCAAAGCAGGTAGATGAACTTGGCGATCCTATAGGTTTTAGTGTTTCTCTCTGTCCCAGGCTCTGTGTAAGGCACATGTCATGGGGTCCCTGAAAATCACAGCAAGTGCACCAGGATTACTGAATAATAGCATGAGGAATAGCCAAAGTCAAATGAGTCAGGTGGCTGTGGGTTTGAATCCAAGGTCTACCACTTGCTCTGCTGTGCGACCCCGGGTTACTTCCTCAAATCTTTATCCTGATATTTCTATGTAACCATTGTTCCTAGCCAGTACAAAGGACTAAATTAGTTAATGCATATAAAGTCCTAGACCTAGAATAGGAGATGCCCAATAAATGATACCCAAACAAATATATTCATTGTTCAGATGTGAAACTAAACAATGCCCAGAGTGGTTAATTGACTTGCCCAGAATCACACAGCTTCAGTGCAGAGCCAGGATTGACATCCAAGCTTCTCTGGTTCCAGGTGTCTTTCCATTCCACCCGGCCTCTGCCAGAACCCGACAGCAGGTGTTTTGTCACTCGAAGATTAAGTGATTTGTCTGACCAAATGGAAAATTATGTTAAATTGTCTGAGTATCAAGATAATGAATTTTGGGTACTATGGGGGCTGGCCCCACACTTAGACAAGTGCTTAGGAAAGGAGAGGTAGCAAGAATCTGTGATCCAGCAGGATCTAAGACCTGAGGGAGGGGGCGAGGGAGCACAGAGTTGGAGATCGTAGGTGGGTGAGGTCTCTTAGGAGTCCCCCCCACAAACCTCTATGCAGGTTTTTTGAGGTGGGAGCCTGTGGGGGGGCGGGTAACAGGATCCCAATGCTAGTCTTGGACTCAATGAAAGCAGATGGAGCCGCCCCTGCAGGGAAGCCAAACCTCATTTGCCAAGACAATGGTCCTCTCCAGGCTGGCCAAAGCCTGTCCTGCCCCTCCATCGATCACCCTACCGAGGACAGAGGACATGGCCACCCGTGCCTGCCCCCTGCACACTCAGCCACAAATGCTTCCAGAAGCCTCCCAACCCCCACCCCACCCAGTCCCTGGCCCCCTTACTCCCTCTCTTTTTCCCTTCCCATACTACCAGCAGCCTCTGCTTATTTTATCCTTACTGTGGCCCACTCACTGTACAAACCCTTACCTTCTGCAGTCCTCATATCAACCAGCATCTCACAAGAGAGCAAACTGAGGCTCAGAGAGGTTAAAAGACTTCCCCAAGTCACACAGCTGCTTTCATTGTGTGCAGGGGGTCTCGCCTGTAGCTCAGCTTAATGGGTTTGGATGACATTTGTGGGTTTTAATTTATAACAGTTATGTCTGTACCTCCACCTTTCATTACACCCTCCACTGGGACTGTGTCTCCCCAGTCAATGGTGACACCTAGGAGCAAGGTCTGTATCTTTGCCAGCAGAGTAGAAGCTCCAAGTTCCCCCACTTCCCAGAGCCAAAGCTATCTCTCCTCTCAGATGGGGAAGTCCCTGAGGCCACCTCTCCCATTGGACTGGGGCTTCCTCAGGACAGTACTAGACTGAGTCATCCTGAGGTCAGAAGCCATGTTTCTTTCTCATCAGTCTCACTGTCCTCCTAGATACTACCTGGGTCTCTTCTACCACAGTTCTCTGCCTGAAGGTAGTGGAGTGGCAGGGCTCTGACTGCTCTGAGGCCCAAGGATAGTGGGGCAGCCCCTTCCCATTAGAAAGGTGCATTCCGAATGTGCAGCACCAGAGTGAGGTGGGGAGATGGGTGAGGACTAGCCCAGGACCATCAAGGCACTACAGTGTCCATGAGCTGCTGTCCAGGACAGCTGCTTGGAGTCTTAGCTCCCCCTTCCTGGGAGCTTCCTGTGACTGCCGTGCACCCCACCTGCAGTGCTGTGCTCTATCCACACCCGGACACCACTAGCACCACCCCCCCACACACACACCCCTCAGAAGTGCTGATGTCAACCTCACCACAGGCAAGTGACTCCATTTTGCAGACAGGGCAATTAAGACTCCATTGTGAAGAGGCAGAGGGATCAGGAGATGGGCTGGAGGGATGAAGTCTAGTCTCAGTTTGCCTTGGGAAAGCAGCCCACGAATAAACTTGGAATCCACCCGTCCCTCTCCCAGTCTCATGTAGGAAGTAACAGCAAACTTAACTGTTTTCCAGCTCCCCCAAAGAAGACGAGGGGGCCCAGAGCTCTAAGACTGTCCAATGGGAGGGAGCTCCAGGTTTGCAGAGCTGACCTGAGTGTGACCACGCTGTTCTAAGAGCAGGCAGGGGCTCGGGACTGCCACCCCCATCCCCCATTCCAGAAGGATCCCCCTCCCCACCCCGTGATGATGAGGGGTGTGATTCAACTGTAAGCTAAAACATTCTTAGGATCTATGGCACTATAGAACAGTAACCTCAGAGATGATTGCTACAGCCAGCTAAATCGTCCCAAGCACCCGAGTGCTGGTTCTGGGGACCCAGTTGCTGCTCCCAGGCCCACGCCCCAGCTGGGAGAAGCAAAGACCATTAGTGAAGAGCAAGGACTGGGCAGAAGGGCAGTGGAGATCTTGCAGTAGCCTGAAGTACAACATGGATAGGGGCCAGTTTGTAACCAGAGGGCCTCTGCCTCTCCTCTGATAAGTCAGCCCTTAGTCCCAGGGTCCCCAAGGGGAAGTTGTGGGATGGCTCACCATGGCCTCAGGCCTGGAACCCAGACCCAGTTCCCACAAGCAGAGAGATCATTACTTGGGCACAAGAGTGCTACCCAGTCTTCAGAGAGCCTGGAGGCAGCGGGTTGGGTCAGGGATTCCGTTGCTCTTCCCACGCTGGGTGTTCTGAGAACCAGATCTCTTTGGAGATGATTCTCAGTCTCTCAGGGGTTAGAGGTCCCTTCCTGGCCAGATTGGCACAGGGTGGCAGTCTCCAAGTTTCTTGTGCCCTGATGATTCAAGTTTCCATGAGGAGGAGCAGTCAACCTCTGAGCTGAGTAATGAGGGGGAGCAAGGCATCTGACCCCTCCTCGTCCAGTCTCCCTGCTCCACAAGCATGCATTTCTTTTTGAAAAGCCCCTGAAAGATAACCCTCACCATCACCAAGAAGCCCTATGCTTCTCAGGGTGCCTGTTCCAATGGACAAATCCACAAGGGTCTTCCTTGAGCCCAAGGGTCAGCCACAGTTGGCAGGATGCACAGAGCAAGGCAGGCGTCCCCACCAGGCCTGGAGAGCAGGAGCTCGGCAGGAGTGACTGGTCATCTGGTTGTGCTGTGTCTCTCTTTTAACATTCCCACCTATGTGCTCTGAGCCAATGCTGGCTCACACATGGCCGTATCCCCAGCGGGCTCCTGCAGACCCCAAGGAACGGTGTCTGTCACCCCTTCCCACAGAGGCTGGCAGTTGGATAGACAGATGGAGGAGTCTTGTCACCATGGATCAAAAATCCCTGGGCTCCCTTGGCACACAGGGCCTTTGGGACCATTAACCCAAGGTCCAGTGCTGTTCCTCCCCTGCTTCTTACCCAAAAAAGACTGTTTTGTTGTTGTTGTTATTGTTGTTTTTGCAGTGCTAGGGATGGAACCCAGAGCTTTGCACATGCTAGCCAGATGCTGTACCTCTGAGCTACATTCCCCAGCCCCCCAAAAATCTTTGAGCAGTGTAAATCTTTTCCCAAATGAAATCTAATCCACAATCCCAATACTGTACATAAAACCAATAAAAGCAGTGTTTTATGAGCTGTGTAGCAACTCTCACCACCAATAATTCCATTCCCCAAATTACAATTTTCTCTGATTTATGCAGGTGCAACTGTGAGCCCTACATTCAATCTCCAGCCTCTCTAGCTAGATTTTGTGCAGCCCAGGCTGTCCCCCACTTTGCAGCCATTACTTATCTTAAGTAAATCAATGACAGGAAAGGGAAGTGCCCAATTCCTGGTCTCAAGGACAGAAAGTGATGTCACAGATGTGGTCAGACCAGTGATAAGCTGAGCCTCTAGCTGGTTTTGCTTGTTTGTGTCCTGAAAGTCCTGCAGCAGGCAGTGAAGGATTTGCAGAGAGCAGTGGTTCCCTCAAAGTGCCCCTCGCACCCCACAGCACTCTTCAGGGAGCCAGAAAAGGTCCAAGTTATGATAGGAAACAACTGTGTAAAACTGGGGAAAGAAACCAGGCATGGTGGTAAATGCCTGTACTTCCAGCTACTCGGGAGGCCAAAGCAGAGGGATCAAGAATTCAAGGCTGTAAACCATGCATTCTCGGCTTGGATACATGTATGTACATTCACATACATATTAACAAACATTTTTCGCATTACTGGGGTTTGAACTCAGGACCTTGTTCTTGCTAGGCAGGTGCTCTACCACTTGAGCCACAGCCCCAGTCTAAAATGTATTTTTAACTTTAAGTTTGTTTGTTTGTTTGTTTGTTTGCATTGCTGGGGATCAACCCAGGGCCTTGCCCATGGTAGGCAAGTGCTCTACCACTGAGCTACACCCCTAGCCCCAGCGCCTAAAATAAATTTTGAAAAGGCAAATTAGACTCAAACCCCCAAAAATCTCTCCCCAATATGGCAGCTCAAATTTCATCACTTTCACTGGTGGGGAGGAGCCAGGAACCAGGGAGGGAAGAGGATGGCCTGAGTTCTCCTAGTAGGGGTGGTCTGATTCACAGCCTGGACCAAGTATCACCATCCTTGGGTCCACCAGAGCACCCAGAAACCCCTGAGCCAGCATTCAGCCAGCACCCCAACCCCAGTGCACCATGCAACCAGTGGGCCAATCAACCAGGCAGGAGTGTTGCTTTCCAGCTGTCACAGGAAACCAGGTGGCCCAGATCCACAGGTTTCTTTCAGGCCAGGTTGGGGGAGGGGAGGCGGAAGGCTGCTGGTGGGGAAGGGGCTCTAGGCTTAATTAGCTAATTTGTTTGCATCTGACACTGCTCCCTGCAGCTCTCCGCACAGCAGGGAGCCAGGATGGGGCAGAAAATAAGGCTTCCTCTCCCTCTCTAGTGTCCCTCCCAGCTGCCATGCCTGGTCTCCATGCCCTCTCTGCGCTCAAGGACAAAGGTGCTGTCCACGGCAATGGCAGGAGATAATGAAGGGAGACAGGTGACACTGGGAAGCTCTGAGCACCCACAGTGTGGTAAGGATTATACCCCTGGGCAGCTGGTTCTAGAGAACCCAGCTGTGTCACCTTGGGCTTGTAGCTTACCCTCACAGAGCCTCAGTTTCCTCATTTAAGAACATAGGAAACTATCTGACGTGCAGGCAGTTGAGACGACTAAACGCACTTGAAGGAGCCTGGAGATCATCCCATTGTTAGGATGACTTTTGTTTCATTTTGGTTTATTTTTGGTGATTCTGTGTTGGGGCTCAGTGGTGAGAAGGCAGATTCTGGGTTGTGGATGTTCCTGACGTGTCTCTCAACAACTCTTGTCCAGGCTACCTCTTGGCTTTGGACTTTCCGAACTTCTGGGGAGGATCAGGCCCAGCCCCATAGACAGGCTTTGTGAGCAAGCTGAGGGCAGAGCCATCCTACACTGATGGTGGGTGTGTGTGTGGCGGAGCACCTGTTCCCACTTTTCGCCTGGATGCCTGCTGCTTTGTGACCCAGCCCCCAATGGCTTCCAGAGTGACAGAAATGAATTGGAGCCTGTCATCGCTGGGGGTCCTTGGCGCAGCTTCTGTAGCAGCCCACATTTGCTGAGTGGCTGTCTGCCAGGCTGGCATCGTGATGGCTAGGTTGGGCCAAGATCTGAATACAAATCCTATGGGCTTTAAGAGGGGGCTTCCATGCAGTCTCCCATATACACACACCAGCTCGTGCATGCACACACACACACACACATGTTCTGTGGGATCCACTTCGGTGCTGGTCTGTAATCATCAATCCCTAGACCCACGCTTCCCAGCTATGATAGGGGCAGAGGCAGGACTGAGCCCAGCCCCCTAGCTGCACCAGTCTAGTCAGGGGCTTAAGAAAAAGATAATAATCCCAGCACAAGATGGCACATGAGGTCTTCAAGAGCTGGGCCCAGCCACGTGGGAGCATGAGGGGCAGCACACTGAGGTGAGGGACTGAATGAGGCCTCTTAGAGCGAGGGACATTTTGGATGGGTCCCAAAGAATGGGCAGGTTTGGCAGAGAGGCGGGGGTGGAGGGGAGAAGCTGTTCTATAGGGGTAGCCTAAGCAAGAGGAGAGCTAGGAAAGATGGGATGTGCTTGGGGCCTGGGGAACAGTCTCTGTTGGCTATGAAGGGGAGAAAGCGGAAGTGACGGCTATGAAGCTAAGTCAGAGGACATTGCACAAGGTCTTGAGTGCCAAAGTGAGGTGTCTGAGGATAAATGGGAAGGCAGTAGGTAGTCATGGATGGTTCCGAGGAACTGGCAGCCCTGTGGGCTGGGCTGGAGAGAGGGATAGTGCCCTGTGGGTGGACTGGCACAGTGTACTGAAGTCCCCTCTTCTGCCCAGGCTGGCTCGTGCGTGATTCATGAGATGTGAAGGGCAGGAGGGAGCAAACATGATGCATAGGTTGGAATCCCTGGGTATAATGAATGAGGCCAGAGTGGAACAGTGGCTTGGCAGTGAGACTTTGGTGGGAGAGGGATGTTGGCAAGTCTGTGTGGGATTGTGATGTTTGGGGGTGTTGAAGCTGGGGGGATGGGCTTTGTCTCCTGGCTCTCCAAAACCAGCACACTCTGACTGTCACCAAGCTTTTGAGAGTCATTGACTGGCCTCACAGGCCTCCACGGAGACAGCAAGTTGTCCATATGTGTCTGTAGGTCTGCCAACCTCTCTGCCAAGCCCCATCTGCCCTGGCTGGCACTCCCTGGGTCTCCTGCCTCTCTCTTCTCTACCCCCAGGATAGGGGGTTCTATTCACTGGCAGACACCCCAAAGGATCTCTGTGGTTGTCCAATGGGTTTCTCCCAGGCTGTCAATGGCCCTTGGTCTTAGACCCAGATGGATCCAACACAGATTCAGAGCCTTTCCTGTCTCCCTGTCACAGGGAGAGCAGAGGTCCTCCTCTGGCTGTGGTCAGGCTAAATGCCAGCCTGGAGGGTAGCCCAGCTCTGCCAGGCTTAGGAGTCCCTGTGAGCCAAACAAAGCTTGAATGGGCCCCACAGGGCTACCTCAGGATTCTGGGAACACTGCCTTCCCAGCTGTTATTAGGGAAGGCTGAAGGTGAGGCTGAGGGGCAAGAGTGTCTGGGGAGGACTGCAGCCTGTTGTTTCAGGAATGGATGGACAGGTGACAGGGAGTCAAGTCTGGTTCAGTGTCCTGCCTGGCTCACCTGGGATCTTTAGGCAGGTCCCATGATAAGGACAAGATGGAAAGTGATGGGACTTTCTTGTTCAGCCCAGGCTCTAGGAAGAGTAGTGTCCTGGCCTTCCCAGACACCAGGACATGGTAGGATGAAGGGAGCCGGGTACTGGGTGAGGCTGGGAGGAGGCATTTCTTCCCCACCCCTGGAAAGACTAGGCCTGAACAGGGCTCCCAGGGCGGGCAAGGCAGTCCCCACCCGCCCCTTCCTGGGGTTGGCTAAAGGTGAGCTGGCGTGGCGGGTGTAGAGGCCGCAGGAGCTGAGCTGGCTAGAGAGAGAAATGTCGGGAATCAGGGAATCATGGGCCACCAACCTTTCCTCAGCCCTGGGCAGTTATATGACCACAAATCACAGAGAAACAGTAGCATAAGCACCTTGGGGAGCCTAATGGAGTACCGGGGAGCCCATAAAAATTCAATCAGCTGCCTGACCTGTGGCAGCCTGGTAGAGGCAGTGAGGCTGGTGTGGCGGTCCCCAGAGTCCTATAGACATCCCCACCATCTCCCAGCTCAGCTCAGCAATCCTCTAGAGGCGTCCTCCTCCAGGGCAGAGGGGGGCACGGAGCCCCCAGGAGGCTCTGCTTCTGCTGGGGAAGGGGAGCTTAGGGAAGGTGGGCTCACTCCACCCTTGGAGAGTCAGAACAAGTCCACAAAGCCACCCTTGGCACCACAGGCACGGTGTCAGAACCTCCAGAGACTGCAGAGCTCATGGTGCGAAAAAAAGAACAGGGAAGGGCAGAGCTGGGCTGCTTGGGACCGCCAAGGAGGGTCCAGAGCACAGGCATAAGAACCACACTTAGGAGGTGTGACTTACCCACTCTGAGCCTTAATTGCTGCTTCAGAAAAGATGAGAACAATAACGGGAGTGTTCCAGAGAGCTATTGAGAGGACTAAGTGATCCAATCCACACAGAGCTCTCAACACAGCCCTGTGCAGGGAGGGTAAACCAGTGCTATTATTGCACTTGTTTGTATTTAGGCTCTGAGTCAAGTTGCAGTGACTAGAGGCGTATTTCTGAGTTCTGTGGGGCTCAGCTCTGTTCCAGGGGACTGTGTAGAGAAAGGAATTGTACCTTAGACTAGAACCTGGACACTGCTTGAAACGATTTAAACCTGCGATGCACAACCTCAGAACCACCATCTTTCTGAGCCAGATGAGTCTTTGTTGGGGAGCTGTCTTGTGCATTGTGAGAAGTTTAGCAGCACCTCTGGACTGCTCCGCCCTCTGGAAGCCATTAGCATCACCAGTTTTGACGACTGTCTCCAGTTGTGACCAAGTGTCCCCTGGGGAGAAGAAATCCCCTCCATCTGTTGAGAAGAACCAGGCTATTATAATGGATAAGTTAGGGGTTTTTTGGTGGTACTGGTGTTTGAACTTAGGGCCACACACTTGCTAGGCAGGCATGCTACCACTTGAGCCACTCTGCCAGACCCAGGCTATGATACTGGGGTTGGGCATTTGGGAGTGGGGCTGAAGAGGAGGGGCTGTACATCACCCTCAAAGAGCTGCTTCCATTGCAGGGCAGAGCCAATGGCAGGGTCCACCCTGTGCAAGGTCCCCATGCTGTTCCTCAGCCTCCTGGTGCTCCTGGAGCTGAGCCTGGCGGGCTCACTTGGACCTGGAACTCCTGCTCGGAACCTACCTGAGAATCACATCGACCTCCCGGGCTCTGCGCTATGGATGCCTCAAGCCAGCCACCACCGCCGGCGGGGCCTGGGCAAGAAGGAGCAGGGCCCGAGCATGCCTGGCCAGGCCCAGGATGGAACTGTGGTTACTACCACCACCAGGCAGGCCTCCAGGCTACCAGGGGCTGGGGGGCTGCTGCCTGGACAGACTCCTGCAGGCCTGCTGCAGAACAAAGATCTGCTCCTGGGGCTGGTGTCACCCTATTCTGAGAAGGAGCACCGATCTCCAGGGTGGGAGAGGGTGAAGAAACGTGGCAGGGAGCACAAGAGACGCAGGGACAGGCTGAAACTGCACCGAGGTAACTGGGGACCTGGGAGAGACGGGTGGGGGCTCAGGTCCAGTGGCAAAGGACAGGAGGGGAAAGACAGGAAGGATATGTCAATGGTCTGAGGCCATCCAGAGACCCCATAAAGGGGCAGGCAGTTGGCACCCAGAAGAGCAGAGGGGTCTCACTGAAGTCAGGGACCTGGCAAGGGGAGGAGCAGGGAGAGGCCTGCGGGTGGGATTTTGGGGGAGAGGAATGCATACCAAAAGAAGCTCAATCTGATAGCAGACCATCCTCCTAAGTCAGGAAGTTTTACCTTGTGTCTTTTTTTTTTTTTTTTTTTGTGGTACTGGGGTTTGAACTCAGGTCCTACATCTTGAACCACTCCACCAGCTCTTTTTTGTGATGGGTTTTTTCGAGATAGGGTCTCACAAACTATTTGACCGGGCTGGCTTCAAACTGTGATCCTCCTGATCTCTGCCTCCTAAGTGGCTAGGATTACAGGCATGAGCCACTGGTGCCTGGCTCTGCATTGTATCTGACCTGAATCTACCCTAGTCTTAAGTCCTGGGCAGCGATGAAATATAGCTCAATACCCTCCAAGCACATCCTTTAATCAACTCTGGAACAGAGTGGGCTCTGAAGCCAGAAACACGGAGATCAGTCCCTAGCTTGTTTATGACCCCAGACAAGTTACTTCTCTGTACCTTGGTTTCCCCCTTTGCAAAATGAGGACCATGATCCTATCTACCCTCAGTGTAGATCCAGAGACCTGATTTGTAGGGTGCTTAGACACAGGTGTCAGAAGCCATGAGCACCAGTTGTCACTATCATCCTCAGCACCCTGGATCAGTGACCCCATGTGGCAGTCAACTCTCTGCTGCTGTGACAAAATACCTGAGAAACTCAACTTAAAGAAGCAAAGGTGTATTTGACTTATGGTTTCTGAGATTTTGGTCCATAGTCACTTGGTCCCCTTGCTTTGGGCCTGTGGTGAGGCAGAACACCATGGCGGAGTACACGTGGTAGAGCGAAGCTGCTCACCTCATGGTGGCCGAAAAGCAAAGACACAGGAAGAGGCTGGGGTCCCAGTATCCTCTTCAAAAGCACGCCCCTCCAATGACCTAACTTCCTTCCACTAGGCTACACTTCCTACAGGTAACATCACCTCCCAGAAGCACCACAGGCTGGGGACCCAGCCTTCGGCACATGAACCTCTAGGAGACATTTAAGATCTAAGTCATAGCACCCCAGGAGAGCTGTCACATCCCTGTCCCCCTGCCCCCTTGTCTGCCCTGTGTGTTTCAGGGGGCTCCCCTGGCCCTCTCACCTTACTTAACTTCTCTTTCACACTCTGTAGGTCCCTGGTGAGCTGCCCGTCCCTCCCTCCCTTGGCCCGATTCAGTCTCTGGACAACACTGGGCAGCTCCACCCACATGGCTCCTCCACAGCCTCACCTGGCCCTGAGCCTAGGCAGGCCACCTCAGCTCCTGTCTCTTCATGGGACAAGGCTGCCTCTAGGGGCCAGCCTTGCTGTAGATGTGCTGGTGGGGGTGTTTCTTTGGGAAGAAGGAGGTGGAGCCTCATCCCCCCCACCCTCTTTGGCAAACAGCTGGACTAGCTCCTCTGTCAGTCCTCCTGAGACCCCCCAAGGGGGAAGAACCCAGATGGGGTCCCAGCCTCAATTTGCAGCCTCCCATCCTGGAGGTCCTCTGTATCAGGTAGGGGGGAAGTGTTGACACCCATGAGAGTGAGCGAATGGACATAATAGGGCCCTCATCCTCACTGTTCCAGCTCCCTGGCTTAGACAGGGGACAGAGGAGTCTGTGGGCCGATCCAGATCTGTGTAGTTGCAAAGCCTCAGGCTGACTGGGCCTAGGTTTCTTTGTCTGCAAAATGAATGATTCTGAAGTCACTGGTCTACTCTTCAGGACTTATTTTTGCAGGGTAGGGAAACCACAACAGACTCAACTTCACCTCCTCCAGAAAGCCTTCCATGGTTAACCTTCCTAGTTCCCCTTTGTTATACTTCCTGCATGGCCTTGCTGGAAAGCTGTTCCCAGGGGGATTCATTCAACACATTTCCCCTGCTGAGGGCCCCATTTCCAGCTCCCTGGGAAAGAGGGCAGCAGGGATGTTGGCCGAACCAAGGGCTTGTCACATGGTCCCTGCCACCCCCTGGCTTGCAGCCATATTATAGGCTGACACCAGGTGACAAGCATACCAATCTGCACTGCTGCCCTGTCTCAGGCCGGGCCCTGGTTCGAGGTCCCAGCTCCCTGATGAAGAAGGTAGAGCTCTCTGAAGACCAGACATTGGAGGCCGCCATGGAGGAGTCTTCCACCAGCCTGGCCCCCACCCTGCTCTTCCTAACCACCTTGGACGCCGCACCTGCCACAGAAGAGTCTCTGATCCTGCCTGTCACCTCCCTGAGGCCTCAGGTAAGGGGCGCCAAACAGCCTAGAATCTGGAAGGGTCTTGGAGACTGTGTTGTGCAAACCCCTCTTAGTCCACTTAGCGAGAATGAGGCACGGCAGGAGGGGGGCTGGTGGAGGCCACCAGGCCTCCTGATACCAGCACAGTCCTGCTGGGCACTGCATCCCGAGGGAGGGTTGCCACTGCCTGGGAAGAAGTGGTCTGGGCCTCACTCTGAGGACAGCCAAGCAAGCAAGTACCAGATCAGATCAGAACGCTGGTCTCTACATCCCGGAGAGCAGCAAGGCTCTTGGGAAAGACGTTAAAGTCCAGAAGACTACAGAGGACAGTCACAGCAATTTGACAAGCCACTTCTCTATGGACCCGGACTTAACTGGTACTTTGGCTTTCTACAATCTTTTGAAAGAGGCACATGGAGAAAGCAAACAAGAAGATGTGGCACAGGGCTGGTGCAGTGCCTAGCAAGAGTGAGGCCCTGAGGCCCCTAGTGCAAGCCCCACTACCACCAAAAAAAAAAAAAGAAAATGTGGTACTCACTGGTGATTCTTAGAAGGGTATTCAGGAGTTAACCAAATCATTCTTGCTCCTCTTCTGTGGCTTTGAGATTTTCCAAAACAAAATCATTTAAAACAATATATTTTATAAATCAGTGATGTAGAATAATTTATATTTATACATGTATACCAAACAATAAAAAAGAAATATGAATTTTTTCTCAGTACACTAGTCTTCCCTTTATCCGTGGTTTCACTTTGTGCAATTGCAATCAATTCTGATCCAAAAATATTAATTGAAAATTCCAAAAATAAACAATCCATAGATTTTAAATGATGAAATCTTGTACCAGCCCACTCTGTCCCACCCAGGATGTGAGCTATCTGTTTATCCACCAGATCTACACGGTGTTCAGCACCCACCTGTTCGTCAGTGGCCTCTGAACTATCAGGTCAAGTGCAGTGGTACCACAGTGCTTGCATTCAAGCAACCCTTATTTCCTGCAATAATGACCCCAAAACACAAGCACAAGAATAGTGGTGCTGTCAATTGTGATATGACCAAAAGAACCTCCTTCAAGTATTGTTCACACAGTCACAAGAATAAGGACAAGTACAGTACAAGAAGATATCCTGAAAGAGATTTTTGGTTTTGTTTTTTGGCGGTACTGGGGTTTGAACCCAGGGCCTTGTGCTTGCTAGACAGGTGCTCTACCACTTGAGCCACAGCCCCAGCCCAAGAAGACATTTCGAGATACCACATTCACGTAATTGTATGACAGTATCTTGCTATAGTTGTCCTATTTTATGATTAGTTATTGCTGTTCATCTCTTACCGAGCCTATTTATGAATTACTATGTTTGTAAGTTACTTGGCTGAAGTGGCAGAGCACCTACCTAGTAAATCACCTACTTTATCATGGGCAGGTTTATGTAGGAGAACACGGTGCATCCTTGGGGTCCAGTACTGTCTGCAGTAGCAGGCATCCACTGCGGTCTTAGAGAGTCTCCCTGGGGACAAGGGAGTCACTTGTAGATCTTTATTTTCCTTTCTTTAGGACTTGATCTTCCTGATTCTTTTTTTTTTTTTTTTTTTGCAGCACTGGGGTTTGAACTCAGGGCCTCACACTTCCTAGGCAAACACTCTACCACTTGAGCCACTCTGGCAGCCCTTTTTTGTGATGGGTTTTTTTCAAGATAGGTTCTTGCAAACTACTTGCCTGGGCTGGCTTAGAACCATGGTCCTCCTGATCTCTGCTTCCTGAGGAGCTAGGATTACAGGTGTGAGCCACTGGTGCCTGGCCTCCCTGAGATTCTGATGGAAGCTGTGGCCTGTTCCCCAGGGGCATATGCTTGTCCATTTTTTTGGAGGCCCCTGAAGCTCACCGGTTGAGAACCAGCAGATACAATTATTGCCCGTGACTTACTGAGTGCAGTGACCATGTGCAGATCTGGCCTTGGTTTCTGGCCCTCAGCAGTCTCGAAGCCTTGCTGGGACCGGGAGTGGGACTGAGCCCTGCTTGTGGCCTCCACAGTACCTCAGAGATCTGGGGAGAAGAAGGGACAGAGAAGTGAGCAGTGGGTTGCTTCCAGTTCCCCTCCTCTTTGTGTGGCTTCTGCCCCTGCTCAGAGGACCTGGTGGATAACGCACCTGCCTGTGTTGCCATTGGCCACCTTTAAATGCAATCCCTCTGGGGTGGCAGCTGCACAGTGAGGAACCCGCCCTGGTGGCTGTGAGAGCAGGAGCTCAGGCAGCTGTTTGATGTCCTCAGTGGGGACTAAAGTGGCCCAGCAGAGGACAGGTGGCCTTGGAGGAGTCTCTCCTTTGCCCTCTGGCCTTGAGGCCCCACATTTCTGCTCCCATGATTGGAAAATCCCAGGTCCCATCCCCTTCACCTTCCTCTGCAGGTGCAGCTCAGGTCTGATGGGGAGGTGATGCCCACGCTGGACATGGCCTTGTTCGATTGGACCGATTATGAAGACTTAAAACCCGAGGTCTGGCCCTCTGCAAAGAAGAAAGGTACACCCACCTTCCCCACTCCAGGGCCTACGCTCCCAGCCACCACTGAGCCCAGTCTTACCTGCAGGTGTCCAAAAGTGGACTGGGAGCATATCACTGTAAACTGGAACCATTAAGTGCTTATTCTATGCCAGATGCTTCCCATGTGTCTACTCCTGGGGAACAATCTATGGGATCCACTGCTCTTGGCCCATTCTAGAGAAGAGAAAACTGAGGCAGAGAGAGGAAGTGCTTGTCTGAGCTACACTGGAGTTGGGGGGTAACAGTGCTGTGACACCGAAGTCCTTGTGTTTAATCTCTCTGATTGCTGGGCCTCAGCTTCTGACCACAGCTCTTCTTATTCCCAGAGAAACACCAGGGTCACCTCTTCAGTGATGGTAATGAGACCTCGCCTGCTGAGGGGGAACCATGCAACCATCATCAGGACTGCCAGCCAGGTACCCCAGCACCTACACTCCAGGAACTAGGAAGAGAGGAAACGCAGGTCAGGCAGGGTGGGGCAAGGGTTCCCAGGCATGGGAGCAGGGCCTAAGGGGTCTCTGATTCTTTATAGACAGTAAATAATGACAAGAGTAGCTTCCAATTTCCTGAGAACCACTGTCATACATTAATTCATTTACTACATCACTCACAGCAATGGGAGAGAGCTACTGTCATCCTCAGTGTTAAGGCAGGGCCACTAGGCCCTAGAGAGAGAGGCTAAGTGTCCTGGCCAAGGTCACGCAGCTAGGAAGTGGCTAAGACCTGGGTCAGCCTGGTTCCCAAACCTCTTAACCCCGGCCTACACTGCCGGGGTGACCCTCTCTTAACCTCTTCCCTCTGAACACACCACAGGGCTGAATTCTGCCCTCATCCTCATTCTGCTACTGTAGGGCTTTCTAGGAACGCATGTGATGACATTCTCACATTGTCAGCAGCTGTCTCTCGAGACAGACTAAGAAAAAGGGGCCTGGTGTTTAACTAGTGCCCTGAACTGCCAGCCCTAGTGGGGTCAGACGGGCCCTCCAGAAATAGACCCTGAATTGGAGTTAGAAGTGCAAGTGGTTTAATTTAAGCTGGGCAAGGTGGCCACACCTCTAATCCCAATACTTGGGAGGCAGAGGCAGGAGGATTGTAAATTTGAGGCCAGTCTGGGCTACACAGGGAGGTCCTGTCTCAATGCCCCACCTCCCAAAAAAAAGAAGTGCAAGAGGTTTATTTGGAGGAGGGGGAGGAAGTGGGTGACACCCATCAACCAAAAAAGGTGTAAGGACAGAGAAACCTTCAGCCTGATGCAAAGCTTTGGACCACACAATGGGAGCTGCAGAGCAAAGTCAGCCTGCCCAGGGACGCCCCTGCTGGGCAGAAGTGGCAGGCACCGGGGATGGCCCTGGTAGCCCCATCATGCCGGTCATTGTCTGGGGCTGCTGAGGGACAGTGTGACATGGGCCATGGTGGCCCCTGAAGCTGCCAACAGCTGGAGGCCTTCTTGTCACTGAACAATGACTGCTTTCCTGGGAAAAGATCTGAGTGGCACAGATCCATGGCCTCAGCAGTGGCCAGCACATTTTACAAAACAGCATTCCAGGTGGCCATTGTACAAGTCAGACCACCAGCACCTTGACAAGCTGTTTCCTTCTCAAACCATCATTTGTACCTTGAGCACAAAGGAAAGGTTGGAGTTTGGGCCAACTAGATAGATAGATCTATCCCTGAGAGCTGGCCTCATGGTGGCAAAGCCATACTTTGGCCTGCCTGGGACAATCCTGCAGCCGCCTGGGGCTTCAGTTTCCCCATCTGTTGAAGAGAATGTTGGCGACCATGATTCCCAAGGCCCCTCCCCCAAATCTGAGCTGACTCCACACCTGGTGCCCCCCAGCTGCTCCACTCGCTTTCCTCTGGAGGTGACGCAACACTGCCTCCACTCCTCCCATGATCAATCAGTTGCCCATTTGGGACAGCTGGGGTCTCTGCTACATGCCCCCAGGGATGTCAGCCATGACATCCATGGGCAGTTCTGGCTGGGAGCCATCCCTGCACACCAGATGGCCCACCCTGCCTGGGCATGGCCTGCCTTGGAGATGATGGATCTCCTGTCCTGTGGGACCGTGTGCAGGGCGGTGGGGAGGGGCTGCTCAGCTTGACTGACCACATGTGCTTGCTATGTCACCAGGAACCTGCTGCGACCTTCGGGAACACGTCTGCACACCCCACAACCGCGGCCTCAACAACAAATGCTTGGATGACTGCATGTGCATGGAAGGTGAGTCCAGGCTTCTCGGGAACCACAGGTGGGGTACGAGATTTCCTGGTAGTGTGGCTGGAGGGGGCTGCGGTGGGGGAGCTGTGGGAGAGTCCCCTGGGAGCTCAGGCATGAGCGAGAACAGCTTCGCTTGGTGCCTTGCCAGTCTGCAATCCCACTCTGTCTCCATTCCTGGCATCGTTTCTCAGATCTGCTTTTCTTGCCTCTTGAAATACAAGCTGGTGTGATCTCCCACGATCAGGAGGAAAGAGAAGGGAGGAGACAGGAGTGTATCTGTTTAAATAAGATTCAACCTGAGAAGGCTGGCACTTTCACACCAGAATTCTATCCCGGGAGGCATTCCAAGTGTGATAACAGGGGCCGGGTGGGTTTCTCAGCAAGTTGGATGCCTTGGGCCACATGCCCTTCTGCATACATGTGCCTCGAGGTGCCAGGCTCTGTGTAAGCCCTTCTCTCCTGAAGTCCTTGCAGCCACCCCCAGAAGGGAGCTATTATAATCCCCATTTAACCAACTTACACAAATAGAAGAGTAGGAGAGGAACTGGGGTGCCAGCTCAGGGCTAGAGCACTTTCCTGGGCTCCATCCCCAGTACCGCAGAGGGAAGGAAAGACAGAAGGAGGGAGGGAGGAAAGAAGAGAGGAAGGAAGGAAGGAAAGAAGGAAGGACAGGTATGGTGGTGCATGCCAGTAATTCCACATACTTTGAAGACTGAGGCAGAAGCCAGCCTGGGCTACACATGGAGTTTGAGGCCAGACTGGGCAACTTAGCAAGACCCTGTCTCAAAATAAAAAAGAGCTGGTGGTATGGTTCAAGGGGTAGAGCACTGGCCTACCAAGTGCAAAGCCCTGGGTTCAAACCCCAGTACTGTCAAAAAATAGATTAATTAACTAAATTTAATTAAATAGGGCCACAGTTAACAGTAGAGAACTTGCCTAGCATTCTTGAGGCCCTGGGTTCAATCCCTAGTACTGAGAAAGAGAGAGAAGTCTATTTTATATTTTGAAAAATTCCCAACATATCCTAAAGTAGTCAGCATAGAATAACAAACCCCATTTCCTTCACCAGCTTCAGTAATGACTGATGTGAGGCCAAGCTGTACCACAGCCCCCTCCCAACCTTCCCTCATTCCAATATGATTTCGTAGCAACTCCTAAGAGTTAAAGATACTGCCTCCAGGATGACTTGAGCACGCACCTCTAAAAGATAAGTTCGCTTTCAAAAACAAAATGCCAACCTTGAGCAATAATCACCAGCACCACCCGATATCCAGTCTGCGTTCCCATCTCCTTTCCTTGTTGGGAGAATCCGGGCTCAGCTGCTCCGTGAACCCAAGATTCTTGCCCTGTTTTGCTCATATTATGCTCGAAATGACCTGCCGTGGAAGCAATAAAGCTATTTAGTTCTGATTATTCGTTCATCTAGTCAGTTAGGAAGTATTGATTGAGGGCTTGCTAGGTGTCAGGTACCAATGGGGACTGGATACTGGGGACCTGGTGGTGAAAAGAGCCAGCAGATTCTGTGTCCCTGGATTATATTACAGTGAAGGAGCAGACAAGAAGCAAATGCATAGATGAGAAGGCTCTGGGAGGTGACAAGAGTCCTTAGAAAAGATGGACACAAGTGGACACTGAGGGCAGCTACCTAGAGATGGGGCTGTGGGGACAGTTCCAGACAGGAGGCAGAGTGTGAGGGCAAGGTCCTCACGGAGGAACAAGTCTGGCATGGCACAGACTGACCCACAGGGAAGGTGGTACAAGAAAAGTGGGAAAAGCTTCAGAAGGGTCATACAGGACCTTGTTGGCCTTGTTTGGATTGTGTTTTGTGTGTGCTTAGAAGTCATGCACCGGCTGTAAAAGGGGGAGAGGAATATGGGGATGTGGCTCAGGGGTGGAGTGCTTGCCTGGGATTCACAAGACCCTGAGTTCAATCCCCAATACTGCAAGAAATCAATCAATCAATCAGGGAGTAAAAGGTCCGACTTCTGCCTTTAAAAGTTCACTCTGGGTGCAGGACTGGGGACAGGTGAGGACACAGGGAAGACAGGCTGGGATACGAAAGAGGATGGAGATGGTGGGTTGGGGATGCTGGGAAACTGCCTTTGCATTCAGGGCTTGGGCCCATTTCCTAGAGGAGCGGGCTGCAGTGCAGAGGTCCTCCTGCCCAGGAGGACCCTTAAGTGCAGGGGTCACAGTTCTTGGGTTCTGGTCCAGCCCAGTTGTGGTGAGGGGTCACAGGCACCTCTACAAGTGGAACCCTCCCTTCCTCCTTTCCTTCCTCTCTCCCGAGCCTCAGGTGGCAGGGGGCTCACTGCTCTGCAGCCATCTGAAAGATGCGTCTGCATCCAGGACCCACCTGCCGTCTCCCTGCTTCCTCTTATTCCTGTCCCACCAAAGTTCTTGCTCCTCCCAGAGATTCAAGCTCCAGAAAAAATGAAGAGCGGAAATGACAGCTTGATCATCTCATTAAAGATGTCACCAGGAAATACCAGGAACTCTTAGGGGGACCAGGAGTCCTCAGGACTCCTGAGTAAGCCCGAGATGTCCAACAGAGAGCCCAGGACTAAAATCCAGCAGTCAAGACCAGGCTGCGTTCTAGAAGGTTCCCTAAGGGCTCTAAGGTCACCAAACCCTAGGGTCCACGAATCCCTGTCACTCCCACATGTCACCATGTGGCCAGGGTCTGAACCCAGTGGCCCCTGTATCACAAGCTCCTCTAAGCACAAACTTCCCAGCAGCCCTTTTGCCCTTGAGGTCCTCTCATCCTGCCATCACTCCTGACCTGGAAGGTAAGGCTCTCTTTAAGCCACACTGACATCTCTTTTCCCTACCATTAGGAGGATGTGACTTTCTGTGTCCTTAGATGAAAATCATGTCTACCCACAAGTCTCAGGGGTTGACTATAGCCACCATAGAGAGAGCCACAACCACAAAACCCTCCTGCTGGTAGGTCAGAGTGCTCAAGGAGAATCTTCTTGAGATTTAAAGGCTAGGAAGGAGCCAACTACGCAAAGAGCTTGAGGAAGGGATTTCTGGCTAATAACAGCAAGTGCAAAGGTCCTGAAGCAGAAATGATGGGATATGAGGAAAAGCTGGGGTTAGACAGTGAGGCATATGGGAGGTAAAAGATAGCAGACAGGTGGTTGGATCCAGGTCCTGAAGTGCCTTATAAGCAAAGGTAGGAAGTCTAAATTTCATTTTAAGTATAATAGGGAGCCATGGGAGGTTATGTAGGGAAGAGTAGAATCAGAGTCACTTAAAAAATGGGAAAGGGGAGGGGCTGGGGCCTGTGACTCAAATGCCTAGCGAGCATGAAGCCCTGAGTTCAAGCCCCAGTACTGGGGGTTGAAGCTAACTAGAGCGTGCACTTAGCATGCACAAGCCCTGGGTTCAATTCCTAGCTCACACACATACACAATTAATGAATATTTCTTCTTCCCAATTTGAAAACTTTAGGCTTTATTTTTAGAGCAATTACAGGCTTCTAGAAAAACACAGAATGTCGTTCTCATATACCCCTCCCCCTCCCTGCAATATCTCTGTTGTTAATACCTTGCGTTAGTGTGATCCTTTTTTCCACTAGGTGAGTCCATATTGGTGCATTACTAACTGAAGTCCAGTTTGAGGACTCAGGAGGCTTTGTAATTCTATCCATCCTGCAAATCCATGAGACATCATCATTGTACTAAACATCCACTGTGCTCCACGCCCCTCCCCCCACCCCCACCAGTGTCTTTTTAAAACTCATTCAGTTGTAGGGCAGAATAAAGGAGGGTGAGAAGCTGGTGCTGGGTGGAGGGAAGGCAGGGGAGGGGACTGGCCTGTCACAGCCTGACCCCGTGCCTCCCTCCGTTCAGGGCTGCGCTGCTACGCCAAATTCCACCGGAACCGCAGGGTCACGCGGAGGAAGGGGCGCTGCGTGGAGCCGGAGACGGCCAACGGCGACCAGGGATCCTTCATCAACGTCTAGCTCTCGAGGATGAAGCCTGGGGACTGAGCCCGGGAGGTTTGGAGAAGCCGGGCAATGTGTTTGTAACTAGCAGCGGGAGATCAAGTGGGGGACTGAGGGTGGAGGCCGCAGGCGCAGGCCCAGACCCAGGACACTTGGTCCCAGGATGGGGACTGCTGTGTGGACGAGCTGCACCTGCACGCGCCCGTGGGGTCCACGCGGCCCGCACGGTGCTCGGGTCGCGCTCTCCGCGGTGGCCGTGTGCAGAGCGCCCTCTACTGCCCGACAGCAGCACTGCCACACGTTCAAGTTGAAAACCAAGAGGAGGCTTTGAAGAGTGAAGAGAGAAGGGACGGGTCCAGGCAGGAGATGAATCTGGAACGCTCCTGTGCGCCAGGCACTGTGCTAGGCACGAAGCATGTGCTGTCTCACTGAATGACCACAAAGACTTTTCCAAACAGGCACTATCGCCATTTTCCGGGGCAGGACACTGAAGCACACTTGAGTTCCATGACTTGTCCAGGATCCCAAATCATTAACTCCTCAAGCCTTGACATGCATAAGGGTCACTTGGGATTCAGAGTCTGAAACGCCTAAATGCATTTGGTGGTGTGGGGTGGGGATCTATCTGAACCTGGGCGGGGCTCACGCTCTGCCCTTCAACAGCTAAGAACCGATTCTGGGCTCTCCAAGGCTTTCAGCAAAACACATGCCTCCTGGTAGTTCCTTGCACTGTGGCTGGAATGATTCAACATCCTCAGCCTTCCCTGGACACAGATGTGTCATCTTAAAGACAAAACAAGAACTTGCAGAGCACGTCCTGGGTTCGAGCCTCAGCATCCTGCCCGGAAACACACGCTAAGCACCTGCTTGCCTGTGAAGAATGATCCTGACAGATGGGTCTCTGCTCATGGGCAGTTGGTGTTCTGAGACATGAAGTGTTTGGGGAAAACAATAATGTTCTTCTTCTTTTTTGGGTGTGTGTGGCAGGACTGGGGTTTGAACTCAGTGCTGTACACCTGCAAAGCAGGAGCTCTACTGCTTGAGCCACACCTCCAGTCCATTTCGCTATGGTTATTTTGGAGATGGGGGTCCTACAAACGATTTGCCAGGGCTGGCCTCGAACCTCAGCCCTCCCGATCTCATTCTCCCATGTAGCTAGGATTAGAAGCATGAGCCACCAGCACATGTTTTTTATATTCCTGTGGCCCTGCTCATCCAGCCATGGGACACGCACTTCCAAGTTGTCCTGAGAACTTACCCCAGTGGTCTGATATATGAGCGAGTGTGTACACACGTCACCCAGGGACACCCGCTTTGCATCCCATGTACTCATTCCCAGAACCCCTTGAGACCATCCCTGGACCCCACCCCACACTACTGTAGCACAGCCCTCTGGAAAGTGGGGGGGCATCCAGGCTAGACCCATGATGCCCTCCTGGAACGTCTGTCCCAGCAGATCCAGCTCTATAGGCCACCTTGGGACAGCCACTTAAATCTCCCCCCCAACCACACACAAACACACCTGGCATCTCTCTCCTGTTCAGCTGGCTGGCCTAGGATGAACAGGGCTGCAAATCCACCTTCCTCGCCAGCCTGGACCATGTCCATGTAATGCCAAGGCTGTTTACTGCTGTGGTGAGATCACTCAGGGTCAGGGTCAGGCAGCAAGGAAAGCAGGCCGATCTAGAAGGAATCAAATATGCGTGTGCTTCCCTCCCTATTCAAGTTTGATAGGCATGGGAGTCTGGGGGAGGGGCGGGCAGAGAACTGAAAGGGATCAAAGCTAGTCACTCTGCTCTCAAGGCAGATCTGACAGTGGGTTTTGTGTCTGAGAGCAGACCAGCCCATGCTGTGTGTGTCTCACACTGAGCCTCTGTGCAAGCTCTGTGGGGGTAGAACCCTAAGGGGTGGCTGCAGGCAGCGAACCCAGCATTGCTGTGGCTGGGGACCACCATTAAGATGGCCCCAGGACATCAGCAACAGAGGGACAACAGAGGGTCAAGACAAAGCTGAAAGGCATACAGAACTGTCACTGCCACCAGAGGAGGTTGTGCCTGGAAATTCCAGGCCCATCTCTGCCGTAGCTCCCCATTTTGCATTTGCAGGGGACAGAGTGTGTGTAAGGGGGTAGAGACCTCTTCACTCCCAAGATAAGGATCCCAACCCCCCTTCAAGTGTTTCATCCACCTCTCCTCCACCAGGAAATTCCTCCTTAGATCTATCTCAAACTTCTTTTGCTAGTACAGAAACCAACCTCTTCTACTTCAGGGTTCAGTAAACCTTTACTGTGAAAGTTCAAATAAATATGTTAGACTTTGCAGACCGCACAACCTCTGTCACAAGCACCTCAACTTTGCATACCTTGAAGTGGCTGTGGACAAAGTAGCAATGAATTGGCATGGCTGTGTGCCAATAAAACTATGGGCACAGGCTGGAGATGTGGCTCAAGCAGTAGAACGACTGCATCACAAGTGTGAAGCCCTGAGTTTAAACCCCAGTACTATCACCACCAAAAAAAAAAAGAAGAAAAAAACTGCTTATGAGCACAGATTTGAATTTCATATAACTTTCCCATGTTGCAAAATATTGTTCCTGTTTTAATTTTCTTTTTGTCTTTTTTTTTTGGTTTGAACTGGGCCTACAACTTGAGCCACTCCACCAGCACTTTTCTTGCCGGAGCTGACTTCAAACTGTCATCCTCCTGATCTCTGCCTCCTGAGTAGCTAGGATTACAGGCGTGAGCCACCAGTACCCGGCTCTCTTTTGATTTTCTAGAACCATTTTAAAATGTAAGCTTGCAGAATACAGAAAAACAGATAATGGTTCAGATTAGGCCTGTGGGCCAGTTTGCCAACCCCTGCTATAGTCTGTGAGTTCTGGGCCTTGGTCAAACATTGGGACAATCTGGGCAATTTTTAAATGTCTGGAGCTCATGTACAAAAATTCTAGTTTAATACAGATTCTGGGATTCAAACTCAGGGCCTTGCACTTGCTAGGCACACACTCTACCACTTGAGCCATGTTCCCAACTCTTTTTCGCTTTATTTATCTTTCAAATAGGATCTTGCATTTATACCTGAGCCATCCTGGACTAGGATCCTCTTATTTGTACTTTCCCTGTAGCTGGAATGACAGGCTCACCACCATACCCAGCTTTTTATTAGTTGAAATAGGGTTTCTCAAATGTTTTGCCCTAGCTGGCCTTGAACCTTCATCCTCCTGATCTCCACCTCCCAGATAGTTAGGATTACAGGTGAGAACCACCAGGCTTGGCTAATACATATTTGTTTTTCTTTTTACAGTGCTGGGGATCAAACCAGGGCCTTGCACATGCTAGGCAAGTGGTCTACCACGGAGCTACACCTTAATTGGTCTGGGTTGTGGTTTAGGCTCCATATTTTTTTAAAGCTCATTATTTCAGCTTTAGTGAGCTTTGGGCTTCATATTTTTTAAAGCTTCCCTGGTAGCCAGGGCTGAGGGCCTCAGTTCTGTCCTCCTGCACGTAGCAATATAGTTGGTGATGAAATGACCTGTTCCACCTTGCTGACCTTAGGAAGGTTATGTATGAGCTCTGTGCCTTGACTTTTTCATCTGTTAAATGGGAATAATAACTCTTCCTTCTTAGGGACGTTGTAAAGACCAAATGCATGCTTTTATTTATTTTTTTTTTTTTTGGTGGGACTGGGGTTCGAACTCAGTGCTTTCACACTTGTAAAGCAGTGCTCTATTGCTTGAGCCATACTTTTTCATTTTGCTCTGGTTATTTTGGAGATAAGATCTCGCAAAGTATTTGCCCAGGCTGGTCTAGAACTTTGATCCTCCAAATTTCAGCCTCCCAAGTAGCTAGGGTTACAGGTGTGAGCCACGGGTGCCTGGCTGAATGCATGATTCTTATAAGGTGTTTGGCACAATAGTACACCCCCAAGGTTAGCTGACTGAGTATTCTAGGAGACCTTTAGCAGGTCTTCTGTTCTTCCACAATGATCCATCACATACTCAAAGATACTTCCTGCCATCTTGCAGGCTTTAAAGTGTGTTTCACAGAACACTGGGCTGTGAGATGCTCCATTAGGAAAGAGGGCTGGGGTTCTGTGGTCAGAGGTGTGAGGACTCCTGGGCTCTGCCCTAAGCAGCAGGTGCAGATTCCAGAGGCTGAAGCAGAGCTAGAAGAGAGAGTGTCTTTGCAGTAATAGGTTCCAGAATGTGAATGCACTTTGGGGGACAGGTGAACAGGGCCCAGGGGAAGGATTGGGCACTGGCCCTTCCTGGTGACCTTCATATTTGAAGGCATGCCTGGGAGAGGTGGGCAGGGGTGGCAGTCTGCAGAACCAGCAGTTTATGCTGCAGGGAGTGGATCTTTGGAACTCTATAGGGCAGAACAGGTGATGCAACACAAGGTCCATGTCTGGGCCACTTCTGGCTACAAAATGTTGCCCAGTCCTCAATCTAGGATCTGTAGCATCACCAGGGAGCCTGGTAGGAGTGTCCAACCTTGGGCCCCATCCCACACTACTGACCCCCAAATCTTGGAGGTAGACCTAGATGGTGACTCCTAATAAGTTCTCCAGATCCTTCTTGTGCATAAAAAAACTTGAGATAAAGGGTCTGATAAAGGTATACAGATGGGAAAACTGAAATACTGGACAGTTGGGGACGTTTGCATTCAGGTTGGCTTTTTACCAACAATGGCAAATTTGCAGGCTCTGAGGCTCTGGCACCTGGACTGGCTTTGGTCTTTATGTTCGGGGAAAACCAAGTGGAGTACTGGCCTGGGGCCTTCAGCCATAGGGGATTTTCTGGGGAGGCCATGGCACAGGGGAGGGGGTGCTATGCCCTTGTAGTGCCATGATGTCACATTGCATGTGTTCTCCCAAGCTGTAAATAAAAAGATGGTGGCTAGTAAGCCTATTGGTCTCTCTGTTCTTCCAGAAGCTGGTCTGTCTGCATTGCCAGAGCCTTTGGAGAGGACCCTAAACCTAGTCTTTTCCCCCATCACTTCCCGCTTATTCACTCAACACGTTTGATTGACATCTGCTCTAAGCTGGGCAGCAAGCAAAGTAGACAGGGTCCTGCCTCACCTGGACCCCATCGTGGTCCTTTAGCCAGACCTCTGGGGGAGTGGGTTCATATTTTTATCACCCTCCCCACTTGGGTGTTGGGGCAATTGAGGTCCCAAAGAGATTACAAGGCTGGTCACTGCAGGGTGGCCTCTAGCTACTTCATTCAGGGCCTGGGTGGCCAAGTGAGAAAAGCAGACACCAGCTTTGATGGGCTGAGAAAGAACAAAGCATTGCAACCAAGACCAGCTCTCGGCAGCCTCAGATGCCATCGTGGGGAATCGTGTGAACACCAGGCAGTGGCCAGGCTTGGCACAGGGAGGACATAACTTGGCAGTTCCTGCCAGCACCACCCCACACTACTTCCCAGGCCCTCTGATACTTGGCTGACCAGAGCAGGCTGCATTATGATCCCCCAATGGCACTGTATCCCAGAGTCCCAAAACCAGGTTAGGCTAAGACACTTCTGGGGTGGGGGTAACCACAAGCATGGGACCTCCTGAGGGCCTGGTGTCCGTGCAGAAATCTGTCTGCCCAGTCTAGACAGGAACAAGGTTTCCCAAACCCAGGGTTTCCTAAAACTTAGGCCCTGGGATGACCAGGAGCATCCCAGGTTTCTGAGCCCCCCTGGGCCTGTGGCTCAGTGTCTCGTATTGAGAGCAGACTTGGCCTATTTAATAACAGAAGGCTGAGAAATGATGCACCAAACCTTCCTGAGGACTCCCTGTCCTCCTGCTGGTCCAAGAAGCTCCTGCTGAGGATGGTTCTGAAGCTTCCAGCACAGAAGGTCCCCATCCTATGAGCCTCACAATTCATACCCTCCCTGTCCCAGCTACTCAGCTCTGGGACCACAGTGTGGCACAGAAACTGCACAAACAAACAAGCACAGCTGTGTATCAATAAAACTTTATTGACATAAAACCACAGTAGGCTGGAGTTGCTCCTTGGGCTGTAATTTGCCTATCCCATGGCTGATCTCTGGGTCAAAGGCTGTGGAACTGTAAAAAGTCATGCTGGGCTTAGAAAACCCTTTCTGTTCTGGGATGTGAACTTGAAATCATTTCTACTTATCTAGATCAGAACAGCAGCTGAGATAAATAGCACTGAGATAAAAGACATTGAATCCAAGGACACAGGAATGTCAGCTGTCTCTGCTGGCAGCCTGGGGAGTCCTCAGGGGGTCAGGTGGCTGCACTGGGAGAAGCAGTCAGAGTTTTCCAAAGAAACAGAACCAAAAGGATATATTTATGTATATTTATCTATCTTTAAAATAGTTATGTATGTATATGCATCATATGTATATATATGCATACGTAATATGTGTGTATATGTGTATATATACACAGAAAGAGAAGAGAGGGTACTTTAAGGAACTGACCCTCTGGATGTAGGGTTGGCAAGTCTGATCTGTAGATCAGACTTGGGCCACTTCCATCCTGGTGACTGGTCGGTGAAACTCTGTATATTGTGGTCCTGAACTGTCTCTCTGTGTCCTTGACCTTGAACTTGCACTAGTGCCTGACACAAAGCAAATACATGTTTGGTGAGGGAATGCATTCATGCAAACCCAACTCTGGCCCTGAGTTCATTTTTTTTGCCTACTGGGGTTTGAACTCAGGGCCTCACACTTGCTAGGCAGGTGCTCTACCACTTGAACCACTCCACCAGCCCTGGCTCTGAGTTCCTGTGGGAGGCTCCTATCCTCTTGTGTAATTGGAAATTGTTAGACCTCCCCTTTTGCAGAGAAGGAAAACTAAGGCACAGAGCAGTAAAGGTCACTTGCCCAAAGTGGCACCAGGCTAGTTGGTAGCAGCACCAACAGCCCTATCTAACTCTGACTCCAAACCCTGATTAGATGTCCATGACCCTGGGGCAGAATATCTAGGAGGAGGTGACAGGAAAATCAGAAAATACATAAAAATAATAACAATAAGACAGGTCCAGGAGCTGAGACAGACCCAGGAAGTGAGGCTGAAGTCACCAGAACAGCAAAGAATTGAATCAACTGTCGAAGAGTAAGTGACCTGTGGTCCTCCTACCATCCTCCCTTCTTTCTTAGCTGTTAAGTGATTCGCACTTCCCCTAGATGAGCAATTGAGTCCAAGAATAGAAAGTGGCCTGGCTTTTGTAAGTCTGTGACCAGGAAAAATTCCTTAAAAAGTACCACAAAGACAAATTCATTTTGTCATTATTTCAAGTTCCTGGGGGATTGGTGGACTTGGAGAGTTGAGTGGAGTTCTGTCAGGAAAATGTCCTCTTTTCCAAATAACATCCCACCCAGTAACAACCCTTGTTGCTACTCAAATGACACAAGTTCGCTGAGCATCTTTTGGGAGCCAGTCACTCGTCCCCACTGTCCCCTTCCCAGCTCCCTTGAGGTATGTGACTGGTCCAGGACCACCAAGGCTGCTGTGAGAGCCAGTGGGGTCCTGCCAGACTAGAGGTCCCACTTCCCCTTCCGGCTGCCTCCTAGAGGCCCCTAGGGAGGAAGGGGTGGGGACTCCTTTTGCTTTCCAACTGGTGAAGCAGTGGAGTTGCCTTGTCCACCCACTTCCTCATTCTTCTCTTATCTCTGACTTCACAGGCACATTATCTTCCCCTGCAAGCAAGCTGAGGCCTCCAGAGCCTGCTCATCAAAGCCATGAAAGCAAATACCGAGATAAACCCACAGCAGATGGACATCTTGGGGGGACGACGGGGTGCTGCTGCAGGTCCAGGGTCACAATTGGCCTGTGTATGCATTTGAGCCTTTGTCAGGTGCAGCCAGAGCCCTCAGAAGCCGCCCTTGAAATTCTAGAACCATCCACATGCATGGAAAGACGGGAGGGCTGACAAAAGGAAGGCAGTGACTGCCTTAAGTGGGGCAGAACCAGGACAGGTCAAGGGCAGCAGGAGGAGCAACTCTCCTCCAGAAGCAACAAAAAGCTCCGATTTCAGGGCAGGAGAAGGGTGTGTGTGAGCACACACACACATGCACACACATGCACAGGCATTCACACATACAATGAGATAACCATCATGGCTGCATAGATACACATTTGAAGGAAATGCCATAAAACAGAATTAGACAGCAGCTGAGCAGGGCAGCCCTTCCTCTTGGGCAATATTCTTTTCCTGCCTGGTTTCCTGGAACCCAACAGAGCACAGCATTGTCCCTTTCTGCCTTTTCTTTGATCACCAAGCTCTCTATTTTAAAGCTCCAGGAGGAAACTTGTAGAGCCTGGCCAGGGACTATAAAAGTCAATGGTGGATGCTGCTAGATGTTTGAATTTTGCACCTTGGGACAAACATTTCAGAATTGCCCCTCCTTACTTTAGTCACAAATACAGAAGGCTCCTCTGGACATGAGACTCTCACAGTCCCAGAAATGTTTCGGTTCTCCAGAAAGAGGAAGTGAAAGAATGGACCACACACCGAACCCTTCCAGGCCCATGTCCCCACAGACATCTTCCTGGCTTTGTGAATGGTGGTGTGGACAGGGCTTGTTTTACTGAAAAATCAGCATGAACCAGAGACTGGGCGGAAGGACCCGTGATGAGATCTGGGAGCCCAAGAGAGTTCTGGAGCCACACCAATGCCAATTCTGCACAGTTCCACTCATACCCTTTTCCTACCCTACTTCCCACTGTCTTTTTTTTTTTTTTTTGGAGGTACTGGGGTTTGCACTCAGGGCCTCATGGTTGCTAGACAGGCACTCTCCCATGTGAGCCACTCCACCAGCCTGACTTCCCACTGTCTGGCTGCTCAGGCAGCTGGCCCTTTGCCAGAATGAGAAGGCCATGCTTTGGGTATCAAGAACATTCTGAACCAAACATCTGGTCCTTCCAGCCCTGCTGGACCTGAGGCCAAGAAGCTTGGATGGAATCCCAGCAACAATCACTGTCCACTAAGGAGCCAGGTCTCTACCTGCCAGGCCCCTCTCTAGTGTGCTTCTTGGGAAGGGCCCGCTTCCTCACAGGTGCATGTGACACTGGGACAGGGTTTGGGTACATTTCCTCTGCTGTCTTTCTTCTGGTTTGATCAGCCGCATTGGAAAGGAAGTAGCTGGGGTCCACCTTGGAAATGGTGTCTGTTACTTCATGGACCAAAGGACAAGTGGAAATCATTTCATAGCCTTTTTATAGCTGGGAGCTGGTGGCTCCTGCCTGTAATCCTCAGCTATTCAGGAGGCAGAGATCAGGAGGATCAAGGTTTGAAGCCAGCCTGGACAAATAGTTCACAAGACCCTATCTTGAAAAAATCCATCACAAAAAAAGCGGGGGGGAAGCTGGTGATGTGACTCAAGGTGTAGGCCCTGAGTTCAAACCCCAGCACCACAAAAAAAAAGGCTGTTTATATTCTGTGTTTCCTTTAGTCCTGTGACTGATATCGTTGCCCCATTTTCTAGATGCAGAAAGAAATTCAGAGTAAGTGACTAAGCCAAGGTCACAAATACCCAGTAGTGGAGGGGAGAGAATGTCACCTCAGTGGGAAGGTATTCACAAAAGAGCAGATTTCCCTGATAGAAGAGGGGAACTTTCTTCTCAATTATCCAAGCCCACCATCTAAGTCCTAGGAACTTGGATTAATGACAAAATGAATTTCAAAGCAATCCATGAAGGAGGCACAGAAGGTAGCAGGCCAGCAGAGATTTACTTAGTACAGGAAGACAAAGTAGGGAGGAAGGAAAGACAAGAGGTCAGAAGGTGGGAGCTAAGGCTCAATGGAGAGAGTTCTTCATCCCAGGGGTATTTATGTCCCCTAACTTGGCTGGGGTTTCTAGTTCAAAATTGGTCACCTGGAATAGCTGGGTGTGGTGGTGTGCACCTGCCTCCTAAACTGTGTGGGAGACTGAGATTAGGAGGTCAGCCTGAGCAAAAAAAGTTTTTGAAAATCAAATACCTAGGTGTAAACCTAACAAAAGATGTGAAAGACCTCTACAAGGAAAACTATACACTTCTGAAGAAAGAGATTGAGGAAGACTATAGAAAGTGGAGAGATCTCCCATGCTCATGGATTGGTAGAATCAACATAGTAAAAATGTCTATACTCCCAAAAGTAATCTACATGTTTAATGCAATTCCCATCAAAATTCCAATGACATTCATCAAAGAGATTGAAAAATCTACTGTTAAATTTATATGGAAACACAAGAGGCCACGAATAGCCAAGGCAATACTCAGTCAAAAGAACAATGCAGGAGGTATCACAATACCTGACTTCAAACTATATTACAAAGCAATAATAATAAAAACAGCATGGTACTGGCACAAAAACAGACATGAAGACCAGTGGAACAGAATAGAGGACCCAGATATGAAGCCACACAACTATGAGCAACTTATCTTTGACAAAGGAGCTAAAAATATACGATGGAGAAATAGCAGCCTCTTCAACAAAAACTGCTGGGAAAACTGGTTAGCAGTCTGCAAAAAACTGAAACTAGATCCATGTATATCACCCTATACCAAGATTAACTCAAAATGGATCAAGGATCTTAATATCAGACCCCAAACTCTTAAGTTGATACAAGAAAGAGTAGGAAATACTCTGGAGTTAGTAGGTATAGGTAAGAACTTTCTCAATGAAACCCCAGCAGCACAGCAACTAAGAGATAGCATAGATAAATGGGACCTCATAAAACTAAAAAGCTTCTGTTCATCAAAAGAAATGGTCTCTAAACTGAAGAGAACACCCACAGAGTGGGAGAAAATATTTGCCAATTATACATCAGACAAAGGACTGATAACCAGAATATACAGGGAACTTAAAAAACTAAATTCTCCCAAAACTAATGAACCAATAAAGAAATGGGCATGTGAACTAAACAGAACTTTCTCAAAAGAAGAAATTCAAATGGCCAGAAAACACATGAAAAAATGCTCACCATCTCTAGCAATAAAGGAAATGCAAATTAAAACCACACTAAGATTCCACCTCACCCCTGTTAGAATAGCCATCATCAGCAACACCACCAACAACAGGTGTTGGCGAGGATGCGGGGAAAAAGGAACCCTCTTACACTGTTGGTGGGAATGTAGACTAGTACAACCACTCTGGAAAAAAATTTGGAGGCTACTTAAAAAGCTGGACATCGATCTACCATTTGATCCAGCAATACCACTCTTGGGGATATACCCAAAAGACTGTTACTCCAGAGGCACCTGCACATCCATGTTTATTGTGGCATTATTCACAATAGCCAAGTTATGGAAACAGCCAAGATGCCCCAGCACTGACGAATGGATTAAGAAAATGTGGTATCTATACACAATGGAATTTTATGCAGCCATGAAGAAGAACGAAATGTTATCATTCGCTGGTAAATGGATGGAATTGGAGAACATCATTCTGAGTGAGGTTAGCCTGGCTCAAAAGACCAAAAATCGTATGTTCTCCCTCATATGTGGACATTAGATCAAGGGCAAACACAACAAGGGGATTGGACTATGAGCACATGATAAAAGCGAGAGCACACAAGGGAGGGGTGAGGATAGGTAAGACACCTAAAAAACTAGCTAGCATTTGTTGCCCTTAATGCAGAGAAACTAAAGCAGATATCTTAAAAGCAATGGAGGCCAATAGGAAAAGGGGACCAGGAACTAGAGAAAAGGTTAGATTAAAAAGAATTAACCTAGAAGGTAACACCCACGCACAGGAAATCAATGTGAGTCAATGCCCTGTATAGCTATCCTTATCTCAACCAGCAAAACCCCTTGTTCCTTCCTATTATTGCTTATATTCTCTCTACAACAAAATCAGAGATAAGGGCAAAATAGTTTCTGCTGGGTATTGAGGGGGGGAGCGGGAGGGGGTGGAGTGGGTGGGAAGGGAGGGGGTGGGGGCAGGGGGGAGAAATAAACCAAGCCTTGTATGCACATATGAATAATAAAAGAAAAATGAAAAAAAAAAGTTTTTGAGACCCCCATCTCAACAGAAAAAAATCTGGGTGTGGTGGTGTACCCCTGTCATTATACCTACAGTAGGACATGTAAAATAAGAGGATGGGTGTCCAGAAGGCCTGGGCAGAAATATCTCCAAAAGGACCACAGGAAAAAGGACTGGAGGAGTGGATCAAGTGATGGAGCACCTGCTTAGCAGGCATGAAACCCGGAGTTCAAACCCCAGTACTGCCAAAAAATAAATAAGATTGGTCACCTGGATGTATAGTCACCTAGCAACTAGCTATTATCCTGTTTGATATGATCACCCAAGCGTGAAGACAAAGGGTCTTGTGACATGTTGTCACAAGTGGAACCAGCTTTTTGTTGTTGTTGTTGTGCTGAGTGGGGGTAAATTGTGGCATTTACAAAAGTTCTTACAATATATCAAATATATCATAGTTGAATTCACTGCCCCCCGGGAAGCTATTGCTTACTGAATGCTTACCATATGCCAGGAGCCAGGCCAGGTACTCTATGTAAATCACCTTGTATGATCCCCACAATGACCGCAAGACTTAGTGTGGCCAAATGACTTGCCCAAGACTGCTGAGTCAGGAAGAGGCAAGGCAGGAATCTGAAAAACTTCTTTATCTAAAAGACAGAGACCCATGGGAAAGAAATGACCACCTGCTTGACCAGCAGCACTGACAGGGTGGCCTCCTGGGCACAGCCTGGCTATTACAGCCACCTGGAGGACAAGTGTGGAATCGGATGGCAGGTGCTCATGATAGGAAGTGGTTCCTCATAATTGTCCAGTCAGTGCACATCAGCTTATTCCCTGGCCACCTAGATTCTGCAAAGACACAGGGATGGACCCTCAGGACACAAGACCCTCTTGGGGCTTTGGCCTGGTTGAGGGAAGAGGGCAGATAATAGACAAGTAAATAAATCAATAGAGCAATACTTTCAGGTATTGATAAGTGCTATGAAGAAAATAAAATAGGACATAGGACAGTACAACTATCTAGGGAAACAGTTTTGTAATTTCTTAAAAAGTGAAACACAGCTGGGTGACTGCGGCTAGCACCTGTAATCCTAGCTACTTGGGAGGCTGAAATCAGGAGGACAGATGTTTGAGGCCAGTCCAGGCAAATAGTTCATGAGACCCCATTTTCAAAATAACCAGAGCAAAATGGACAGGAGGCATGGCTCAAGTAGTAGAGCACCTGCTTTGCAAATGTGATGTGCTGAGTTCAAACCCCAGTCCAAAAAAAAAAAACGTGAAACAATGGTGCACACCTACAATCCCAGTATTCAAGAGAATGAGGCAGGAGGATTGCGAGTTTGAGGCCAGCCTGGGCTACATAGTTCTAGGCTAGCCTGAGCTGCTTAGAGAGACCCTGTCTCAAACAAACAAAGAGAAACATACATCTGACAAAGGACTGGCCATTTTACTCCTAGATATTTACCCAAGGAGGCATTCTGAAGCTCTTTGCCAAATGAATCTATTCTATCTGCCAATTTCTTTGTTGAAAGTACTAAGACCAAACTTGACTGAGACACTCAGGATTGGTCAGGAATATTAACAATTTAAACCTGAAGTGTACTCGCTAAAAATATGACCCAGAAGCTGTGTGGAATGTGGGGGCCATGTGTCCCCTCACAGCAACAACAGGCCATGGCAGGAACCCTGGCTCCTTTGAGAACAGACAGTTTCACTTTCCTTTGTCCCTCTGTGTTCAAGCTGTCCCCCACCCCCAGCCTGCCATGCCCTCTCCCTGTGCCTGCGGCCCAGCTGGCTCCGATGAATGCACTGTCAGTGTGTGCACACAGAGCCCTTTCAAGGCCCTCCTCAGCCCACTCCATCCTTTCATCTCAGCCTGACTGTGTTCTCCACCTCTGCAGCCAGTGGAGCTGAGCGGTTAAATGTCCAGGTCCTGAAGTCAGACCTCCTGAGTCCAGGGGCTTCAGTACTGAGGCTTAACTTCTCTTAACTTCAATCCTCTGTGACTAGGGTTCGAAGCCCTGCTGTGGGCATTTACTAGAAAAGCACAAAAGAAGTATTTAATAAATGTCAGCTCAAATCCCAGGCGCAACCTTGCGTCATCCCTTACAAAGTGGCCACACTTTCATTGCACACACAGGGTGGGAAGTTGGAATTCTTTCCTCACCTTTCATAAAGGTCATGCCAGCACTCCTGTTAATAGACGACAGGTTAGCATAACATTGCTTCAAAGTTCTATGCGATGTAAAGGCCTTCAGAAATAAAGACCCAGGGAAAACTGCCTGTTCTTATTCTTCAGTGCAGTGAAAAGTAGCCATGTAGGACTGTGATGGGTCGAAAGGATCTGATCCAGTGGTGACAGACTGAGGGGCAACCCAACAAGGCCCAGCATCTTCTTGGATTCTCTGTGCAGTGTACTTTCCCTGAGCGTGGACAGGACCCTCTGGGTATTACTTTTCTTCTTTGTGGTGCTGGAATTCAAACTCATGACCTCATGAATGTTACTGTTGAGTTATACCTCACCCTTAAAAGCAGGGTACTGGCTCATGCCTACAATCCTAACTACTCAGGAGGCAGAGATCAAGAGGATTGCAGTTTGAGGCCAGCCTGGGCAAATATTTCATGAGAACCAATCTTGAAAATACCCAACACAAAAAAGGGCTGGTGGACTGGTTCAAGTGGTAGTGTGCCTGCCTAGCAAGCACAAGGCCATGAGTTCAAACCCTAGTTTGAACTTGTTGTTCAAAAAAAAAAAAAAGCAAAAAAACCCCAGGACATTTTTAGGACCCCACTCTGGAAAGAGTGTCTTCAAGAGAGAACAGAAAAGGGAGAGTGACCTTTGTAGGTATCATGGTAAAGGGTGCTGGTTTCTAGGATCCATCTGGTGGAAAGGAACTGCAGTTTCTATAAGGGTTTCTATGACTCGCTTTAGGGGACAAGGAGAGCAGAAGACAGGAGAGCACAAGAAGGTGGAGGGACCTTGTTTCTGAGGTCTACCAATCTCTGTTAGCTCAAAGTACTCAGTAGGCCAAAGGTCACACTTTGAGGTATTGTTCCCTGACCCTAATACACATACTTGTAGTTCCAGCACTAGGGAGGCTGAGGCAGGAGCATCATCTGTTTGAGGTCAGCCTGTGCTACATAGCCAAGACCCTGTCTCAAAAAACAAATAAAACAAAACGGTAATTAACTAATTTATAGTAGCCAATCCTAAAGCAAACTGGATGTAACTTATCCGCTGGTCTCTCCATGGTGATGGCAGACATGGGTCTTACCCCTGGGCTGGAGGGCTGCACTTCCACATGGAGCAATAAATTAGGCCTGGACCCTATGGCCCTGCAAAACTCCCCTCACCCGACAAGAATAATCCTTTCTTGTGTCTTGCCCACCTGTGGGTCTGGAGACGATCTCAGGGCCTGCTCAGGCAGTTTTCAGGGTTCTCACATGGTTTTTACCCTCCTGCAAACAAGAAAAGCAGCAAATGTGCCCTGAGAGGTACCACACCAATATCTAGGGGAGATAATGGCCCCTTCTTTCCTTGGTGCTAGGCAAGTGCTCTACCACCCAGCTATACCCCGGAGGCCCCTTTGTCTATTTTGTTTTGTTTTTGAGACAAGGTCTCAATGTGTTGCCCAGGCTGGCTTTGAACTCCTAGGTTCAAGGATCCTCCTGCTTCAGCCTCCTCAGTGGCTGGGATGGGGGTGGGGCTCTTTTTGCCTAGGCATTGACCTTGGCCTTCTGTCTTCCTGTCCTTTGCTCAGCCTGCACAGCCCAGTTTTAGCAAGAATGCTGTTAAATTTAGCAAGAATCCTCCTTGCCTTGGTGTGCTCTCCTTTATGCTACAAATGTCCACACTAAGCCTTGTTTAGAGTTGAGCCCCATCTCCCTCCCTCCAAAGATCTTTCTTTGGTAGAACTGGAGCGTGATTCAGGGTTTCCACACTTGCAAAGTAGGTGCTCTACCACTTGAGCCACACCTCCAGTCCATTTTGCTCTGATTATTTTGGAGATGGGGGGGGGGGGTCTCAGGAACTATTTGCCCGGGCTTCAGCTTCCCAAATAGCTAGGATTACATTTTTTGGAGAGGGGAGACAAGCTCTCTCTATGATGTAGCTCAGGCAGGCCTTCAATTCGCGATCCTGTACCTCATATCCCCCCTCCCTTACGCTAGGACTGGGATTATTTTGCCCACCATCACGCCCGGTTTAATTTTTTTAACGACATGAATTAATTCATTTACCCTCACAAGGATCCTATGAGGCAGGTATTGTTAACTAACCTACGTACACGCGGAAGGAGGGAGGAGAGAGGAAGCCCTGGGGGAGACACCAGTTGTTGCCACATCAGCAATTTGCAGCTGAATGACTCCACATACTCCGGGCTGCAAGTGGTCCCAACAACCCACCTTCTAGGATATTAGCCAGGCGGGATAATGCGCCCTGGGGTGACAGAAATCTGGACATTCTGCCTGCAAGTTCGCAGGTCTAAAGCCTGGGCGGTGACGGGAGTTGAAACCTTGCGGAAGGCGCACGCTGCCGGACGCCGTCTCCTAGCAACCGGCGCGGCGGTCACGTGCCCGCGCTCGCTCGCCTCACGTGACCCGGAGCCGAGCTCGGATTGGCTCAGGAGCAACGGGCGGAGGCCGGGCCGGGCAAGTTTGTTCCCCGAGTTCGGAGCCCAGGAGCCCCCGCGGCTGTCGCGCAGGTGCCCTCCGCTGGGGTCGGGATGGAGTTGCCGGTCGTGAACTTGAAGGTGGCCAGGGCGGGGCGGGCTGGTCCCCTCTGCTGGATGGTGCTGAGCGCTTGCTTTTTGGGGGGAGGGTGGGAGTTCGAAAGTTAGGGACTAGGGGAGTAGGAAGAAGGGAAGGTACAGACCCCAGGTGAGAAGGAGGTGCGCACAGGCCATGGCAGGGGGAGGGGCCCAGGCGGGGCTGCTGGGAAGACGGAGAGGGGAAAGGGCCGCTCCTTCCCGGAGCTTATCACTCCCAGCTGGGAGCGCGGGTCCCGGCCTGCGCCCTGAATCCCCCAGGAGGGGCCGGCCAGTGGCGGGCTGAGGGGCGAGGTGACCCCTCTCTTCCCCCAAAGACCCGGGCCGTGCCTTTCCCGAGGTCCCGAAAAGCTCTCGGTGGCTTCCTTAGAGTGCTTGCTCCGGTTAGCAAAGTCAAACAAACGATTGTTTTTCCACAGTTTCCAAATGCAGTGTCCTCGTTTCATAATTTAAAAGCACGAACTGCAGACGTTACTTAACAGCGAAAAACCCCAGCTTTGTGCCCCTGGGACAACGCTGCGGTGTCTTCATTTCCTGAGCCCTGTGCCCAGCTCGGTCAGGGTGCTGTTCTTTTTTCTCCACCCACCCCTTTTGCAACCGAAGGGGCCAGAACCTAGTAGTGAACCTTGGATGAAACCAGCCATTTTGGGTCTTGGTGAAGTTTCCTTTGAAATGATCCTGTTACTCCTGAATGACAAAGCATTTAGCACCCATAGGTGTCTGAGACTATAAGAACCTAAGCCATAGTTAGCTACCGCGGCAATGGAGTCCATATATGGATTATTACATATGGTCTGGGCGGTGACTTGCACTGGCGTATTTCCCTGAATCCCACAGTACTTGCTTCACCCTCTTCCCTAAAGCTTCCCATCAGCTGCAGGGGAGACAAGACTGCAGCAAGGGGGTGGGCTTGCCTGGAGCAGTGGGCAGCAGAGGTCTGCTGATGTCAGTACTTCTTGTTCCAGGCAGCATGGTGTGAAGATAAGTGCCTTTTCTGCAGCCGGTGATTTCCCTAAAATAGAGAGGACCAGGTGAGGGGCAGAGTTCAGGCCCTGGGAGGAGAGAGAGTGCACACTTTTGGGGGGGAGGTTGCCAGTTTGTTAATTAATCAAAGCCTCCTTCTGAGAAAGCTGACATTGTCATCTTTCTACAGAGGAAAAAACTTCAGCTCAGATCAGGCAAATAAATTGTCAAGGTACCCAAGGAATAAGCGTAGAGTGAGAATTTGAACCCCCCTGGCTCCAGTGTTGTGGTGTTTCCTGGTACCAGATTAGTAGTTAGGGCTGACTTTGGCCTTGACAGATTATATTAACTGTGGGCCTGACAGGCCAAAGGCAGCCATAGGTGTGAGCTGTGCTGACTTTTGGTGTCCAAAAATGAAAAGACTGGTCCTTCCCCTGACCTCGGTGACAAGACTCCATGTCCCAAAGTGTCTTAGCCACTACCAACCAGAGCCCTGTGGGGCCAGGGTTGCCAGATAATATACAGGACATGCAACTTAATTTGGATTCACGTCAGCAGGTTTTTATTGTGGGTCTCAGGCAGTGTTGGGAACATAGTCAATTATTCATGATCTGAAATTCATAATGGGGTGTTACTCAGGAGCTGGGGACTCCACCTGAGGCTTGCATTCCCTCCCCACTCTCCTTTCTCCATCCCTTGGGCATTGGCTGAGTGCCTGCTGTGCCCGTGGAGTAGGAGTGGGCAGTGAGAGGAAACAGTTGCCCCAGCCCCTTTGCACAAGGGCCAGTTCCTGACTGAGCCCCATTCGTGCTTCTCTTGGAGCAGACCCTGAACTGGAAGCTCAGAAGGACTAGACTTGAGTTCACAAGGTCCTGTGAAGAGAAGCTGTAGGGAGGAAGACCTTCCTACAGCTAGGAGGTCTAGGAGGTCACGCAGCATCAGGGAAGCCAGCTTCCTCATAGTGGGAACAAGGCCTGCTGTGTCCTGAGGCCTCAGGTGCAGTTTGAGTGCTTCTTGCACCTCTCTACCTCCCTATTCCCTACTTCCACAGAACAATGCTGTAAAACTGGTATGATTATCCCTGCTTTGCTATTCCTGCTTTTGGGGGGAGCAAACAGCAGGTCTCAAAGGTAAGGCGACTTGTCCAACCAAGGGCACATAGGTTCTAAGTCATGGAGACAGGATCCACCATCCATGGTGTACATTTTGTTTGTTTGTTTTGCAATACTGGGGTTTGAACTCAGGGCTTATACCTTGAGCCACTCCACCAGCCTGATTTTTGTAATAGTTTTTTCGAGATAAGGTTTCTCAAACTATTTATCTGGGCTGGCTTCAAACAGTGATCCTCCTGATCTCTGCTTATTGAGTAGCTAGGATTAGAGGCATGAGCCACCAGCACCCAGCTGATTGGTGTGTTCTACTCTAGGACCAACCAGTTAACTTCTGCATGCCCCTGCCTCCCCTTGGGGCAGCCCCGGTTGGTGACCCTTAGCCTCAGTTCCCTGGAAAGGGTCTCTCACTGTCTCATGTAACTGGTCACCCAGTGTTTGCACAGGATAGATAGGAATGTATTCAGGGTGCTAACCCATATGCCCGTCTGAGGTCTATCTCCTCCCTCTGGTGGCAAACAAGGATCTAAGTCTTGGTCCTCATGGCTCCTTGGCATTTCCTTGGCCTTCCCTTCTCAAGGCTAAACTTCCTTGTTTCCGTGTGTCCTTCTAGAACCTGACAGCATATCATAGTGGCCCCCTCAGGACCAGACAGCCCTGCATTCAAGGCCAGACTTTGCTACTTCCTAGCTTCCTAGCGGCCTTGAGTAGGTTTCTTGACCTCTCTGTGTATCAGTTTCCTCACAGTAATAAGAGGATAAAGATAGGCCCTACCATAGAACAATGAAACTTGTTGAAATTATTTTAATTAGGGGTGAGGGAGAGTGATGGAGGGGATGAATCTAAGGTACATTGTAAACATATATGGGAGTATAACAATGAAACTCCTCTGTACAATTAATATATGCTAACAAAAATGTTTAAAACAAAATAGACCCTACTTTCTAGGGTGTAAGAAGAGGATCCAGTGGTCCAGAAGGTAGCATTGCATTAGGGGTAAAAACTCAGGCCAGAGAGATGGGTTCTGGGATTTGCATGTTGACTCTATTGATAAGTTTTGGGTCCAGTTGGGTTGGTGGAGCGGTTCAAGCAGTAGAGTGCTTGCATAGAAAGCATGAGGCCCTGAACCTAAAGCCCAGTACCACCAAAACAAAAAAAAAAAACAACATCTGGGCCAGTTTGCTGAGCCCTCCAAGCCTCCATTCTGCCCCATACAGCTCCACAGACCATGGAGCATATGTTTAGTGCAGGGTAGACATGGAGTAGCCAGGGTTTAGGCAGCAGCGAGAGCTGCTGGCATTGTTGCAGGACCCTGGGCCCACCCAGGAACTTGTGATTACCAAGTGGACAGGCATGGGGACTATCCGGTGCCTGTTTTCCTGGCGGTCAAGGCTCCTTCAGGACAGATGGGTCCCGTATGACACGCACCATCTCTACCACACTGAGAGGGAGCTGCCCTTAGCTGAGCATGGTAGTGAGAGTCAGGGCCCTGGGTCCTGCCTTTCTCCTGCTGCTGGGCTCCTCAGGCCCCTCCCAGGCTTCAGCTCCGCTATTCTCAGTAGCCTCAGAAACCTCCCCACACCCCAGGGTCAGCTCTTTTGTGTCCGTGGGGAGTCATTGGCCTCTCATGCCATGGTCTGTCAAGAAGGGGGAAGGACTGTGCTCTTGGTCTTGGTTTCCGCTTTGAGTTCTCCTACATGTTTAGGGTCTCTGGGGATAGGATCCCTCCCACTACAAAGATAGGGCAACTGAGGCAGGAAAATCTCTGGGTTTCTTTTCTCAGAGATCCACTGGTGCTCACGTTTCTTAAATATTCATGAAACAGCAGTGTGAAAGGCGTTGTGTGTTATCTGAGAAGCTGCAGTATCTCCAGGTTCCATTTCCTTCCCTCACTGAGATGGCAGAGCTCAGCCTCTGGTGCCCACTGCACCTTCCAGGCCCTTCCAGCTGCAGGTGGAGTTGCCTGTGGTTGTTCAGAGAGACCTGCAGGGGGCACAGCAGTCAGCTGCCTCTTGAGCCTCAGCCTCACCCTGGTCTCACTCGCTATTCTCCCCCTAGAAGGTAGGACTTGCCAGTGGGGGTGCAGCTCAGTGGCAGAGCACATGCCTAGCATGCATGAGACCCTGGCTTCTACCCGCAGCACCAAAAATAAATAAAACCAAACCAAGACTCCCATCTATTGCAGACCTATTGTGTGCACAGTCTAGGTGTAGGAGCCAGAGCACTTAGAACTGAAGGCTGTTTCTAGGGGAGTCAAGAGCAGGAAGGGGTGGGTGTTGATTTTCGGGGGAAGTGGTGGTGCAAGCTGCCTCCCTGCTACCTCCTTGGTGTTTTGTAGTCCAGACGCCAGGCATCAGGATCACCAAGGCTGGCCAGGTGGCCTTCCACAGTGCCCTTTCCTCTGGGCCAGGGTTTCCTATAAACCAGAGCAGATTGTGGTTGGCACGTGCACACACATATTCTCTCTCTCTCTCTCTTTGAGCATATGTTAGCATATATGAACTGTACAGTGGGGTTTCATTTTATTTCCATTCATACATATAATCTGCTTTGATCAAATTCACCCCCTTCCCCCCCCCCCGCCCCCGCTTTTTTTTTTGGTGGTACTGCAGTTTGAACTAAGGCTTTGTGCTGGCCAGACAGGCGCTGTACCACTTGAGCCATGCCCCCAGCTCTTTTTGCTATAGCTATTTGCTGAATAGGATCTCATGTTTATGCTCAGGCTTACCTGCTGGTCTGGACCGTGATCCCCCTGTTTATGCTTCCCACATAGCCTGGATGACAAGCACAAACCATATTCACACCTTTTATTGACTGAGATGGAGTCTCAAACTCTTTTGCCTGGGGTGGCCTCCAATGGCATTCTTCCTGATCTCTGCTTCCTGAGTAGCTAGGATTATAGGCATGAGCCACCATGCCTATAAAACGCTTTTAAATGGGTTTCATTATTCTGTTTTCACACAAGTGTGTGAAATACTTTGATCATATTCACACACCCCTATGATTCTTTTTTTTTTTGGCGGGGGAAGCTGTACTGGGGTTTGAATTCAGGGCCTCATGCTTACTAGGCAGGTACTCTGCCACTTGAGCCACTCCAACAGCCCAGCTGTGGTTAGTTCTTAAGATAAAGCTCTGCATCCTCCCCCCATGTCTGCCCCCCAGCTTCCTGACCCTCCTCACTCTCTTCTGGGCTTCCACTTCAGCTACGTGGGTCGCTTTAGTTTCCAGAATGTTCTGTGTTTCTTCTGCCACAGAGCCTTTCCAGGTGCTGCCCCTTTGCTAAAATGTTCTTTCCTCTCTGTCCCTGAATTTGCATCCTGGCCCTACCTCTGCCCATTGCTTGACTCTGAGCCTTTTGTCAGCTGTCAATGGGAATCACAGTACCACTTGGATTGTGGGTAACATGTTCATGTGCAGAAAGCACTTAGCATGGTGAAGTGCTCAGCAATAAGTGAAGATGGTAGAGGGTGATTCTTCTAATTTATCCTTCTGTTAGACAGCCCTAGCTGGGGGAGTCCTGGGATCTCTGCAAATTAGGGTGCATGAGTCCTTCCAGAACTGTTTTCCTTGGCTTCTGTAGCTGGGAGAGGAATTTCTCTCAGGTCATGAGTCCAGGCCCCTTTTGGTTCACCCTGGCACTGGGCCCTGCCCCGGGGGGAGGCACACATTTCTCCCACACCCAACCGCCCTTCCCAGCTGAAGGCCTGACCTCCAAGGAAGAGTGAGCAGCTCTGGTTTTGGAGTCAGACTTGAAATCTAACACTAGTGTTGCCCCTCACTGTCTGTGTAACCTTGATTGACTGAATTTTCCTCTGAGCCTACGTTTCTCATCTATAAAATGGGAATAAGATTGGTTATGTTCCATAGGCTTTGGGAGGCACAGTAACTTCATATGATGACAGGGCACAGACCTGGCACATAGAAGGTGTGCTTTAAGGAGTAACTCTTTTAGAAATGCTTTTCCTCCACCAGAGGTTTTTTTATTTTTGTGGTGCTGGGAATAGAACCCAGGGCCTCAAGCATACCAGGCAAGTGCTTTATCATTTTGAGCCACACCACCAGCCCTTTATTGTAGCATGGCAGCTCCTTCCACCCTGCTAGCCAGGCCAGGAACCTGGGCCTTTTCCTGCAAAGCCTGGCTGAGCCTAACTTTGCTTTCTGGCCCAGCACTTCACCCAGGACTTCACCTGTCCTGGGCTCTTGGCCTCCCTCCAGGCCTCATACCTCCATCTCCACTGGGGAGGCTCCCAGCTTGGGGTTCCTGGCCTCCTGAATGCTCACAGCCACTTCACCCCCACCCTAGCCACAGCCACTCAGGGCCCTGGTCCTGGCTTCCTGCCCATGCCTCATCCTTTAGCTCCCAGCCAGAGTCCCCTCCAGATGACCGCACCCTCCTGTGGCATCAGCCCCTCCTCTCTGTCTTTGCTGTCCAGGCAGGGCCTGGGTTCCCAGAAGAGGCCAGGACAGTGAAAAGGGCTGAGATTTGAAGGCCACAGAAGATAATAAAAGAGTGGGATATTGCAGTAATCCAGACCGGCCAGAGGGACTTTGTCTGCTTTAAAATAAGTCATACCATGATGTGTTCCTACAGAAAAGCCTCTAGGTGCTCCCCTCATTTCACTGGGCTTGAAATACAGGTTCCTCACTGAGGCCCCAGCCGCGTTCCCCCCCCCCCATCTCCTGCCTTTCCCCTTGCTCCTCCTCTCTGGCTACTGTGACTGCCTTCCCTTTGCCCACAGTACTCCAGCTCCAGTGTCCCCAGAAATTGTCCCATTTCCCATCAAGACCTCTAGTGTCTCCAGAGCAGGTGCCCCACACTTCCAGGTCACCCTGGCCTAGCTGTGCTACTCCTGCCCCTGGGCCCCTGCTGTGGCTAAGCCCTGCTTGTGAGGTCCTTGTAGGTGCTAGGCAGGAGCCTCCTGTGTGTTCTGGCTGAAGGCTTTGCCACCCCCTCTGGTGGTCACATTTGCTCACAGACCTTTTCCCCCCCTCCTCCTTGTGCCACAGGTGATTCTCCTGGTTCACTGGCTGCTGACAACCTGGTGAGTGACTGGGGGGGAGTCTGGCTGCATCCAAGTCTCCTGGATTCCATGGTCTTTGTCCACGGGTCTGCTTCCAGGGGTTTTCCTGGGTCCCAGGGTCAGTGTCCCCGGGTCTGAGTCAGCCAGGTCATGTCTTGTTTCAGCTAGTCACTTTGGGGGTAGGGCTGGTTCCCATCTGTGCAGTGGGGTGCGTGTGCCTGTCAGACATCCCCAGGCCTTCAGCTTGCCCTTCATCATTACCTTCCATTGTGTTGCAAACTTTGAAGTGCAGTGCGCACTTCATGTGAGTGATTGGACAGTGCGAGGGTGGGAAAGGAGGTCTCTCGGCCACACTCCCTGAGATTCTGCGCTGGGCACTCTGGACTGGAAGATCCAGTTGCGCCTCATTTCACTCCACGTGTTACACTTCATGAATGTCATTTAAATTCACGAAGCGCCCCACTGCTTTCCTGAGCAGTGGAGACAGTGGGAAATAAGGTAGCCAAGATCCCTGTCCTCTGTGATCTCCATGCTGTAGAGCAGGGTGACCAAGAGTGTGGCCTTTTTTTTTTTCTTCTTCTTTTTTTTTTGTGGTACTGGAGTTTGAACTCAGGGCCTACCTTGAGCCATTCCACCAACCTTTTTTTTTTTTTAAATGATGGGTTTTTCTTGAGATAGGGTCTTGCAAACTATTTGCCCAGTCTGGCTTTGAACCACGATTCTCCTGATCTCTGCCTCCTGAGTAGTTATGAATATAGGGTGAGCCACCGGTCCCAGCTGTGTGATGTTGGGCAAGTTACTTAACATCTCTGTGCCTCAGTATGTGTAAAATAAGGGAAAAAATTTGTCCCTTCTAGAACTGTGAAAGCACTTAGAGCCAAGCACTAGTGGCTCATGCCTGTAATCCTAGATAATCAGGAGGCAGAGATCAGGAGGATCACCATTCAAAGCCAGCCTGGGCTAAGCTAATAGTTCATGAGTCCCTATCTCGAAAAAACACATCACAAAAATAAGGCTGGTGGAGTGGCTCAAGGTGAAGGTCCTGAGTTCAAAAAAAAAGCATCTAGAAGAGTGCCAAGTAGTGGTAAGTGCCTGGTGTTAACTATGATTTCCATTGGATTGACAAGCAAACCAGTAAGTAAACAATGTAAATAAAATAAAGTAGAGTGGGCATTGTGTCATGTCCAAAAGGGACCAGCTCTTGCAGATAACATTTGAGATAACAGGGGCCAAGTTCTTAAGACAGTGGCTGGGGGGTAAGGGTGGGGCTGTCAGGGGTTCCCCTGGGGCATAGGCTGTGGTGAAGGGTCTGTGTTTTATCCCAAATGGAACATAAAACTGGCTAAGGGTTTGGGACAGAGGAGTGATACCAAGTGATTCACATACTGGTTGTTATTCCGGGAATCGCCTGCAGGGGGCAGGTGTGACAGTAGGGAGACCAGTGTGACCACCATCAAGGCAGGAGAGAATGGTCAGCCGGATTCAGGATGGGGAGGGAGGCAGAGCCAACGTGACTGACAGTCCGGTGGCCTCCAGCCTGAGTGAGGCCTGTTCTCGGGAGGCCTGGAGCAGGAGGGAGGTGACCTGCTGAAGGGGTGGGCAGCTGTTGGGTGGTGGCTGCCTGACCAGTGGAGGTGCTTCTTCCTGCAGGGGCTGCATCGTGTTCTCAGGCCCCTACGCTTGGGCCAACTTCACCATCCTGGCCCTGGGCGTGTGGGCCGTGGCACAGCGGGACTCCCTTGATGCCATAGGCATGGTGAGTGGAGAGCAGGCCACAGTGGTGTGGTGGCACAGCAGGGGACTGGCTTCAGGGCCAGCCATGGCCCGATCTGTTTTCCCCTCCCCTATCCAGTCTTCTCTCTTGTCCTTGTTTTTCCCCATTTTTTTGTTTTCCAAAGCCTCCCAGCCCCCAGCCCCATGTGCCCACGTGTGTCTTCACTAGCTGGGCACGCTACTCTGTTGCCTGGCTTTGGGAACCCCAAGCCTGCTGTTGTCTTCAGCAAGACAGGCGTGGAATGGCATCCTCACAGTGCCCCAGGATTTGCCCATTTCTCGGCTGGTCTGACCTATGTCGGGAGCGCTCTTTTGGGGAAGAAGGATGTGGCTGAGAGACCTGGCCAAGGGAGAGTGCCACACTTTATGAAGTCAAAGTCAACAGAGCCCTGGATGGGGGACTTCCCAGCCTGAGGCAATGAGTGCCCAGCTTACCACACCCAGGCTGCTGCCTCCGGGGATGACTGAGAAGGGGTTTTCTTGGTGGTGGAGTCAGATTGGATGGAGTCCAAGGAACTGTTCCTCTTGGAGGCTCTGGAGCCATGTCTTGGCCCCATCATGCCCCAAGACATGGTTGTGGGGAGCTGGGGGCAGGGGCTCTGGTAGAGCAGCAGGCTGGGGCTCAGGCCCCAGGAGGGGAGAGCCTGGGACCGGGTGTCAGTGCCCATAAGCTCATGGTGGTGTGTCTTACAGTTCTTGGGAGGCTTGCTGGCCACCATCTTCCTGGACATCGTCCACATCAGTATCTTCTACCCAAGGTCCAGCCTCTCAGACACAGGCCGCTTCAGTGCCGGGATGGCCATCCTCAGCCTGCTGCTCAAGCCCTTCTCCTGCTGCCTGGTCTACCACATGCACCGTGAGCGTGGGGGTGTGCTCCCCTTCCACACCGGTGAGCCGCGGCCTCTGCCACTCAGCCCCGCCCTGCTCTCCCTTCCCCAGCCCCTGGGCCTGGGCACTCTGCACCAGGCTGGGTGTACAAGATTTCTGGTCACTGCTGCAGGAGCCGTGCTCCCCCGGCTGTCACAGTCTGGTATGGCCTTACTCTGTTGCCAGGCCGTGTGTACAGTTGGGTGACAGCATGCAGCCAGACTCTCTTTTAGCCAGAGACAGTGAGCAATCACGTTGCTTGGGCCTGGAGCCTCTGTGAAGGTAGACCCCCCCCCCAGCAGCGAGCACTTTCCACCTGTAGGCTCTGTGGGTTCCCACGCAGCCAACACCTGTCCTTTTGGGACTTCTGCAGCCTGCTCTCTTGCATTGGCCATCTCCTGACACTGTCCTTTCATGTTCTCCAAGCAGTGGGGGGAAGACAAGGTGTGGGCTTCTTCCTTTCACTGCAGAGAAGACAGGCTCAGGGTGGCCTGTGACTCTGCGCTGGGCAAGGACAGGAGTGGCCTGCAGCCACCCACCCTAGCTGACCTCAGCACCACTTCGACTTGACCCAGGGTGAGGAGAACAAGGGATAGATTATCTGACCATTGGACAAGTGAGGAAACAGAGGCCATGACAGGTGGGCATGGGGGCCCTCAGAGCCCTTTGCCCTGCCTGGCATCCTGGCCCCGACTCCTGGGTGCAGCAACCATGCCAGGCTCCAGAGCTTCTGGATACAGTGATGCAGGGTCCTTATGCCCAAGAGGAGAGGAAGAAAAGCTCATGGGTCCAGGGCTAGGTGTCATCCTCAGGATCCTGAGCACACTGGGGTGGCCTGTGGCACAGTGGCTAGAGTTCTGGCTCTGGGTCCTGCCACTAAGGTTTGATCCCAGAGTCATCAGCTCCTAACCAGGTAACCTCAGGCAAGTCAGTCCCCCTCTGACCCTCTCCTTTCTCATCTGCAACGTGGGGACAATAAACACCACTCTGTAGGGACCTGGAAGGGTTGATGGATGTGAGCTACAGGCTTGGTGTCTGGGGCCACTGGCATGCCTGCTGTTGTTGGCATCAGGATGCCAACATGGGCCTTGGGCTGGGTGCAGCAAAATGTCCCCAATTCTCACCCTCATTTTTTAATTCCCCCACATCCCCTGCCCTCCAGATTTCCCTGGGCCTCAGGAGCACAGTGCCTACCAGACGATTGACTCACCAGAGGCACCAGCAGACCCCTTTGCAGGCCCTGAGGGCAGGAACCAAGCCACCTCCCGAGGATACTGAAGCCCCCAGCTGCATTGCCTTCAGATGTCCTGTCCTGCTGCTCTTGGACCTAAGGTGGACTGTCTTCTCTTCCCTTACTGGGCTGCCTGAATCAAGTAGCCATGGAGACCAGGAGCCCCCATGGCTTCCCAGCCTTGGGAACACCCTGGTCCTCCCCTCCTTTTATGGCACTCCACTGCCCCAGGCTGAAACTGTGGTCTTTCTTCACCTCCCACCCTATAAGCTCACCATGCAGGCCCCAACCAAGTCCTGCTGGCATGGCTGGGTTTGGCCTGTAAGGGTCAGCGATGAGCAGCCCTTTCCACAGCATCCCCAGGTCAGGGAGTCCTTCCATGGGATTCTTGAGTGCTTCTGGTCCCACTGAGCTTTGAACCCTGTCTGGCATGGGAGTGAGGTCCCCATGCCTCTCACTGCCCGGTCACTTGGTGTCTGGGAACCCTGGACTTCAAGGCAAGAGGTGTCTGCAGCCTCTGAGACCCACCATGGCCCACGGCTGCCCCTCTCAGAGCCTTGGCATTAAAGTTAGGCGATTCTGTGGCTGAGCTTGTCTGAGCCATATTTAGTCTCCCAGCCGGGGTCCGCCTTGCCATTTCTGGTTTCTTCTTAGAACCCCAGGTGGAGCCTAGACTGAGCCACCTGCTCTGAGGTGGCTGGAGGAGGCAGGGGCTCCTGCTGGGCCTGACCAGAGCCTACTCCAGCCAAGCCAAAGCCACTGCAGAGGAGGGCACTGGTTATTGTGGCACAGGGACCTCATTCCTCCAAGTCAGATGACCTGGGCATTGGTTTAAATCCTGCTGTCACTCAGCAGCTGTGTGCCTTCATTGTCTTCTAAAAAGGATCAGTGCCTGCTCAGAGGTAGTTGTAAAGTTCAGTGGCAAGGTGACACTGAACAGAAGTGCAAGTGGCAGCAGAATTAACTCCAGTGAGGTTGCTTCTTCAGCCTGGGGTAAGCCTCTGCCACAGAACTGACCCTTCCCAGAAGCTCCTGAGATCCCAGGGCCAGGGTCCCCCACTGTGCTGGACTGGCCATTCACAGTGCTTTTCTGTCCCCTGGGTCCCAGGTGCCTGGACTTTGCCAGGGGCACAGCCCCCACCATTGTGTAGCCATTTGTCAGTCAAAAGAGGCCTAGTAGCTGCTAGGTGCCTGGCAAGGGTCTGGGGCCCCCCATGGAGGCCTGGAGGCCTGCTCTTAGGGGACCAACACCTGAAGTCTAAGCAAGAGCCTGTAAGAAGGAACAGAGGCCTGGGAGGGGCGGGGGGCGGGGGATGGAGAACACACTGCCCTGGGGCCTATCGAGGCTGAATGGCTGCAGTTGTAAAAGACTGGAAACAGCTTTGCTGGCAGGAGGTGGAAGTGAGCCCTGGTCCATTCATTTTGCAAAACACCAGTGGGCAGTTACAGCGAATAAACCAACCTGTTAGAGTCAATGCTGCCATCCCCAATGTATACAAACAGGTTGCAGAATGGCATGTGAACCTCAGCAGTGCTGTATTTTGTCCTGGGACAAATGTGTGTCTGTGTGTGTACAGTAAAGTACTAAAACATAAGTTAGAAGGACACATGTCAAGTTCATAATTGCAGCAGCCTTGGGGGCAGAGGCATGTTGCCTGAGGGGAATGAGGAAAAACTCAGGTCGGTTTCTCTAGTATTTTGGGTTCTTGGCTTGAGGAAGGCCTGTGGTGTGCGAGCCTGTGCTTCTGTCGCGAGTAGGGCAGCCTTGCAAAGGGAATGAGAAGGTGAAGGAGGGGCTTGGCCTGGGAGCAGGTCATTGAACCTGAGCTAGGCAAAGAGGATAATATGTTGAGAGACAGCACCTCATAGTCCCAGACCCCCAGGTCTGACTACTCTGGGATGGAGGCAGAGGAGGGCTCCCGTCTCTGGAACAATTCCTCAAGAGCAGACTCAGGTGAGAGTTAGGGAGCCAGGATTTCTCAGTCACTGGCCAAGTGCTGCTCCAGGGATGGGGAGGGCGACTTAAAACTTTCAGACCTGTGGCTCCAGGAGCCTGGGAGGGACATCAGGAAAGGGCTGCCCTCTCCACAAAGCAGCCCCACTGCAAAAAGAGCATCTAACATTCAACAAAAGGCCAAGCCTGCAGGGAGCTGGGTGGAGTGCTTGATGCTGAGGTGGCAATGAGGGGAAAAGGCACTAACTCCATAGTGCCAGACTGCTTTGGGGTAAGGGGTATCAAGCATAAATTTCTGGATACATTTTGGAGGCAAAGCAGCAAGATTTGCTGATGAGCTGGAAGGAGGAGGAAGCAAGGAGTCATTTATGGCCGGGTTGAGGTCTGAGCAGGTGAAGACAGGAGCAGCTGTGATTGGGGGACAGTCACATGAGGGCTCAGGGCGCTCCAGGAGCTCAGATTTGGACGGGCTTTACTTGCACTATGGGGCTTTTCAACCAGCCGTCCTCAACACCATATTCCTTGTGTGCTACAAGTCCCTGTGTCTGTGGGGACTTGGAAGTAAGACACCCCTTAGGTTTTAGTTTACACTGGTTACCATTCTAGACATCATAAAACTCCCCCGGTCTCTGGTTGCGTCTCACACCTTGGACTGGAGAGCTGAAATGACTTGTCCAGTTGGAAATCTGTTTCCTGTTTGCACCAAGCTCAGTCTTCCAGGGAATGAAGCTGGAGATACTGCCTCAGAGGTCTTTGCGTCCTCCATCAGAACAGCCCCAAACTCCCAGCTCTCACAGCCTGTCTCCAAACCCACTTGAGCAAGCGAGCCTTGGTTTGAATCCTAAATGTACCCTGTGACAGTCTGAATCTCACTGGGCCTCAGGCCTCAGAGGTCTCTGCGTCCTCCATCAGAACAGCCCCAAACTCCCAGCTCTCACAGCCTGTCTCCAAACCCACTTGAGCAAGCGAGCCTTGGTTTGAATCCTAAATGTACCCTGTGACAGTCTGAATCTCACTGGGCCTCAGTTTCCTGATCTGAAGAATAGGGATGATAATCCTGTCTGACTGGGGGACTGGTAAGGATGGAAATGGTGTGATGTAAGTGTTTAATAAATGTCCATCTCTGTTGCCTGTGTTGTTATGGTGTAGAGAAGGGGAGGGGGGACCAGCCTACCTGTTCCTCCAAATATATATTCATTATCAACTCTGTAATTATTTGTTGTGCTTTCTGCAAGTTTTCAAAAGACTGGAATATTTTCAGGAAGTGAAACCGAGGTTTTCCTCCCTGGCAGAGCTCTGAGACCCTGTTCTCCAGGTGCTTGGTGCTGTGTGCATACCTGTGAGTGCAGAGGCCATCCTCAGAGACAAATGAGTGTTGTCTTCTCTGAGACTGGAGCTCAAAATCTCAGATTTCAGTTTGAAGGAAGCCTAGATCTCCCCTAGCCCAGTGGCTTTTAAAAATCTATTTTATTTCAAACTCTTTGACCAAAAGAATGCCTGTGACCCAGAATGTGAAAGAGCTGGTCTGACAGTGCGTGCTCTTTCTTCTCCTCTGGGAAACCTAGGGCTTCCTCCTCCTCCAAAGTGAAATCTGATCACCTGGGTCTGTGCTGGGCACTTAGGCCCTGAAAGAGGAGCCTTGGACAGAGGCACTGGGAGACTCCATCTCAGAGCTGATAGTGGTGATTCAGGGATTGGGATGCCAGCTGGAATTTAAAACGAAGGCAACAGAACTTCTACCATGGGGGCAGCGGGGAGAAATGACCCAAGCATTGTATGCACATATGAGTAGTAAAACAATAAAAATAAAAAAAAAAAAAAGAACTTCTACCAATGACAAACACAGTGATTAAACTCAATAGGAAAGACACCTGAGGAGATGGTTGTAGCCTGCAAGATAGATTTGAAGAAATTACTCTGAATGCAGCAAAGAGGCTGAGGGTGTGACTCAAGTGATAGGTCACCTGCCTAACAAGCACAAGGCCCTGAGTTCAAACCCCAATGCCACCAAAAATAAGATGGACTGGGGCTGTAGCTCAATGGTAGGTGCTTGTCTGAAACATACAAGGTCCTGGATGGAGACCCAGCACCACAAAAGAAAAAACAAATTATCTTAGAGTTTAAAAGGCTCTGTTGGCACTGATTTGCAAAAATCAGTGACCCCTCACGTCAAACCAAGGACATGGGTATGGCATCGCCCTTTTACAAACGAGGAGCCTTAGGATCAGAGAGGTTAAAGACGTTCCCAAGGTCACCCAGCTACGGGATCTGGATACTTTGTCCAGTGCTCTGTCCTCTCCGCGGCGTTGAGAAAGGAGAAAGCATACGATCTGGACAGAGTCCACGGCAAAGGCTTGCTACGTGGAAAATGCAGGGAGCTTTGGAGCCTTGTGAGAAGTGTGACGGGGCAAGCTCACGCGGAGGAGTGGAGGGTGGATTCCAGCCAGCTTTGCAGGGACCTGAGGCTGGAAGACTACGTGCACTTGCACAAGTTTGTTCTGGGATACGTGCCTTGCAACCGCAAGCGCAGGAGCGGTGTCAGAACCTCGGGGCAGTGCGCAGACACCGGGGACCGCCCTGCAGGCTGGCGCGGGGGCGGGGCCGGCACGGGGGCCTGACGCGCTCTGCTCTTACCCTACATCTGCGCGGGTCGTTAGCGGTCCGCGGTCGAGGTCACTCCTGGTTCAGGCCGGACTGGATGAAGGAGGACCCAAGGAAAACTGATGCACGTGAGGGCAGGTCCAGAAGAGCAGGAAACTGGCCTCAGGCTCCCTTGGTGGGAAGAGGAGGGAGGCTTTGAGTGTCCTTAAGAGGGCATGGATGGTTTGCAGAGGGGGCAAAGGAGATGGACAAATGAGCCCAGGCCTGGGAAGGTAGGAAAAGGTCTTGTGGATTGAGCTGTCTCCAATCAGGTTTGGCAAGAAGTAGGGGGAGGGCATCCGTGGTTAGAAGTCAGCCCTAATCCTTGAGCTGGGCAGGAGGTTCATTTAAGCCCCAATATCCGTATTTCTAAAACTGGAAACCTAAATTTTAGGGCTGCGGTGTGGATTAAAAAGCAGGATCCCTGGTAAGGGCTGAGCTAAAGCATAGTGTGTTTAGACTGTAAGCACCTGTCCATATGACAGGCTGTTTGTTCCATGTGCTGCAAACACAGCAGGGGAAAGATAAAATGACCTGTCCTCATGATGACTCAGTACACTGGGAGAAAAACAATCATTTCTTCCTTACGTGGAGGAAAATAATGCAGGGAAAAGAGGGGAAGAAACAGGTAGAGTGCTGCAGTTGGACAGAGTGGCAAAGGAAGGGAGTGCTGTGATGTTTGAGGCAGGTCTTAAGGCATGAGGGAGAGGGGTCATAAGTTCCTTTGATGGGAAGAGGAGGGAGAGAGGGAACAGCAAGTGCAAAGGCCCTAGGGTGGGAAGAAGCAGCTAAGAGGCTAGTATGTTTGGAGTGGAGTAAGTGAGTGAGTAAGGTGGACAGAAGGGGTGAGGTTGGTAAGGGAGTAGGGGCTAGCAAGCTGTTCTTTTTGTCTTATTTTTTTGAAACAGGGTCTATGTAATTCAGGCTGGCCTGGGAAAGTGCTGAGATTACAGGTGTGCACCACCACACCTGGCCAACACACTGTTCTTAAAGGTCAGAGAGTAAGTGTTTTAGGTTGTGTGGGTCTTAAGGTATGCGGGCAACTATTTATTCAGCTCTGCCAAAGCTGCTGAAAGCTATCAGTCCATAAACAAATGGGCCTGGCTTTGTTCAGTAAAACATTAGGTAACAAGCCACCAGCCCAGCTCATGGTTTGCCCATCCTGCCACAGAGCCTGAAAACTTTCCTAGGGGCATCAGATGGCAGGGAGTCTTTGGGATGTTCACATTGGGGCTGGCCGTGATCTGGGATCTGGCTACACAGTGGCCACTGTTGGGGAGGGACTGCCAGGTGGGGACGAGGCAGAAGCAGGGAGACAGGGTCAGAGCAGGGAAGCCCGAGACCACCTTGTCCAAGGCCCCCAAGGCCTGGAGACAGTGAGAGTTGAGGCCTGAGCAGTGGAGGTCAGCTCAGGAGCGCAGATTGAGGGTGGGAAGCCAGCTTGAAATGAGACCAACAGGGGCCAGGTGGGGGAGGAATTTGGGATCTGGGGGTGACGAGAAGGCCTGGTGCTGGGCTCAGTCTGCCATGGGGCCCTGGGTGCCCTGGGTGCTTTTCCTCACACACAGCAGGGCACCTCCAGGCCTGGGTGCTGCCCTTGGGTAGGTGAGATAGGAAGGCCCTACAGTAGGAGGGGGAAGGCTGGGCACTGGACCGTGGTCAGCTGTCCTCAGGGGAGGCCATGGGCACATCTGCTGAGGGGGTAGAGGAGGGGTAGCAGAGGTCTGAGGACAGAGGATGCATGTCCCCGAGGGAAGGGACTGGAGCAGCCTTTGGGGCCCATGAGAGGTTGGAGGTGGGGATTCTGGAGCCAGGCAGAAAAGTGGGAGTGGTTCTGACCACTTTTGTCTGCAGGTACAGGCAAGGTGAACCTTCAGGCAATGCGAGTGCAGCTGAGAAGGTGGAAAGGGGTGATACATGCTCTTTTTTTATTTTTTTTGGTAGTACTGGAATTTGAACTCAGGACTCAGGGTCTCACACTTGCTAGCACACATTGTACCACTTGAGCCATGCCCCAGCCCTTTTTTGCTTTAGTTGTTTGTCTAGCAGAGTCTCAAGTTTTTGCCCCAGGCAGACCATAATCCTTTTACCTACAGTCTCCCAAGTAGCTAGGATTACAGATTTGAAATACCTTGCCCATCTCATTGATTGATATGGGTGTCTCCCTAACTTTTGGCCTGGGCTGGCCTTGAGCCACAATCCTCCAAGTCTCCACCTCCCAAGGAGCTGGGATTACAGGTATGAGCCACCACACCTGGTCAGTGATATGTGCTTGATAGATAAGCTGCCAAAGGAGAAAAGAAAATGAAAGTAGGTGGGGGCAAAGGGTAGGACTGGTGGAAATTGAGGCACTGGCGGGGCTTGACTGGAGAGATAGGCAGGGGACCATGGGAGCAGGTTACTGAGGACAAGATGGTGAGAGAAGAGAGTGAAGGAGTCTGAGAGGACTCCATGTAGATGGTGACATCACCAAGAACTGAGACAGGTGGGTGCTGGGAAAGTGACCAGGATGCAGAGCTGAGTGTTTCAGAAAGGAGAGAGGGGATAGTCTGGAAGTAGCCCTCCTCCAGGCCCCCTGAGAGAGGTTCCCTGGCAGCTGTGTCCCCAGGGGACAGCCAGGGTCTGTGGTCAGCGTTAGAAAGAGTGGGTCAAAGGATACCAGGCAATGGCAATGGATGGAAAGGTGAGACAGGAGGATTGAGAGTTCAAGGCCAACCTGGGCTATGTAGTGAGACAGTCTCATAAAAGGAAGGAAAAAAAGTTATGATGAGCAGAGGGCCACACCCAGGGCAGCCAGGGTGCCACTCAAGGGTGAGGGTGGGGACCAGAGAGATGTGACCAGGGCACACTGTCCTCTCCCTACAGAGCTCACCTTACCTCCCTCTACTTCCCCCCACCTGTGCTGGAGTAGAACCCAGGGCCTCCTGCACTGCTACAGAGTCACACCCCCCAGCCCACCCCATCTGATTGAAGAGGCCAGACAGCAGATTGTGGTGTGAACCAAGAATGCAGCTGTCCCTCAGCCCATGGAGCACAGACCTGTCAGCAGCCACAGGGAAAATGTGCCCCCAAGGCCTGCGGGTTCCCTGAAGCCAGGCAAGAGGCTTAGTGGACATGGGCAGATAGTTGCCGGAGGGGATCCCCTCCAGAGTCACTTCCCAGGATGGCTGCGGAGTCCCATCTTGGTTCCATGGAGGGGTCTCAGAGGGAGGATCTCAGGCACACATCCTGGGTGAGCGAAGGCAGGAAGAGCCTGGACCAGAAGTGTAATTGGGTGCTGCCCCTGGCCAAGCTGGGCTCCACTGGCCAGGCTGTGTTGGAGTAATGGGTGGGAACCCCTAGGTGGAACAGCCCAAGAACAAATTCAAACTCTGATTCCCATCCCAGCTTCTTCCTGTTCTCAGCTGTGTGGTCATGGGGCAAGTTGCTTAGCCTCTCTGAGCTTCTGTCCTATCCACAAAGGTGGCCATTTTTGTGGTCCACTGTACCTGCCAGGCCCTATGCTGAGAGCCTTTCAGGCACCTCACCATTTCCCAGAGTGCTCTGCATGTGGTGGCGGGGTGGCAGGGACCTGGGGACTGGCGAAGGGCTCCAAGTTTCCCTGAGCTTCTCACACAAGCCACTTTAACCCTAGTCTGCAGCCCTGGTCACCTCTGCTCAACTCCTCTTCCTTTAACCCCCTCTCCTCCTCAGCCCATTGCCTCAGGTTTCACAGCTATCCTGAATCTACCCCAACCCCACCCTGATCCCTGTCACCCTCATCTCTCCCCCTCCGTGTCTTCTGCCCCACTGTTTCCTCCCCATCAGTGCTCCATCCAGTCAGGCCTCTTGTCAAACCATGTCACCGCTCTGCTCCAAGACCTCCAGGGGCCATGTATCCATCTACCCAGGGAGACAGAACTAAAGCCCTGGCTCCTTCCCACTTGGGGCCTGGCCATCCCACCTGAGAGCTGATTGTCAGGTTTCCCCCACCCCCACCCACAGCATGACTGTCTCTCCTCTCTGTAGAACAGTGGACACTCCGGAGGAGCCTGGAAGTCAGCCAGGGCTGTGGACATGGCTGGCAGGTGCCTGTGTGCCAGGCTGTGTGCAGAGGGCCCACTGCCATCCCCTCCTCAGGGACAGTGCTGTGCCAAGAGCCCCGCCAAGTCCAGACCAACCTGGTCAACTTGAGTCCCCACCTGGGCCTAGCCCTAAAGGACACAACTGATCCTGGTCAGTGGATCAATTCAAGCTTCCTGCAGCAGAGCAATGTGCACCCATGGGCTGGGAGGCCCTGGGGAAAGGCCCGAAAGCCCACTGTGCAGCAGAGTAACCTGGACCTCAGTGGGACCACCGGTCCCCACCTCCAGGATAGCTTTAGACAGCGGACTCGCCTGTCCCACTGCCTGAGGCAGGTGTCCCCAGCCACAGATGTCCCCAGCCCTGACTGCAGCTTCACTGTGTGCTTTGTGCCTTTTGATGGGTGTGCACAGCCAGGCCCCAAACCCTGGCGTGGTCTGGGGAGCAGGGCCTCTAGGCCTGTGGGGGAGCCCCTCACCTTGGAGGACCTGACTGTCCCTGCCCAGAACCAAGGTCTGGACCCATCTCCCACTGCTATCCGTCAACTGCTGGCCTCTGTGAGCCACCTGGAGCGCAAAGTAGCCCATCTTGGGTACCGGGCATTCCAGGATCCCCCAGGTCTTGTACAGCAGGACCCTGGCAGTAGCCAGGCACCCCCTTCCTATCCCCATCCCTGCCAGCCTGTTCTTGCTCCCTGGGATGAAAAGAAAAGATGCACCCGAAGCCCCAAAGAAACTGCCTGTCTCCTAGAGATGCCAGAGGGCCAGTCTGGACTTGCAGACTCCCAGGCACAGAGCCAGCCAGTGTCGCCCAAGACCACCTGGGGGATGGTGAGTGGCAGTTTCCTAGACTCTGAGCAGGGGGTCCTTCCCACCCAGCCCTTAGGGCCAGGAGAGAAGTGTCCCCTAAGTCCTACTTTTGGCAGAAGGCACAGAGGGACCCCTAGGTTCATTCAAGGAGAGCCCAGACTTGGTTCTTCGGCCTCCTCTGGCACAGCCCAGAGAGTCCTACCTGGACAGGAAGGAGAAAGGGTCCCAGGGGAGCAGGCCAACACTGAGGAGAAGAAGACTTTCAGCCCACCAGCCACAGTCGCAGCCCCAGCCTGGAGGAGTGCCTGGCAGGTAGAGGCCCAAGGAGCAGGGCTGGGCTCGGGGCTCCAGTAGGCAGACTTGGCAGTAGTGTCCTGTGGGCTCCTTGGTCTGAGAGCAGTGTCATGTCCTCTTGCTTTTCCAGAACAAAGCCCAAAGTGTTGGAGCTCTGGAACCCCAGGCAGCTTGGTGAGGCCACACTGGGTGTGGGGGTTGGTGGGGGGGGCGGTCACACACTCCAGGGACAGCTCCTGGGGACCAGGCCTGCTGGAGAGAAGTTCTCCCATGTGAGATTTAACGGGGAGCCATAAGAACGGGTCTCTATAAGAATGCGAGGACTGAGCTCCTGGGTTTGGGTCACTGGGACTTGGAGACTATTGAGGCCACCAGGACTGTGGTGGTCGGGGACAGGGGATCTCCTGCCTCTGGAGCCTTTTGTTTAGGGTTTCTGTGAGAGAGATGTTCTGCAGTGTGAGCTAAGACTTCCTGCTGCAACATGGACACCACTTTTATGATGCTGTCCCCTGCCAGCTGCTCCCTGGGAATGGCTGAGCTGGTTCAGCCCCCTCATCAGCCCTGGTCTGTCCCCAGCCGACAGCTGCTGTCCAGATGTTTCAGAGCCTGGAGGCACTTGGCACAGAGACAGCGGGCAGTGGCTGCGGCTGTGACTCTGAGCCGCAGGCAGCCCTTGCGGAAAGGCCTCCAAGCACTGCGGTGGGCCCTGTGGATCCAGGAGGCCCAGCTGGAGGTGGCATGGGGGCGACACAGGAAGGCCCTGCTGACCCGGAGCTTCCGAGAGGTCAGGGGTCTCCATGTCGAGTCAGTGCCTGGGAGCGGGGGGAGGCTTAATCTACCAAAACAGGACCCACTGGCCACAGGTGGCCCCTCATAACTGATCACAGTAGAGTGTATAGGTCCAGACACTAGAATCAGCTCTGTCCAGGTTCAAATTCTGCCTCTATCACATTCTAGCTGTGTGACCTTGGACAAATTACTTAACTTCTCTGTACTTCAGTCTCTTTGTCTTTAAGATGGGATAATGATAGTTATTGTGATATTAAATTAATAGCTACAATAGACTGAGATCTGTGCCTGGCACATAGCAAGTGGGTGCTATTTTATTACTGGTTTGCCTGCCAGGGCTGGGAGGTTGCATCTCTGCTCATCCCTCCTTGGAAAGGGGTGCTCTGGGAAGGCCCCACCCTAGGTTTTATCTGTCAAGGAAAGTCCTACCTTTTGGGATCCATCTCTCCATTCATTCTTGCTTTCTCTCTTTCATTTCCAAGCAGAGAAGGGTAATGATTAAGACCTAAGGCTAGGGCCAGGCGTAGTGGTGCACACCTATAATCTCAGCTACTTGAGAGGTGGAGATAGGAGGATCAAAGTTGGAGGCCAGAATGGGTAAAAAGTTAGCAAGACCCTATCTGAAAAATGAACCAAACAGCAAAAGGGCTGGGGATGTGACTCAAATGGCAGAACACTTGCCTAGCAAGTTCAAGGACCCAATTTGGATCCCCAAGAACCCTTCCCTGATGCTCCCTTGGGAGGTGCATTGGAGGTGCAGCTGACACCCCTGTGCTCCTGTCTTCACTCAGTGGAGACGCCTGACTCTGCAGCAGAAACAGAGGCCACCCCACACCCCGGCTGCGTCGGGACGCCCTGCTTCTGGGGGAGGTCAGGGCCGAGGCCCCTCCTTGGGAAGAAAGGCCACCACGCACAGAGATGCAGGTGGGCTGGGCAGCTGGTGTCCTTCCCCTGTGTGGCCCCGCCCGCTAGCTTCCTGCCTTGCTGCAGTCACTCCCTTCCCTCACAAAAGAATGACTATGAGACAGGCAGATGCTAACTAAGATTTGAGCAAAAAAACCACCAATCACAGCATCATTTATAATTGTAAAAGAAGAAGCTAGGCGCTCCTAAATTCTACAGGAGCCACTCCTGTAATTCTAACTCCTTGGGAGGCTGAGCTCAGGAGGATTGAGTTTCAAGGGGGTTTGAGGCCAGCCCAAATAGTTCACGAGACCCCATCTCCCAAATAGCCAGAGCAAAATGGACTGAAGGTGTGGCTCAAGTGGTAGAGTGCCCACCTTGCAATGGCAAAGCCCTGAGTTCAAACCCCAGTCCCACCAAAAAAATAAACAAAAAAAGGCTAAAATGGCAATAGTGCTTATCTCTTGGATTAAAGTTGGTTATTTCCTTCTTTTCACCAAATTTCTAATACGGCTATTGTTCTTGCTCTTATTTTAAAACTGAACACATTTAATTTTATTTTTTAGAAGTACTGGGGTTTGAACTCTGGGCCTTGGGCTTAGGCTTGAGAATACATATGTTTATTTTAATACATATTTGTTGTAAAAAATAAATCTTAGTAAGAGGCAGGGGATGTGGCTGCCACGTGTGCAAGGCCCCCATACCACAGAAAAGTGAAATGTGTTGAAGAGAGTGAAGCAGACGTGGACCCCCCCCCACCCCTGCAATAGCTTAGAGAATCAGGAATGAAGTGAACTCTCTGGAATGGGGTGGGGCTGGTTCAGCACCTGCTGCTCCCAGAGGCTGAGGGCTCCTGCCTCACTGGAAAGGACATGTGGGGACATTGGTTTCTCTCTGGGCAGCTTCCCTCTTAGTTTAGGGAACCTGAGGCAAGCAGGGGGAGCCGGGCCGGTGCCACTGCAGCCTGGGCAGCGACAAGACAGTGGAGATGAGAGAGTCCAGATCGTTCAGGCACTGCAGCGCCTGGCAGGTGAGATGGTGGGCTCCTGGGGACAGAGCCACCCAGGCAGAGGCTGAGTGTTTACTTAGTATTTGTTTGGCAATGTCTCAGAGACCTTCTCATTTGAGACTGGCAGTGTCACCCTCATGAAACTGGGGCCCAGGGAAATTAAGGGAACAGTATGAGGACACCTAGCATGAAAGGGGCCCACACTTCATTTGTGTGCCACTGATGTGGATATGCTGCTCCTCGCCAGAGGCCTGAGTGTGGAGTTGACCATCACTCACTTGTGACTTCAGAGCTGGGGAGGCCTCTCGATCTTTCTCCTCCCTCCCTCCCTCTCTCCACAGCCTTCCTCCTGTGGTGCCATCAGAAGGACCAAGCCAGGCAGAAGAGGCAGGTCCTGGTGGAAGCCCCCTGGGCCACACAGAAGACTCAGAGGACAGGGAGCTCCCCCCAGGCCTGGTGCCCATGTGCTACAGATGGCCCAGCAGCCTCCGGGCCCCAGAGAGCCTGGCTGTGCAGGTAAGAGTACGTGGAGGAAAGCAGGAGTCAGCTCCTAAGATGAGATGCCAATCAGAAACCCAAACAGCAGCCAGTGACTGAGCTGGCTGAGTCATGCAGCCCACCTGCTCCCACATCCCAGTGGAACCCATGACTGGTAGGGGAACAGACAGTGTGTGCACAAATGCCACCCATTGTGTTAGTTTGTTTGAACTTGGATCTAAATAAGGTCCACGAGTTGGGTGTGGTGGCATATACTTGTAATCCCAGCTCTTGGGAGACAGAAGCGGGAGGATTGTGAGTTCCAGGGGAGCCTGGACTATACAGTGAGACCCTGTCTCATAAAAAAGAAAAAAGTCTATGTGCTGAAATTGGTTAAGAGGTTGGTCAGTCTTTTTGTTTTCGTCGTTGGTGGTGGTAGTGAGGGTGGAAGCCAGAGCCAAGTGCTCTTCCACTAAACTACACCTCCAGCCCCACAAAGTCCCTTTAACCTGTAGGATTCCCTCCATTTCCCCCCCTTGCAGTTTATTTGCTGAAGATTCAGGTTCCTTGTCTGCTAAAGTTCCCAACTGCCTGCATTTGCATATTTCGTTCCCTGGTATAGATTTCCCTGAGAACTTGTAACGCAGGAAGTGACTGAGATGCAGTTCAGTGATGTGAAGGATGAACAGTGCACCAGGCAAAGGGAACAGAGTGTGCAAAGGCCTCTGACAGGAGCATAATAACTCAAGGAGCTGGTGTGGTGATTACCACCTGTAATCCCAGCTACTCATGAAACTGAGGCAGGAGGGTCACTTGAGCCCAAGAGTTGGAGGCCAACCTGGGCAACATCCCAAAACCTAGTCTCTCTTGCCTCTCCCCTCAGTTTAGCAAATGTTTTTTAGTAAGGTAGGGCAAAGCAGGGAAAAATAGAAAGGGGAAAGGAGCAGCCCTGACACTCAGGAGGTAGGAGCAACAAGCTCAAAATGGTGGTCCTCATCCTGGGTGTATTTATACCTTCTGGAGTGAGCAGGGAAATCCAGTTTAAAATTTTCCTGGATAGTGGGCCATGACTCCAGTGGTAGAGCACTTAACTAGCAGTCACAAGGCCCTGAATTTAATCCCCAGTACTGCAATAATAAATGTAAATAAATAAAAAAATCCTAGTTAAGTAGAGATCCCCAACTCTTAAGAGGAAAAAGAAAAAACCTCAGTGTGCAGTAGTCACGCTGGTCTCGTTAGTATGGGTGGCGGCTGAGGGCTCTGAGGTGAGGATGGAGAAGTATGAAGCATCAGACCACAAAGGGCCTTGCAGGCCATGGAGTGGAGTTGCCATTTTATCCTAAGAGCCACCAGGCTGCTGCAGGAGGATTTAGCCAGAGTGAGATGAGTCTACATGAGATTGGAAAACGTCACTCTGGCCACCAAGTGGGAACTGGCTGGAGGGGCCAAGGGTGGGTGCAGGAGGCCAGGTGAGAGGCTGTTGGGGCCATCCAGGCACCCAGAGGCAATGGTGTCTGCCCTAAGTAGGTGGTATGTTCAGGTCCCAGCTGCCCCACTTCACAGATTGGAAAACAGAGGCCCAGAAACCCTCAGGGCTGACCAGAGGCCTCAGAGGTGTGTCTGGCACAAGGCAGGTGGCTGGAGCGTCACTCAAGGATACTTTTTGTTTGGCGCTCTAGGTGCTTTGGGGCCTGGCGACAGTTCATGCACAGAGGGGCTCGGTGCCGGGACCACGTGGCCAACTGTTGGGTGAGGACCCTGAGGCAGTGCCTGAGACAGTGGGTCCAAATGAAGCAGCTCCAGACCTCAGATGGGGCAAAGGTGACACAACTTGCCCTCTGCTGGCAGAAGATGGGTGAGCAAGGGGTGGCAGAAGGGTCCCCTTCCCTCCCAGCCGGAGGGCCAGCAAACCTGGCCACTTCAGCTGCTCCTCAGAGGACCCCAGTGGGATGCGTGGATTCTTGTGGGAAATAATAAAAGGGGGCTGTTCTGGGAGGGCAGCTTGCCACCCCTGGGGGTTCAGGACAGAGCCAGGCTTCATCCCCTGCCCCATCATGAGCTACCTGGGTGTGAGAGAGACTGTCCCATCTCCTCCCTATGGGCCTGCTTAGTAGGCTGTTCTACGTCCTACTCAAGGACTGGCCCTGCTCTTAGGGGGCTTCTGGTCTGTTGGTGGGGAGCATGGTCTTTGAGGCTCCCCAGAAGGGAGGGTTTGGAGGTGGTGGAAGGAGGCAGTGTCCATGAGGGATGAGGCCCCAAGATGGAGGCTGACGCTGCAGCTATGCATGGCTTTGGGCAGAGGGAGGCCCATGGTGACATGGCTCACTTATCTCTTGACTGCTTCTCAGGGAACATGGCCCTTGGCAACTCAGCTCTGGGAGCGACCAGAGCCCGTGGCTTGGGGACAGTGGCCCAGGCCTGGGAGCCAGGCCAGAGCTCCCTACAAGAAGCCTGCCGGAACTTGGCCCTGCAACGGGCCCTGCAGCTCTGGAGGTTACGGCTCCACCAGCACCAGCAGGCCACGTGAGTGTCCAGGAGCTCGTGACCTAGGGGCACAGTGTGGACATGTGAGCAAGGCTCACTCAGAGAGCAGTGTCCCAGAGAGCACAGACCACATCTCCCTCCTCCCTGCAGCCCCAGCATTGTGATGGCTGGCAGATGCCAGGCCTAGGAGGTGGCCCAAGGACCCTGTGACAGTGGTTGAGCAGAAAGCTGCTGGAGGCCCAGAGTAATACCTTCTTGGTCTGCCTTCCTGAGGACCATTGGTGCCAGGATTCAGAGTCCAGGCTGGGAGTGGGGAAGCTGGGTGTCCCTGCTGGGATGTCAGTGACCTAAGCCAGCAGTTGCAGGGATAAAAATTCTGTCCTTAGCCAGGCACAGTGATACACCTGTAGTCCCAGCTACTCCAGAGGCAAGACGACTATGGAGATGAGGCCAATCTGGGCAGCATAGACAGGGGCTCCGTCTTTTAGAAAAAATTCTGTCCTTGAAAGTCAACGTACCTAACATCCATCATGTCCACCCCCACTTGACCCACTTGGACCCTCTGTCTCTTTTGGTGCAGCCCTGGAACTTAATTCCCATGACCCGAATGTAGCCTCCCTCCTCCAGCCCATCCTCCAGCCTTTGGGCACCAGGGCATAGCTCATATCGCCTGCAAACTCACCGGGGCTGCCCAGCTGACCTGCAATCAATTCCAGGTCGGCTGCTGTTTGGAAATGACCTTCCTGGGCCTCAACTGTGAATGTGGGCTGTGGGGTGCAGCTCACTCCTGATCAGTGACACAGCCCCACCTTGCCTGGGAGAGAGCAAGGACAAGTCAGGTGATGCAGGTGGAGCATCAGTCTAGACTCAGCTGCTTACCAGGGAACCGGAGCAGCTCTGGAAAGGTCTGGAAGCCCAGGCCACACTCAGAAGTCAGAATCTCTAGGGGTGGGACCAGACTAGGCATCAATTTTTATTTGATTGATTGATTGTGGTGCTGGGGACAGACCCTCGAGGCCTCCCCACATGTTAGGCAAGTGTTCTATCACTGAGCTATGGAGTCCCCATCCGTCCCAGTGTGTGGCTAGTCCAGGAGGTGATGGCACAGGGCCCTCTATCTGAGTGTCTGTCGAGCCCCTCCTCTAGTTTGGCTCCCTCGTGGTGGCTCCCTCGTGGTTGGGTAGACCCTGGTCAGCAGCCCCACCATAGCCAGGGGTGAGGGGGGCTGGGGACTCACTGTCCTTTCTGTAGCTCCTTCCTTCAGGGCACGCAGCAGCAGATGCTACGGAGCATCTTGAACTGGTGGCACTTGAGGGTGTGGGGTCCAGATGCCCCATCAGTCAGCAGCAAGGCCACCTTGGCCCCAGAGCCAGGGGTCGGTGGCTGGGGAGGGGAGGCCAGACTGGAGAAGGTGAGGGGCAGGGCCTGGGGTGGGGACTTAGGACTCCTCCTTTCGCATCCTCTGTGAGAGCATCCCATGGGCAGCCTTGGAGGCTGCAGGGGCGGTGTCTTCTGCCCTGGCAGGTGCAGGCCCAGCAGTCCCTGGGGACACCAAGGTGGTGCCGGCGTACCCTCCAGAGGTGGTAGGAACCCCTCCCCGGGCAGGGTGAGCCATACTGCCCACCATGCTGGGGACTCGCTGCTTCCCAGCTGCTTCTCCCACCAATCCTGAGCCTTCACAACAGCGTCTCCTGGAGTCTGCATACTCCCCTCTTACTCCCCAGTCGGCCTGGCCTCCAGCCTCAGGGTACTTGTTTGGAAAGGTCACGGCTGAGGTTCACTCATTAATCCATTGATAGCCCAGTGCTTGACAGTGGTCTGCCTGGGTCCTAATTCCAGCTTTGCACCTCACTGAGATCTTGGGCAAGTTGCTTGACTTCTCTGGGCCTCTGCTTCCCTATCTATAAAATGGGGTAGTACTCACCCCAATGGGCCATCAACGGGGTAGGGGCACATGCATCCCCTGGCACAGCACCTAGCAGTGTGCCTGTCCATAACAGTGTTTATGGCTGGTGGCTGAGCACAGGACATGGCATGGGGGCTGAGGGTCCCTTCTTATCTCCATCGCTTATCATTATGACCTTCGGAGGGGCATTTGACCTCTCCAATCTCAAGCAACCCACCCTCCCCAGCAATGGGAACAGGGAGAAGCCCCTCCCTCCTGCTCAGGGGAGGATAGAGGAGGGCTGGGCTGGCCAACAGGTGGCACTGACCATCCTCAGGGTGAACACTCCCCTTCCCAGCATCCTCCTCAGCTGGAGTCACTGGACAACAGTTCAAGGGGTCTGGAGAGAGCTGGCTGCCCACTGGGCACGAGACCAGAGCTGCAGGGCTGCCCTGGTCCTGTGGTGAAGGCGACTGGCACAGTGGCAGGAGGCAGAGCGGTGGGCGCAGGAGCGGGGCCGAGGACTGGTGCAGGGTGCCCTGCACTACTGGCACTCACGCTGGCAGAGTGAGCCAAGGACTGGGTTGGGGGAATTGTGGGTGAGGGGAGGACCAGGGTGCATTAGTGAGACCCAAAGTTCCACAGCTGTAGCACAGCCTAGAAATGGGACCCCACAGGGCACACCCAGGAGGGTGGCAGAGCAGGATCTCAGGGCTGGGACTCTGCAATCTTGGGTTCGGGTCCCTGCTTTTCCCTCCCCTGGCTGTAAAATGGGGGTGGCATAGCACCCTTCTCATAGAGATCCTGTGAGGCCATCCACAGGAAGTGCTGGGCAGAGAACCCAGCTCCCACTGTTACCATCACTTTCACCTCCATCCTTGCCACCCTTGTGTTGCCTCCAGGTCTGAGGTGGGGGAAGGGTGAGCAGAGTTAGAGCGCTCTTGGAGCCCAGCAGACTTAGTTGGGGGAGCAGTGGAAAGGGAAGTTGAGGCAGGGGACAGAACAGGCCAAGCCAGGTTGGTGGGAGGACTAAATTTAAGCTGGCTGAGGCTGCTTGGGAGTGTGGCCAGAGAAGGAAGGGTCATCCAGAGAGGTGGGGACAAAAGAAAGGGTGTTTTCTTTGCACTTGATTTGACCCCAGCTAAATCACAGTCATAGCCCCAGCGGCCTCCCTGACCTATTGCTATGTACCAAAATAGCCCAATACTTACTCGTTTTAATGAATTCATTGTAATGCTGGGGATCAAGCCCGGGGCCTTTGCACATGCTAGGCAAGTGCTCTACCACTGAGCTACTTTCCCCCACACCTTTCCTTGCTAGTTTTAAACCATGGACATTTAGCATCTCACAATGCCCATGGGTCAGAAGGAAGGGAGGGAGGCATGGCTGAGCCCGGCTCCTCTGCTTCCCCACTTCCCTCAAGGCTGTAGTGATGTGGCCAGCCAGGGCTGCAGCCCAGCTGAAAAGCTCAGTGGGGCTGAAGCACCCACTCCAAGCTCCTCCTCAGAGCTTCAATGGCTTACCTAAAGGAAGTGAGGGAACTAGCCTCAGCTAGAAGCTAGACCTTTCATCACCTGACCCTGGAAGTGACATCCCATTACTGCTGCTGAATTGTGTTTGTTAGGAGCAGGTCAGTTAAGGCGGGCACTCAAGGTGGGCACACAACACAGGACATGGACGCCAGGAGCACGGGTCACTGTGGTTGCCCACGACACCAATGCATTATCTTCACGGGCCAGGGCAGGGTTTAACTGTTTGGGAAGCTCACGTCATGTCCACGGGGGACAGCTGCTTCTCCAGCCCAGTTCCCGTCCATCAGCATGCTGGCTCACGGTTGCCAGACCTTCTGGTTTCTAAAGAAAAAAATGGAAATCTTGATTTTTAAAATCTGAATTCTGTGTTGCCTACACATTGTCAAGAATCTTAAACCAGGGGCTGGGGGTATAGCTCAGCGGTGGAGTGTATGCTCAGGGTGAGTGAGGCTCTGGTTCCATCCCCATCTTCCAAAAGAACAAAACAAAAACCCCCAACACCTCCATTCCTTGAGTTGGGTTGGCCTGGTGAGCAACAGGACGCCATCAATGGAAGATTTTAGACCAGAGAGTAGGGGTAACCACCTCTGTTCCCATGTGGGTAGGAGGCAGAGGGCCAGCTGAGCAGGACCTGGGGAGAGGCGGGTGAGCACACAGTGGCCCTTCCTCATCTCTCTGGCCCCAGGGCAGCACTTCCTGCATGAACAGTGCCAGAGGTGGGGGCAGGTCCACCTCCAGGCCCTGCAGAGGGCTGGGTTCCAGCACTGGCAGCGGGCAGCGGCTCGTCAGAGACAAATGAAAAGGTGGGGAGACCTGGGGTGGGGAGCTGGCCATGCCCACCCTGGAAATGCAGGGAGGGAGCCCGGGGCACGGAAGGACTTGGGAGGGGAGGCACCTAGGCTGGAGGCCTGGGACCCAGGAAACAGGGGGCATGAAGGGAGACCCCACCTGGAGACCAAGGCCTATGACTGCTAGAGGTTTGGTGGTAGGTGGCAGGCCCCTGCCCTCACCTACGGCCCTGATGAGTCCACCTTCTGGCCATGTCAGCCAGCTTTGGAGGACAGGTGAGACAGCAAAAGTGAATTACTCAGATATCCACAATAGGGCTGGAGGAGGAGTCCTAGTCCCAGAGTGTCCCCTCACAGTGGCCGAAGAGAATGAAACTGTTCTAGGTGCATGCCTATAATCCCAGCTACTCAGGAGGCAGAAGGATGGACACTCAGGTGGATCATGGTCTGAGGCCAGTCCTGATCAAAAACTCAAGACCCTATTTAAAAAATAAAAAGGGCTGAGAGTATGGCTCAAATAATAGAGTGCTTGCCTAACAAGCATGAGGTCCTGAGTTCAAACTCCAGTACCACCAAAGAAACAAAACTGGTTTTTAATTGGAACTGAGAATGGAGGTGCACACCTGTAATCACAGCAAATCGGGAGGCACAGAAAGTTTGAGACCAACTTGGAAAAAGTTATTGAGATCCTGTCTCAAAACAAAAGAGCTGGGGGCAAGGCTCAAGTGGTAGAGTGCTTACGTAGTAAGGACAAAACCCTGAGTTTAACCCCAGTACTGAAAAAAAAAAGGGTTGTTTTTTTTTGTGATGCTGGCACTCAAATCCAGGGTCTCATGCAGAAGTTGTAATTAAAGGGAGTCACTGTAGTGAAACTTATGTGTGGTTCATTAATGAATATTTTTAAATTAAGCAGTAGGGACAGAAGAGAGATGGGGTCCTGTAACTTTTTGCCTGGGCTGGCTTTGAACCACGATCCTCCCAATCTCACCTCCCAAGTAGCTAAGATTACAGGAATGGGCACTGTGCCTGGTGGTCAAGGCATTTTTAAGACACAAGGCTGTGTGTATACACCATGCACTAAGGTTATAGGGCATTTGCAGGTGTCATTTTGAATAAATGTGACCTTGGATTCAGAGCCAGCCAGGCCCCTCCTCTGTTCCTGTTTTGCAGCTACTTCCAGGCTTGGTGTCAGTTTGTGAGAGACACAGTGGTGACCCGGGCCCAGCATGGAGCCTTCCAGGATAGTCTGTGGGGAAGAGCACTAGGGGCTGTGTTTGCCACCTGGCGGGAGGCTTCCTGGGCGTAGGAGCAGCGTGTGGCCCGGGCTTCCGTGGTGCACTGGAGAAGCTGTTTGCAGCCTGGCCAAGCAGACAGGCATTGGAGGAGGGCCCGGGCCCATCAGGACTTCATGGCATGGCGAGTTGCCCTGGGCAGTCGCTGTGAGGCCCAGCAGCATGCAGAAGGGAAAGCTTGGGCAGGCCTGTGCTGGACCACGTGGGTGCGTGAGTCTAGCCTTGGCCAGGGCAACCAAGCCCATGATGCCCAGCAGCTGAGTGCCAGGTAAGTGCCTGTGGGCCTTGAGCTTGTTTTGAGTTCAAGGGTAGAGTGTATTGGGTTGGCTAGGTGACAGGGAGAAGCCATCACCAGCTTTGCCACTTTCTCGCTCCTTGGGGGAGAGGGGGTCTTGGACTTTAGTGGTTCTGCCTTGCAGGTGTGTGCAAGCAACTCAGACAGGTCCAGACACACAGCAACTGGGCAGTGTGTGTGCACTCTTGCTAGGGAAGGGGAGGCAAAATGTAGCTGGCAGGTCTGTCCTGTCCATCTCCTAAACAGGATGCTTGTCCCTGTGGTGTGACATTCTGCCCCTTCCTGCCATTCTTCATGCCCATTTAACCAGATTCTCCAAAAGAAGAATGGGGACACACAGGCCTGAGGCTTTGTCCTAGAGGCCCCACCCACAGAGCACTGGGGGTAGGGCTCCTGCAGGGCTCCCCTTAGAAGTTTTGGCCTGATAGCTCAGGTGTGGTCTTTTCCACCAGGGTCCTAGAGACCTGGGCACAGTCAGCAGCCCGGGGCCAGGTCCAGCGAGTGGTCAGCACCCAGCTCCAGCAGGCTGGGCTCAGGCGCCTCCTGCAGACCCACTGGGCTCAGTGGAGGGCAGTGCTGCTCAGAGTGCGGCTGGAACTGAGGACTCAGGTCCAGGGGGCCAGGCTTAGGCACTGGCCCAAGCTGGCCAGCAGAGGACGTCTCTTGCTGCTGATGGACACCCCAGCCCCTTGGAAACAGGTGAGGTGGGAAGTCCTAGACATCCACAGAGGGCAAGCCTTAGATCAGCTTGTTTCAGCCATGATGGTGTCATGGCTAGATGGATCTCCAGGGCTCAGTACCCTTATAAATAGCACCCTTACCCAGTTCTTGGATGCCTTCTTGGATGCCTTCCTGGACAACACTGGACATCAGCAAACACCTCCCCCAACCCCCCAGGGTGTCACCCCCAAGCAGGTCTGGCTGCAAAGAAAAATTTGTGTCTCACTATACATCCTGGTGTACTCTAGAGCAAGATAGGTACATGGGGATAGTAGCAATTTTTTTGTCAATTTCTTTATTGGAAATATTATGAACAAAAAAAAGTCACAAAATATAAAGTACAAAAATCCCCCAAATTTAGTAATTCTCTCTACCCATAGGTAACCTCCAGTCTCCCTTCAGACCAGAAGCTATTAGTTCTAACATCATCAAACAGTAGTAAGAGGCTGATAGCCTAGCAGGAGGGAAGAGGCCACCAGGCACAAGAAAAAACCTGCACAGCAGTTTGGGGACATGGTGTTGAAGGACCCAGCCCCAAAGATCCTGGCAGGCCAAACGGTGTTTCTGAAGATAACATGGCATCACCAAGAATCTGGTTCAGACTGCCAGGAAGAATATGATAGATGTTAGAGTCTAAGAAAAACATGAAAGTGGGTTTTGCTTTTTTAAATGGAATTGAGAGACTAACTTTGGTGGTTTGCAAAATTCACATACACAGGGTCACAGCAACAGCAGATTCTGAGGGCTCAGGGTATTTTTTTTTTTAAATTCAGAACCTCAGGCTTGCTAGGCAGGTACTGCACTGCCTGAGCCATTCCGTCAGCCTGTATTTTATATTTTATTTCTTGATGTGTTATGGGACGGCTTTTTTTTTTTTGAGACAGTCTCTATGAGACAGGCTGGCTTAGAACTCACAGTCGTCTTGCCTCTGTCCCCATCCTCCCCCAATGCTAGGATTACCACCTCCAGCTGTGATCTTTTTTGGTAGTACTTTTATACTTTCATTCCCCTGCTGTCAGCAAAAGGCAAGGCTTCTGTACACTGATGAAGAAACTGGAGCTAATTCCAAACCCTGCTCCCTACTCAGTCACACACACCCACGTAGCCCTCACCTGATGGCACACGCAGGTAGTAAGCCATCTCGTGGTGGCACGGATTCCTCTCAGTTCCTAGTCTATGGACTCGGTCGGGTTGCTTCTGTGAAGTGAGGCCTGGGTAGGGCTGGACCTGGCCCCTGCAGCTATTACTAGTCCACCCCTCTACTTGGATGTCTCCAGCCAGGTGGGAGGATGAGCTGAGGAGGCCACACACAAGGTGAGCCTCACCAAGGACAGGGACAGGCCCCAGGAGATCCAAGCTCACTGGGTTCCGTTTTGCCATCTCTGGCTGTTCCCACAGACCCACAGCTGCTGGACACAGGGTGCAGGGCCTGTGCCAACAGGGCAACACAGCTGCAGTGGACAGAAGACACAGAGGGACACACCCACATCCCGGGCTCAGTGTATGAGAGCAGCCCCCGGTGGCTACCAGCCCTCAGGCCAATCCTTCCAGTGTGTTCACTGCATTCCCCACCCCACTTCCTCGTCTTAATCTTGTTTCTCCTTCCTGTCTGTTATTTCTCTGGGTAGCAGCCTGCAGCCTGGAGCCTGGAGGCCCAGGGTGATGAGGAGGAGGGGGAAGGGCTGAGGCTGAACCTTTGCTCCTCTTCAGTATTATCAGCCTCTGGGTGGCTGAGGGGACAGCTGCCCTCTTAACTAAGGTATTAACCTCTTCTGACCCAACTCCCATTTCCAGGGGACAAAGAGCCACCCCTCCACCCTGCCTTCCAGCTCTGGCTGCAGTGGCCCGGATGCCATAGCTGGGCTCCCAGCCAGCTTCCTATAGGACCAAGAGGGCTCTGCAGTTCTGAGGCCAGGGCCCTCCAATGCCAAAGGGAGACCCCCTCCAAGGAAGCTGGGGTAGGAGCAGCTGTGCATGTGGGGGAGGAGAAAGCCCAGGCCTGGCCTTGAAGATGTCCTAATCCCTCTAATGCTTTGGGTCACAAGGAGGAAGTACCTACAGCACTGGCGTCTTGAGGCTCTGCTTCACAGGTTCCAGACTTCCCAGCAGGCCAGGGTCCTGGCAGTGACGTGGCAGAGCTGGGTACACACTCAAGGGGTGGAGCGGCTGTCCTGGGCCCTGGTGCGTGGGCTTGGCCCCTCTCCACTCCACCCTGCAGATGCCCCAGGGTGCATTACCCTCTTGATCCTATCCTCAGCCTAACCCTAGAAACAGTCTCTCAAGCTGTCTGAAACACTGGGGGTGAAACATCTGCTTGCACCCCCGATGACACCCCTTGTCTCACACCCTTTTGTCCTGGTGTGGCAGAGTGCAGAAGGGCTGGGGCTGCTGAAAGCATGAGGCCTTCTTTGTCAATTCTCCCCATAGCTCAGACAGTGGCAGCTGAGGCAGGCCTGGAGCGTGTGGCAGAGGCAGGTCCTGCAGCTGCAGGTGACCAGGCGGCTACAGCAGGAAGAGGACAGCTGGGTCCTTTCCCAGGTATCAGCCAGGCAGCCTTCCAAAACCAGTGCCATCTCTGTCCAGTGCTGAGCTGGGGTCTTCCCTGCTGGCCACCTCAGGGTCCCTTTGTTTCAGTGCAAGGGTCAGTTTCCTTCTACATACACAGCCTGGATGCTGGAGCCCTTGATTTGACTGGTGGCCATGAACTCAGCCTAGTGTAACTGTCCCTCAATCTTGGAACAATAAGGCTGAGCCTGTGGCAATGGCCGTTCAAGCCAGCCCCTGTAGGGTCTGAGTGCTTAAGTACCTGTGCTTTCATTTGAGCCTGTCATTTGTCCTGGGGGAGGATGGGCTGACTGCCTGAGGCAGAGGGAGGGGCCTTTTAGTGGGGACCCCAGTTGGGCACAGGTGTCACTCTAGCAGGCAGAGCAGACTCTGGAAGGAGCCTGAGACAAACAGCCTTTCCTGCCCCTCCCTGATTCCAGGCCTTTGAGAAGTGGCACCAGCACCTAGCAGCCAGGAACCCTAGGAGAGAAGCCAGCAACAATATGAGTCCCCTGAGCAGGCCAGACCCCAGGATCCCTGGAAGCAGGCCAGCAACTGCCCAAGCCCCAGGTGTGGTGGGCTTGGGGCAGAGCAAGGGGCCCAGTTGCAGCTGCAACTTGTTCCCATGTTATAAAAAACCAGAATTGAGCCCAGCCTTCACAACAAATGGGCCCCACAGACCTGGGAGCACGGTAACACCTGATCTGCTTACCTAAAGGAGGTGAGGGAACTAGCCTCAGCTAGAAGCTAGACCTTTTATCACCTGACCCTGGAAGTGACATCCCATTACTGCTGCTGAATTGTGTTCTAGAAGAAATAAAAGGCCCTCCTCATCCCAGCTGCTTCTTTTCCATCTCTCCTAAAGGCTGCTGTAGGCAGCTGGACCTAGGAGGGGAGGGAAGAAACCCTCTCTTCTGTCTGTCCTCATCTACTCTGCCGACACCCCCCACCTGGTTCAGGCCTCCTTCCATCAAGCCAAGCCACACCCAGTAGGCTTGGGGCCAGGACCCGGCAGTGGTCTGTACCTGCTGGTCACTGCTCCAGGCAGCAGAGTCTGCAGGCTGACTCCCGGGATGAGTGCCAGGAGACAATTTCAGGCCAGGCTGAACAGAGGGGCCACCAGCTGGCAGGAGCACCTACCTAGAAATGAGCGAGGGCTGGACTGCATTCAATCCAGGAGAGCTGGGCCCCGATCCAGTGGACCTCATCTCTGCCTCTGACAGTTAACAGGCAGAAGGGAGGTCAAGGGCCCACCAACCACTGGGGTCAGGACTGCCTTTACCATACAGGGCACTTCTACCTCCAGTCACCAGAACAGATGACCATTTCAAAGCACAGCCCTGGGGAGGGGAGAAAAACCCAGCCTCTCAGGCCGAAGGTGGCAAGAAATACTTGCATTGTTAGGTGTCAGCCCAGGCCCATCCCGAGGCGTGGTGTGTGGCTAGCAGAGTGTCTCTCTGCTCAATCACAAATAGAACTTGTGATTGGGCCCGGATGCCAGTGTCTAGGAGGTGGAAGTGTGTGGCACCTTTGCTCTGCTATACTGTCCTCAACACCATGCGTGAGCGCTGCCTGTTTTCACTCTGCCCACAGGCCCCAAGCACCCCAAGTTCACACTGGGTCCCAGGATAACTCCCAGAGGCTGCCGTGGTGCAAGGGCTCGCTTGCAACAGCCAGTCTTCCTGGAGGGTGGTGCTTACCACCAGAGAGCACCAACAGGCTCCCATGTGGTGTCTCAGGTCCAGCCAGAGCCTGGAACACCTCCCACAGTCTAGCTGCCATTATCATGTGGGGAGTGGAGGCCAGGGGTTGGGGAAGAGACAAGGGTTCCAGGAGAATCAGGACGGAGAGGAAGGCAGGAGAGACCAAGTGGCCCAGCTAACGATGTCAGGCCACAGGGTCACGGAGTGGCTGTCTCCTGCTCAATCCGGGCAGGCCTGTTGAGCAGCTCAAATGTGTCTTCTACTATCTGCCACAGGCAGTTGTCCAGCGGGAACTCATTGTCCACCAGGTTGACCAGGAAGTAGTTGTCGTGGATATACTGGATGATCATGCGGGACGGAGACTCCTCCTCATACAGCTTGCCCCACTGCTCAGTCCACAGGGCGAAGGCTTCATCCTACACACACACACACACACACACACACACACACACACACACACACACACGCCAAGGTCAACAGGGCTGCCCCCAGATCAGGGCTCCATACTAGCACTCACGGCTTCTGCTGTACCCTACAGGACGTGTCTAGGCACAGGAGGCCCACTTGCCAGTACCATTCCCGCCTGGCCCAGAAGTAACCACCACACATGGCCCCCAACACCACACTTGGGGCCCAGGCACACTGTCTGGCCCAAGTCCTCAAGGTGGCACGGAAGGCCCCTTCCCAGTTCCCTTACCTTCCAGAACATGAAGCTGACAGGATCCACTACCGTGGGCTGGATGATCTCCCGCCCAGGGAAGATGCCCCATGTGACGGCGTTGGGCTGCAGTTCAGGAGCATTGGTGATGTTCTCACCCTGAAGGGTGGGGAGGGAAGGGGCAGGGGCAGATCAGGCAGAGTCACCTGCAGCCTTTCAGTTCCTGGAGACTCTCAGGTAAACTCCCAGGCCGCTTCCACTGCCCTCCCAGGCCAGCACCTCTGAGCATGGTGCTGCTCTCCACTCAAACCCGAGACCCAGAGGCATCCTGGGAAGCTCCTTTCTCCTCCACATGCAGCCAGCTGGACCTGCCTACTCTCTGCCCTGCTTCCTTTCACTGCAGGCCTGGTTTTTACCTGGGCATAGGGCCCCCCACTAGCCTTCCTGGCTCTGGCTCTCTGCCCTTGTTACTCACAGAGCTGACCACCGTGATCTACCTAAAATGAAACAGGGACCCAAGCTACTCCACTGCTGGAGAACCTTGCCTTTAGGGAACCCCAAATTCCAAGCAGGACAATCAAGACCTTTGGCCCCCTGCTTGGCACTTCTGCTGCCTTCTCCAATTCCCAGTTTCCCCAGACAGTACAGTGCCTTTTGCCCATTCTCTGCCCTTGCCCTAGAATGCCCTTCTCCCTTGTAAGCCAACTTGTCTTTGTTCCAGTCACAGAGGACCCCTTCCAGAAACCTTCCCTGAACTCCCAGGTTTGATGTTCTTCCTCTCAGTGTAGAGCATCCTATACTGAACTTGACTTTCCTACTTAACAATGATTTGCAATTTTTCCATTCATTTCCCTCACTAGTGCCTGCCCAATAGGTTGGGAGCTCTGTGAGAGCAGGGGCCTGGTTTTGTCTATATCTGTCTTGTCTTTCATGATACCCCTGGCTTGGGCAAGGCGTTCAGTGATTGTTTAAGTAATAAATGTGTGTGTCCAGGCTGGAGGAGTAGCTCAAGTGGTAGAGCACCTGCCTAGCAGCAAGTGGGAGGCCCTAGTTCAAACCCCAGTATCACCAAAAAAAGTTAAAAAAAATGTGGGTGTCCTCAGGCCAGGTGCTCTGGCCCTGCTGAGCCCTGTCTGAAGCCGGGTGCCAGCCTACCTTCACATCCACAATGTGGTAATTGACCCGGAGCTCGTACTTTCTCAGCACCTGCAGGAGTGCCTCCACTGTCTCTCGGGAAGTGAAGAACTCTAGGTAGGCCTGTGGGAGACGGGTGACCATCATGTCAACCTCTGCTCCTTGTCAGATGCCCTTTCCACGTGCTGCAGCCCCCGTCAGATGCCAGTCCTCCTGACTCTCCTGAAAGGGCCCCCACAGGCACACATGTAGTCACTGAGGACAGCAGGATTACAGGTGGCCCTGGGACTGAGGATGAAATGTGGAGCTAGCAAACACATGAGGAAGGGGGCAGATGAGGTTTCTCAGCCTGGACAACTTTCCCAGCCACTAGAGAGAAGCCACTGGGAGCTGAAGACAGGCAGCAGGTCTGACAAACAAGGGACATGAGAGGCCCAATGTGGTCATTGAATGACAACACTGACATCTTCTCTAGTACCGTATCCATGGGGAAGGTGGGTTTATTTACATTCATTTGCTTGCTGGTAGAGTTCAAGCATTAAGAGTGCCTGCCAAGCAAGCATGAGGTCCCAAGTTCAAACCCCAGTGCCACCAAGAAAAAAAAAAGAAAAAAAAAAAAGAATGTACTTTACATTCATTTGCTAGAATGATCACATGTACTTTGGCTTGGGGAAGTGGAACCAGCTAGCCACACAGCTGGGAATCCAATCTGAGGCCAGGGCCCACAGGCTTTGGTTCAGAATGCAATTTAGCTCCAGCAGCCCTGGGATAAAGGTGTCAACCATAACAGCAGTGACAGCTCCCATCTAGTGACTGCTTCCTGTGTTCTTCCCATGGGCTGAGCACTTTACGTGCTTTGTCACTTTCACTTCCAGAACACAAAATACACCCCATTTTATACTAGGCAAGTGACCTGCCTACCCAGGTCCATCTAATTTAAAGTAGGAGCTCCTATTTACCCCCCACTTTGCTATTATTCAAAGTAAACAGCCCGGGAGTGAAAGCCCAGAGCTCTGGCCCAATCTCTAGGGAAGCCCTGGGTGATGGCTGGAGTGGGGCAGACCCTGTACCACCACACCTTCTGGAAGACATAGCCCCCACTGGGGCCCCAGCCCACAATGGGGTCAGAGGACGGCTTTCCGTTGATGTTGGGCTGGGAATTGATGGTAAGGATGCCCTGCCGGTTCACACGAAGCAGCTCCTCCTTCATCAGGTTGGTCTCGGGCGCCAGGGGATCATCATTCCAGGGCAGGCAAGTCACCTGGTAGGGGAAGGGTGACAGAGCTAGGGTAATGATAGGTCTGGACTGGGGCCCTCCCTCTCAATGTCTAGCCTGTCTGGCTCCATCAGCTCCTCCCAGGTAGGTTTCCCAACTCACCCTTTTCCCTTAGCTGAGGTGCCCTGTCTACAACATGAGACAAGGCAGCTCAGGGAGGGCAGTCACAGCCCCCTGGTCTAACCCCAGCACCACTCACCTTGTAGCCCTGCCGGTTGGGCTCTCCAGAGAGATAGCTCGCAAAGACTTCAAAGACACTCTCTTCGCTGGTGAGCTCCTCACCCCACATCTTCAGCAGCTCTTCCGTGGGGGATTTGCTTTTCAGGTAAAAGAGGTAGTAGTCCTTCAGCTCCCCGAAGGCTGGCGAGGATGAGTTGCCCCTGGCAGGGAGTGTGGAGAGGTCAGGGCACATTCCTACCCTCAGGCTTCTGACAGAGAGCAGCTGTCACCTTATGCCCAGGAAGCCATTCCTGGAAATCCTTCCTTCCTCCTCCCAGACACCAGGATTTCCTGGCAGGGAGTGCCTGCCAGCCCTCACCAGCGGCCATTGGGAAACTCGTCCCAATCCTGGGTGCGGTAGATGTAGCTCTTTGGTCTGGAGGCCCAGAAGATGGGACGCACATCTTCCTCTCGGCGCTTAGGGTGTGCACTGACGGCCCAGGGCAGGGGACGCCTGATGAGGATGGAGACAGAAAGGACAACAGCTTGGACGGAGGGAGCCCAAGTAGAGGCACACCACTGGGCCTGGCTTCTGGGATCTGACTTTAAAGCACATGGAGCTCCCTCTGAGGGTGAAGCCTTGGGGACCCAGCCAGCAGCAGCACAGAAGAGCCTGGTAAGCAGTGCGGAACCTCACTGCGCCGACTCTTCTGGGGGTGCTCCCTGGGCCTCTGCCCTCACCTGGGGTCCTCAGTCCACATGCCCAGGCGCTTCAGCACCTCTGTGGTGGCCATTTCGCGGTTGAGGGTGTAGAAGTGAAGGCCTGGCACTTGGCCACTGGCCAGGAGCTCCTGGCACAGGCTCACAGCCAGCTCAATGCCATAGTTTCGGATGGCAGCATCGTTGTCTTTGATTGGCTCAATCACATCCTTGATCTGCTGTGGCACTTCCAGCTTGGACAGCTTCACAAGCTGCCGAAGGGAGGAGTAGCCCTGTCCAAACACAGGGTGCTGTGGGGTCATCTCTCAGCATCTCTCTCACCCTAAATACTTATCCCATTTCCCAGGCTCCACCAGATCTCCTGGCCAACCAGAGTGTCATGCTGAGGGACTGGGAAAGTGAGATTGTATCGCTCTGTCCTGCTTTCTCCACTCTGCAGAGTCCAGAAGCTGCCCACAGCATTCCTGCCATTATCTCGTCGGCCCTTTAGCCTGGATGTATTTGCTGACAACAGGGTGGTCATCTAACCCAGCCATTCCCAGGCCTCACTGGCCATCAGAATCACCTGTCAAACTTAAGTAAAATACAGATCCCCAGGCTTGCTACATCAGAACTTCTAGAGGTGGAGATCCAGTGCTGGTGTAAGCTTATCAAGTAGTTTTGGTAACACCCCAGTTTAGGAAACACTGACTTAACCAAAATTTATCATGAGAGTTATGGTGACACTTGCCAGTAAACCAAAGTACAAGTCCCTCAACAGACACTGTTGCTGGAAATTAGAGGTAACCAGAATGAGGTGGCCAGAAAGTGCCATGCCAGGGTTGTCTGATGGGTAATGTAACAAGCATTAAGAATGTCAGCATGAGCTCAACACTTCTCCCCAGCCCTGAGCCTGTGCTTGGAAGGTGGGGTGGGGGGAGGAATCTGGCCCTTCTGGGACCCTCACCTGAATAGGAAAGATCCCAGGAAGTATGGGGCAGGTGATGCCCATCTCCGTGCAGGACTTAACAAAATGGAAAAAGGTGTCGGCCTCAAAGAAGAGCTGGGTGATGATGAAATCAGCGCCTGCAGACACCTTCTCCTTCAGGTACTTCAGGTCATCCTCAAAGCTCCCTGCCTCGGGGTGGCCTTTGGGGTAACCTGCCAATAGGGAGGACAGTAGGGAAAGGCTGGCAGGCACCAGAGTGCCTGGCCCAGTCCTCAGCCTGAGGCTCTGCACTCACGCCTCCCAACAGCACAGCATGGACAAGTGAAACAGGGACAGCTGTGATCACTCATGCATCCAGACCCTGAAGATGAGCCTTGTGAGAGATGTCCTGGAGCCATTCTCCCAGGAATGGGGATGGATTGCTCCAAATGCCCCACACTGTCCTGCTTCAACCAGCCAGGCAGATCAGGCTGCACTTTGTGGCCATGGAGGAGCGAGTGCTATACTCAACATGGGGTACTGGGTTTGACTCTGGGCACTGGTTCTAAACACTGTTTTGATGTAACCCTAAAATCCCTCAGAGTCCAAGACAGTGAAAAGTTAGGCGCCATATTACATGAGGAAGAACCGAAGAAAGTGGGGGGTTTTTTTTTGTTGTTGTTGTTGTTTTGCAGTACTGGGGCTTGAACTCAGAGCTTTCACCTTGAGCCACTCCACCAGTCCTATTTTTGTGAAGGGTTTTTCGAGATAGGATCTCGTGGAACTATTTGCCCGGGCTGGCTTCAAACCGCGATCCTCCTGATCTCTGCCTCCTGAGTAGCTAGGATTACAGGTGTGAGCCATCAGCACCCGGCTGTGAAGAAAGTGGAGTTTTGCTTAAAGAAATGAACGTGGGGAAAACAGTATCTACTTTCAAACATCCTAAGGTCTGTCCTGGGGAAAAAGAATTCACCCTGGTCAAATTCCTCATTAATTATGTCCCATGTGGCTTCTGATGGAAGAACCAGTCAGTTCCAGCCCTACAAAACAAGTTCCTGGAGTCTGAACACTGGCACAGTGGGATGACCTTGCACTGGGCAAGCAGAAGACGGGGTTCCAGGATTGCTTGGAAGATGGGACCAGATGCCCTCTGACACCATATTAGCTTTGTGAACTCCCATTCCTCTAAGTGACTGAACTGACTAACAGGAGGGCAGGAAGACCATAGGCCTTAATGCGACCACAGGGAGAACACTGGCTTCCTCTGTCTGAGAATGAGCAGGTCCCAAGCTAGGCAGGGAGCAGACGTGAGGTCTGAGCTAGCTGTTGGGAAGCCAAGCTGCTTGACTATGATAAGGCAGTTTTGTTCTGAAGGACCCAGAGTCATCAAAAATAGATATAAAAACCACTGTTTCAAGGTGGAAGGGACAATGAGGTATGAGAATTCTGCACTTACATAATGAAGCTAGTTTTCCAGCAGGAAATTCTAAAGCCATATAGATATAAACTGTATCATCAAACAAATCATTTGCTTACATTTGAATGTTGCTCACTTACTATGCTCTTTGTTCTTTCATGACCAGCTTAGTGCTTTTTAATCCACTGATCCTAGCACCCACTTCAGAGTAAGAGAAGCACAGAACTATTTAGCAACTGCAAGTTCAAGGCTCTGCTCTGCTAGTTCCCACTCACAGCCCCCTATCACCTAGCACTGGAGCACATGTGCACAGTCCCCAAGTAACTGCATTAGAGCCAGCAGGAACGGTGACAACTGGAACAGCCTGGAAACCCTTGTTCTTTTCCTAACTCCTTATCAGCACTCCCCAGTCCTGGCCACCTAGGCAGCTCTGTTGAGAGCAGAGGACATGGATATGGGGCACTGGGGAGAAAGCCCCAAAGTCATCCGTGACAAATGATTTTCTTGAAGCCACATAGCTTATTCTTGAGATGTTACTCCATAATGTAACCATGCTTAATATAAAAATGGTATAACCTCCCCAAAAATATTTGAGAAAACTTGTCATTCCATGGGTTGACAAATCAATCCAAGGATTACTTGTCCATGGCATGTACAGACTCCCTGGGCCTAATCCCAATGAGTGGGGGAAAGTAAGGAGGCCACCCAGCCATTTCTGTAGGTGAACCTGCCTCCTGGCTGTGACTGAAGCAGCTCTCCTGGGAATTTGGAACTGACATTCAGAACTGTTAATCACTCTGGGTTGTGGGCTGGAACTGACACCAACATACATTGAGAAAGAGGACTTGTGTGCAGAAAAGTGTACCCACTGCCTCTGCTGGAGGACACGGGGAGATGGGCAGTGGGAAGCAAGAGACAGGGGTCCCCGTGGCCCCAGAGGGAAAGAGGAAGAGATTCAGCTCCTGACTTATTCCAGTGCCTAGTAACATCTGATGCCATCTCCTGACCTTGGGTTTGGGGAATTCCCTCAAGTTCTCTTAATAAATACCCCTCTTTTGCTGCACAGGAGAAGAGGAGGCTGGGAAGAAGCTGGAAGAAGAGGAAGAACAAAGCTTCCGGTGTGGCAGCAGGCCTGGGGGAAATGGGTGATAGGTGAGTGCAGGGGCAGTATGTCATTTGCCTCTGCACATCCCTCAGTGGCCACGGGCTCAGGTTCACATGCGCACCTGATCGTCACATCCTGGAACTGAATATTGGCAGGCTTTCCTGCTTCTCCTCCCTTCTTCTCTCCATCCCCACCCACCTGGATGCTCTGGCCACTCACCTGCCACACAGATGTCAAAGTAGTCTCCAAACTCACTCCGAATGTGCTTCACCAAGTCTGCAGCATAGTTGAAGCCTCCTTCCTCTGCCTCCCACTCGTCACCTGTGGGGTCTACAGGGTTGCAGGGAGTCATGGTTACTGGGTCTCACCCAGCCTCCGGAGAGCCTGTTCCCTCTGCCTGTTCCACACTGAGGGCTGCAGGCTCCTCAAAGGCAGAGACTCCACATTAGTCTAGCCTGGCGCCTGGCAAATAGTGGGAGGAGGGCAGTAGCCAGCCTGTCAAATGCTTACTGACCCTGCTGTGGATGCCAGGCTGCAGTGCGGCTCTCCATGGAGCATGCAGGATGGGGCGCCCTCTCCCACCCTCCTGCTTGCTCTCCCACTGTCTCCTGGGAGTTTTCTGCTCATCTCAGGTGAGAAGTGGTCCTACAGTGGGGAAGCCCAAGCTCACAAGATCCCTCCCATCCAGCAGACTTCCTCTTCCCCCTCCCAGGTGGTCTGATGACAGTAGACACCAGAGGTGCGCCTAGGTGAACACCAGAGCTGCACTCTGCGATCAAGTCAAGCACAGCCAGTGATCAGTGGAGCTGGGCAGCCAGGCCAGGGGGTTTTCAGGCACTTGGCTGCACCCCAACTAAACTCCATGTCCAGGCTGAGAGGTGGAAGGGTGTCCCCAACTGTGGTGCCCCACAACTCACTCCCCACAACGTTCACTGATGCTACAGGCAGAGGAGAACCTAAGCATGGTCAGTGTGGGGTCTGGGGAAAGTAAAGGACCATTCCAGACACAGGAGAGGCTTTTGGGAAAGCAAAAACCCAGAGTGGAGGGACTGCTGCACCACACCTCCCCTCAGAGCCAAGATGTTCTTCAGACCCAGCTGCTTGGCTTTCTGAAGATGGCTGGTAATCTCTTCCCGGCGCTGCCGACAGCAGGTCATGTGCAGGATGGTTTCCAGGCCACAGTAGTTCACAGCAGTGCTGGCGATCATCATGGAGGAGGTCTCTTTGTCTGAGCCAGGGTCCCCTGCTGGATGCCAGGTCACATCAATGAAGAGGGGGCCACCTGCTGCCATCCGGTCAAACCTGCAGGGATGTCATTCTGATGATCCTGGGGTAACCACCCTTCACCACCTTCCCATGGGGCTCAGGAGCTAGGGAAGTATAGCATACAAGATGGTGTCAGAGCAACTGAGTTCATCTTTGGGCTTTGCTACTTATTACCTATGTGATCTCAAGCACATTACTTAATCTCTCAGCCTCAGTTTCCTCAAAAAATGTGGCAGGTAAGGGCTGGGCATGGTGGCTCATGCCTGTAATATACTGGAAAGTGGACACTGAGAATATCACAGTTCAAGGCCAGCTGGGGGAAGAGTTAGCAAGACTCCATCTCCACAAACAAGCCAGGTGTGGTGGCAGACACTACACAGGGAGGCATAGATAGGAGGATCTTGGTCTGAGGCTGGCCCAGGTGAAAAATGCGAGAACTTCACCAAAAGCTAAAGCAAAAAAAAAAAAAAAGGACTGGGGTGTGGTTCAAATGGTAAAGCAAGGTCAAGGCTCTGAGTTCAAACCCTAGTTCTGCTAAAAAGATGTGGCAGGTAACAGTACATACTTCATAATAACCATGAGAAGTTATAGACAACGTGACAGCACTCAGAATAAGAGCCTGGGCGCTCAAAGACGTGCTCGATGTGAGCAGCTGTTATTCTGATTTCTGTGATCAACAATAACACGAAACCATGCCATGGTTTCACTCACACTTCTCAAAGTCCTACACACTGATCATCTTGAGTGGGTTTAGACATTTCAGTGGTCGAGGGTGAGGGGACTCGTTAGTGGCAGGCAGGGCCTCAGTCTACGAACAGAAAAGAAAAGAGGTGGTCAGCAGACACAAGTTTCTCTTGTGCTGCTTCCCCAGCCCCACTGCAGCAGCCAACAGTCCTGCAGAGCCAGGCCAAGTTCCTGAACTAGACTCAAAAGCCTTGCGTGGGCACGAGCATCTGTGTACAAAGCTGTAATGGTGTATTTAAACATCCTGTGCCTTTAAAGTTCAGAACCTTGAGCCACCCATGAGAGGCCCAGACAGTAAAAGACTTTTAAGAAAAGGAACTGAAATTCCTACAGCGCTAACGCTGCTCAGTTGGCATTTGCAGATTTCAAGAGAGGAATAATCCAAATTCCCAACTTGCTCAACACACATCCTCCAAGTTGCTGCCCTGTGACTTCCTAAGCCACCATGATCCGGAGTCCTGCCAAACAGTCAACAGTATTAACCCTTTGGAGAGTGTGTCTAAAAATATCTGACCCCAGGAGGGACTTTTACAGATAATTGAGAGGCTGCAGAGCAAACGCCCTCTCCTGCACCCCCTGTGGCTGCCTTTTCCTGCCGGGTTAAAGTGCAGCCTTGGGACAGGGCTGACAGTTCATGCCCCCCTACTCTCCTCTTAACCTTACACCAGCTCACCTTGAGATAAGGTTAACAGCTCCATGAGCAGTTCGAGGAGGGAAGAATTCCAGGGAGAACCACTTGTCACCAGACTCCATCCTCCGCTTCATCTTGTCTCGGAGTTTCTCGTGCCGCTCGGGGTCCAGGCCAGGGGTGGAACATCTTGAACTGTCTTTGGAGCTCTCACTGCCACTGCTGCTGCCCTCAGAGCGGGGGTGGGGGCCGCCACTCCCTCTGGCCTCATTCACCATGGCTGGGTTCCGGCTGCAGGGGGTGGGGGCAGGGGGCATCAGAAGGCAGGCAGCCAAGCTCCAGGTACATCCAGACAACTGAGTGGCAGGCAGGCTCAAGGGAGGGACGTTGCGTTTCTACTCCATGCAGGAAGGCCGGAGAGGATATGGCTGACCAGTCCCTGCCCAGCAGCTCCACGCACCACGACTGCGGGGACTGTCTGTGCTGCCTCACTTAAAGCTTGGCCCCTGGGTGTTGCCTGGCTTCTTGCAGGACACCCCCCTCCAACCCGCAACAAGACAGCTCCTTCAGCCCATGGGTCCACGGCAACAGCTACCTGATGGAGGGTGCCACAGAGAGCCTCACACTGCCAGTATCTGAAGCCCACATTCTTAAGGAGGTGCAGCAGGGCCCAGCTGGGTGGACCCTGGCTTTTCGATGGTCCATCTCTGTCAGCTTAGACAGAGTGAGTGGAGATTAAATAGAGGAACCTTCCCCAGTGGGGCGGGCGTGCCCAGCTGGGCGGAGCTGTGACAAAGAGCCCTGAGCTAGAGCTGGGGCCCGCAGTGCAGGGGGCGGGGGCAAGGCTTCAAAGGCTTGAGGGAGGGCTTAGGCCTAGTCTCAGAAGACGACTGAAGGAGGGCGATGCAAGCAGGGGAGAGGAGGCTTCGGGGCCTCCCATCAGCCCCTGTTCAGGGTCACTGGATCCCTCTCCAAAGAAGGGACAGCTGGCTGTGACCCGCCCCGCCTGAAGGTTTCCAGTTACAGTTTGTGTGCAGCGTAGAAGGAGCCAGGGTTTGACTAAGCAGCCAGATTTCCCCTGAGTTCACTCTACTCCAAAAAAGACTGTGCTGGTGTGGGTTAGAACTTAACAATGGCTAGGTTCCAAAAACAGTCAGCCTTAAGTTCAATGAGGGCAAAAACTTATGTCCAACTTAGAACAAAGGCTGGGTCATCTGAGCCTGCCCTGAAGGCAGTTCTCCTCACACATACCACTGAAGTCAAAGCAACCACAGATAGCAGGCAGAGCTGCATAAGAAGGCCTAGCCAGCCTACTGCAATAGCTACTCAGGAGACAGAGGCAGGAGGATCTCAAGTTTCGAGGCCAGCCCAGGCACAAAAGTAAGCAAGACCCTGTCTCAAAAACAAAAGGCTGGCAGAGTGACTGTATACCAAGTGCAAGACTGAGTTCAAATCCCAGCACTGCCAGAAAAAGAAAAAGAAAAAGACTGCAGGAGGTAGGGCATAGCCTAGTAAGCACTGAAAAAAAAAAAAAAAAAAAAGAATCCTGGCCACAACAAACACAGGCTGGCCAACGGCACAGTGCCATATGGCAGTTTGGTGGGGGAAATTAAGACAAATACTTAAACCGAAACAAAACACTACTCTTGCACAGCAACAGGCAAACATAGGATAGTGAAAATCTGTGTAGTGATGTGGAGCAACAGAGGAATGACCCATCAGGGTCATTCCTTCAGGGAATTTCCACCCGAAGCCAGTATACTAAATCATTTTGGGTCTTGGACTCTGGGAATCTGATGAAATCCACCGCTCATTTCCCCTAAGACACAGGCAAATGTAAGAATACACCTGAACTCCTCCAAAGTCAAGTTGATTCAGAAAAGAAGCCTTGTGCAAATGCTGTTTCCCCTTAGGAATGCCCATTTGATTTGGACTTCTAGCCCCAGATTCTCAGTGGGGAGTAAGAAGTGAGGTGATGGCAGAGCAGCCAGGGGCCTTCCCTCCTGCTTACCAGGGACTTCCAGCATGTGCCAAATTTCAACCAACACCACCATGTGTCCGTTTTAAGCTGGGCTCCTGTAGTACCCAAGACTAACTGTGAGTTAACAAGTTTGTGTCCCCTCCTTCCTGAGCCCAGGACAAGGTATCTCGGCTATGACATCCCTATTGTCTGGGACACAGTAATAACAGTCAACGCTCATTGAGAACCAAGGAGTCAGGTGGTGTCACTCCATTCTCAAAATACCCCTCTGCCATTTACTGACCACTTACTTAGACGGTGCTAAGCACGGGGTCTCGGCGGATATCCGTGCGCAGCAGGACTCAGTGCGTTCCGGGGTTGACAATGCCAGCGGTCCACCTCTCTCCTCGCCGGCAAGCAGATTTAAAAGACTAGGGCCAGGAGTCGCCTCGGCGCCCCCCGGTGGCCTGAGTTAGGGGAATCGGGTCACCGGGTCATTGGGACACGGGCGGGGGCGGGGATGCACACCTGTCCCTGGGGCTGGAACACCCTGCCTCGGGATCCCTCCGTCCAGGTAGGGGGCCGGAAGCGTGTTGGAGATGGGGATCGCTGGGGCTGCAGGCACTGGGGGTTACACTGGGCCCGACGAGAGGGCTGACCTGCCTCCAGCTCTCCTCGCCCACGAGGATGCCCCCGCCCCCAGGGAGTGTTCCTCGGCGTCTTCCTCCCGGGCGAACCCAGGTCTCACAGCCACTCACCCTCCTGTCCCAGGAGACTCAATGTTCGCCGGCCCGCTGCAGCTGTGTGGCTGCGTAGGTCGCATGAGGAGGGGGCGGGACCAGGTGGCGGTTGCCAGGGAGGCAGGATGAGGGGGCGGAGCCACAGCGCAGAAGACCGGAAGCTCCGCCTCCAAGATGGCTGCGCCCAGCGGTCTAGTGGGAAGCCGTCTTTTTACCGTCATGTGACGCAGCCCTCGCTCCACCCGTTTGCAGCCACTCCCTGTCGCCGTCCCCTAGCTCGAGAGGGTCACGTGGCCCTCCGGGACCAGTCACGTGAGGCACGCATCCCTGGTGGGAGGGGGTTAGCAGAGGGGTCCCGAGTGGCAGTAAAGGAGGAACATGGCGGGGTGCAGGGGGTCCCTATGCTGCTGCTGCAGGTGGTGCTGCTGCTGCGTTGAGCGTGAGACCCGCACCCCCGAGGAGCTGGTAAGGAGCAGGCAGGGCCGGGCTGGGGAGGGGGCCGTTGCCAAGGGACGGCGAGAGGCGTTGCCGGGGGTGGGGCCGAGCGCCACTGCGCCGGCAGGTGGCCGCGGGTGGGGCCTGGGGACCTCAGCCTGGGCTCTGGAAGCCTCCGCCCTGCTTCGCGTGCCAGGTCTGAGGTCTTTTCTCATAACCCCTCCCTGGAATCTGAGCGCGAGTACGTGCCAGTTCCAATTAATCCTATCCTTATTTTTTTTATTTCCATCTTAAAGGAGTCTTGAATGAAACAAGCGTTTTCAGAATGAGCCCCTTCACAGGACTTTGTGCTCATGCGGCTGGCTTAGTTTCTCCAGTCTTTTCTCACTGTATCCCTCCTCCTTTCTGGGTCCTTGACAATCCAGCTTCTCCCTGCAAAGCAACCTGGGAAAACTTGAGTTGTGCCCAGGAGTTGACAGGGCCCTTCTGATTTTCAGATTCTGCACACTGTCAGATGGAACCCGAGTTTTCTTCCCTTTAAGCTGGCATTGGATATATTATCAATAATAAAAATGAACTGGACTGAGGGCGTTGCTCAAGTACTGAGTGCAACCCCCAGTATAACCTAAAAAGAACTAAGTCAACAATAATAGAAATGAAGAGTTCAACTGGGTGACTAGATCCTCACCTACATGCCCCCCCAACCCCAAACGGTTTTTTGAGGTCTTTTCCCCTTTTGATGATGGCTGATTTAGAAGCTAGCAAGAAACTGATTTCAGCAAATACCTCTGCATTCATGTCCACTCCTAATCAGTACAAAAGCCTCCCTTCTGTTGATGTGTTTTTCTAGACCATCCTCGGGGAGACACAGGAGGAGGAGGATGAGATCCTTCCAAGGAAAGACTATGAGGTGAGATCCTTAGGTGCTTTCTTGGGTAAATATGGCATGGTCACTTCAGACCGAAGCAGTGAATTCCAATCAGAGATGCTCTTTGACCTTCTGGTTAGTGAGTGGGTAATAGATAATGGCCTTCCAACAAAGAGGCTGTTTAACTTTAAAGTCCCTTCCTTACTTACCTTAATCCCCAAACAAGGTCTAGTATCTTTATGCTTTTTTAGATTCGTGGTACCTTAACATTGGCGGAGTATGTATTTGCCATTAAAGTTTTACAGTTTTACATCTTGGGGCTGGTGGAATGCCTCAAGTGGTCAAGCACCTGCCTAGAAAGTGTGAGGCCCTGAGTTCAAACTCCAGTGACACAAAAAAAAGAGGCCCAAAATCAAAGCTTCTGACATCAGATGCCCAGAACATGCATGTATTCATAACCTGTTAAGAAGGCCTTGCTAGCACTATTCACAATAGCCAAGTTATGGAAACAGCCAAGATGCCCCACTACTGACGAATGGATCAAGAAAATGTTGTATCCATACACAATTGAATTTTATGCAGCCATGAAGAAGAACAAAATGTTATCACTCGCTGGTAAATGGATGGAATTGGAGAACATCATTCTGAGTGAGGTTAGCCTGGCCCAAAAGACCAAAACTCATATGTTCTCCCTCATATGCGGACATTAGATCAAGGGCAAACACAACAATGGGATTGGATTTTGAGCACACAATAAAAGGGAGAGCCCACAAGGGAGGTGTGAGGATAGGTAAGACACCCAAAAAACTGGATAGCATTTGTTGCCCTCAACACAGAGAAACTAAAGCAGATACCTTAAAAGCAACTGAGGCCAATAGGAGAAGGGGACCAGGAACTAGAGAAAAGGTTAGATCAAGAAGAATTAACCTAGAAGGTAACACACACTCACAGGAAATTAATGTGAGTCAACTCCCTTTATAGCTATCCTTATCTCAACTAGCAAAAACCTGTGTTCCTTCCTATTGCTTATATTCTCTCTTCAACAAAATTAGAGATAAGGGCAAAATAGTTTCTGCTGGGTATCGAGGGGGTGGGGGGGTGAGGGAGGGGGCGGAGTGGGTGGTAAGGGAGGGGGTGGGGGCAGGGGGAGAAATGACCCAAGCATTGTATGCACATATGAAAAATAAAAAAATTAAAATTAAAAAAAGAATACTACCTGGGAAAACAGTATATCTGGGAGCTCTTTTGTTCTACAATAAGAAGCTATGCTGACCGGAAAAAAAAGAAAAATAAAAGGACTTGCTAGGGCTGGTGGATTGGCTCAAGTGGTAGAGCACCTGCCTAGCAAGCATGAGGCCCTGAGTTCAAACCCCAGTGCCTCCAAAAAAGAAAGAAAGAAAGGAAAAAAAAAAAAAAAAACTTTTGCTTCTCTTCTTTCTGAAATGTTCTTGATTGTACTTTCTAGTTTCAAGTATGGGACTCTAAATAGTGTGGGGCTGAGGGCTGGAGGCATGACTCAAATGGTAGAGTGCTTGCCTAACAAGTTGTGGAGCCAACTTGTGGAGGAATGTAATGGTACATTCCTGTAGTTCCAGCACCCTGGAGGCTGAGGTGGGAGGATCCCTTGAGCCCAAGAGTTTAAGATCAGCCTGGTCAACATAGCTGTCTCAAAAAAAAAAAAAAAATTTGCCAGGTGCCAGTGGCTCACACCTGTAATCCTAGCTACTCAGGAGAATCACGGTTCAAAGCCAGACCAGACAAATAGTTCGAGAGACCCTATCTTGAAAATACCTAATACAAGTTCAAGCCCTGGTACTGCAAAAAAAAAAAAAAAAGTTTTTATGGCGTGAAACTGATTTGTCACCATTTAATCAGTTCATGGTGACTTTTTGTGTGGCTTTTGAAATAACATGAGCAAGCCATGATTGTATAGAGAATTTTTTTTTTTTTTGGCAGTGCTGGGGTTTGAACTCAGTGCCTATATTTTGAGGTACTCCACCAGCTCTACTTTTGTGATGGGTTTTTTTCCATATAGGGGCTCAAGAACTATTTTCCTGTGCTGGCTTCGAACCTTGATCCTCCTGATCTCTGCCTCCTGAGTAGCTAGAATTCCAGGCGTGAGCCACCGGCACCCATTTAAAACTTCTTTTAATCTATAGTTTCCTTCTTTGTCTTTTTTTTCCTTGTAATTTATTTGGCAACATAATTAGGACTCTGGAATATTCTCCTCCCTATATTTTGCCAATTGCACTACTGTGGTACGGTTTAATATTTAACCCTGACTGGAGTTGATTCTAATGAATCAAAAAGTGCTTGTTGTATATCTTGTTCATATTTGGTTCTTGTACATAAGAAACTAGCCTAAGATGCTCCATGCTGTTCTATCATCTTACACTGTCCCAGCTGAGCCCTATCAGTCCAAGTACTACCATGACAGACAGTCTTTCAGTCTTCCTTCCACTTCTGGGAGCTCTCCATTGACCCCTCCCTTACCAAGGCTCCTTTATTCCTTCCTCTAAATTACACTTGAATTTGTAATGTACTTGCTTTAAGCTGTTATGCATATTCATATAAATTTTATGGGTAAATGTTCTTTCATGTGAATCATTAATATTTCCAAATTAACCATCTTGGCCTATGAGCTTTTAGAGAGCATCTGCTTTGTGTAAGAGCAATTTAGTTAGGCATTCAGTCAGGAAAGTCTGCTCAGATTTTATTTAAGGGTCAACTAGAGAACGCTTCCCTTGAAACAATGGGCATGGTGGCTCGTGCACACCTATAATCCCAGCATTAGGAGGTGGAGGTGAGTTTAAGTCCAGTCTGGGCTACCTACTGAGACCTTGTTTCAAAAAGAAAACTCTTGTTAAAAATCTTTCTACAATATGCTTCTTTCTGCTTCAGGAATTCATTGCACGTATTTGACCTTTTTTTCTCTCTCTCTCTCTTTCTTTCTTTTTATTTGGTATTGGGCTTTGAACTCAGGGCCTATACCTTGAGCCTCTCCACCAGCCCTTCTTTGTGATGGGTTCTTTTCAAGATAGGGTTTCGTGAGTTATTTGCCAGAGCTGGCTTCGAACCTTGATGCTCCTGATCTCTGCTTCCTGAGTAGCTAGGATTACAGCTGTGAGCCACTGGCACCCATCTAGACTATTTTCATCATACCAAATAGAAACCCACTAGCAGAAAGTACCTACCAGCAGTCATTGCTCCTTCCCTTGCCTCTGACTCTAGGCAACCACTAATTTACCTTCTGTCTCTATGAATTTGCCTATTTTGAACACCTGAAAACCACTTAAATGTTTATAGAGCCCTAGTATAGGGCAAAAGACCTTTCCTTTTCCCTGATGGAGGTTTGATGATCAAGTCTGAGAAATAAAACCACTCAACTCAAACCACACGTGTACTGTGTGGCCGGGATGTGGCAGGAAAGTAAGCACCCAATGAGCATTGGAATCTTGTACGCCCTCTTCATAGGGCAGAGGGAAGGGGGATGTGAGCAACTTCAGAGGATTAGAAATGATTTTTAGGGAGGTGAATGAGCCCGAAGAGCAAACAGTAGCCTGGGACAAAGTTTGGGCTCCACAAGTGCTGTGAACTCCAGTGATTTTCCTGCGTCGTGCGTGCTTCAGTCTCCTACATCTCCCCTGCTGAAGGGTGGTCTAGGGAGGGGCTCACAGCATTTGGCTGTGATGTGGAGGAGCAGCCTTCTTACTGCATTTGCTGTTTGCTCCCCAGGTGCTCTCAACTTGCAGTACAGAGAGGCACATTTTGGCGTGTTTTCTGAACCTCAACAATAGAATTACTAAATAAGACCATCAAGTAAATAATTAGTTGACCAGTAACTTCTACATAGATTTGCTATGAAGGTAAAAGACAAGTTAAAAAACAGTATTTTCCTTTCACTCACTTTCCACACATCATTTCTGACACCAGATGTGTGGAGGTTGTCCTCCTACTCTCCACCCAGCAGTTCTCCAGCAGAGACCAGCTGAGTGTCCTCTCAGTTCTGACACCACCCTAAGATCGAAGAAGAGCTCACACGTTGAGGGACACCCAAGCCTGCCCCCTTCAGGTGCTAGTTACAAGTAGTGGGTTCCCACTCCCCTTCTTGAGTTTGATTGGTTTACTGGAGCTGCTCACAAAACTCAGGAAACGCTTTGCTTGCATTCACCAGCTTCTTAGTAAAGGACATAATAAAGGCTTCAGATGAACAGCCAGATGGAGGGTTGAGTGGAGTGAGGCAGTGGGAAGGAGTGCTGAGCTTCCATGCTCTCTCTGTGGGGAGCCTCCTTCCCACAGTGTTCAGGAGTCAGGAAGCTCCTGACTTATTTTTATGGAGACTTCATGACCTAAGTGTGGTTGATTACATCCTTGGCCATTGGCGATCAACTTAACTTTCACCCCCTCCCCTTCTTGGAGGTTGGGGGTTGGGGATGAAAGTTCCAACCTTTCTTTTTTGCTTTTTTGTGACAGGGTCTCAAATGCAGCCCAGGCTAGCCTTGAGCTTTTCAGTTCTCCTGCCTCAGCCTCTTGAGTGTGGGCTTACAGGTGTGCACCACCAAGAGTCACTGAAGTTCCAACCAATCATGCACTGGCCTTAGCTCTGTCTAGGGGCTCAGCCACCAGTCATTTTAAGATACTTTTTGTGGTACTGGGTCTTGAACTCAGGGCCTTCACCTTGAGCCACTCCACTAGCCCTTTTTTGTGATGGGTTTTTTCAAGATAGGGTCTCGAGAACTATTTGCCCGGGCTGGGTTCGAACTACAATCCTCCTGCTCTCTGCCTCCTAAGTAGCTAGGATTGTAGGCATGAGCCACCAGCCCCTGGCTTAAATACTCATTATACCTTGTGGATTCCAAGGGTCTTAGGAGCTGGATGCCAGATGACTGGATAATGAACAAATGTGTACTTTTTGGTGCCACAGAAGGATGTTCACACTGTAATTTTCCTTGTATGTTCCTAGAATGTGATGTCACTTAGTTGACTTTTAGAAGTTGAGCAGCTAGGGGAATGGTGCAAGTGGTAGAGCACCTGCCTACCAAGCACAAGGTCGTAAGTTCAGCCCCCCCCCAGTACCACCAAAATACATAAATTAAAAAAATAACCAACACAAAAAGAGCTGGCAGAGTAGCTTTAGTGATGAAGTGTCTGCCTAACAAGCAGACGCCCTGAGTTCAAGCCCAGTATAAAAAAAAGTGTGTGCCTACATATATAAATATACATATATGTGTTTATATATGTATGTAAATATGCAATGTATACATGTTTAATCTGTCATGAATGAGTCTAGTTTCTAGCAGAATTTTCCTCACTTTGATTTTTTGTTATTTTAAATTTTGTAATCAGAAAAGAAGATTCTAAATCTTTTTTTTTTTTAAAACAATGTGTGCTGTTAAGAATTTCAATACCCAGATGTGAACATCCAAAACACCACTTTACAGATGTTTTTCCCTGATGTTTTTGCATTACGTATGCTGGCATACAAATCCCAATTTTGTTTAATCAAATGGGATTACAGTATACATTTTATTGCAGCTTGGTTTTTTTTTCTTAATAAGTTTTGGACATTTTCCATATCTGTCTGTATAAAGTTCTATGATTATTTTATTGCTACAGTCTTCTGTGTTTAGAAGTTTGATAATTAAATCACTTGTTGCTACTCCAGGACTTTTACAAAAAAGGAATTTGGGCTTGTTCCTAGTAGTCATATAGATGGCATAAATCGTCACATGTCACCCCTGCGTTTGGCTGACTTGAGGCTATTGCCTGGAACAGTGGCCACCAGGCCAATGTCCACTTGCTTATTAGCTGACGTGGCAGATTATGGGAAGGAGAGAGCATGTGGTGGACCATTTTTCTTTGTTGACAGATTACTGCTTCTCTTATAAGAAAGCAAATACAATTATTTCCTCTGAATTTCTTCTTGAAATGTCCATGGCACACCTGCAAATTCTTTACAGGTCATCTGTGTACTGCGAGGCATGGTTTAAGGAACACAGCTGTAGTCATAGAAGTTACAGGAACTGGGCTAAGTCTGTGCCTTTTCTGACTTATGAACACATAAATCAGAATTGCTTTTTTTTTAAATGAGGTACTGGGATTTGAGCTCAGGGCCTCAAGCTTGCTAGGCAGGCTCTCTAGAACTTGAGCCACACCTCCAGCCCCAGAAATTGCTTTTAAAAAGTCTCCATATGAATTTCTCTTGTGACTAACCTCATTTTAATAGAAGCTACTTATAAAAAAAAGATGATTGACTTTCAAATTAACTTGGTTCTGATTAATTGAAGCTTACGTTCATATCTAATGGAATAAGTTGGGCAAGCCTGGTGATAGCTGAAGATCTGTAACTAATTTGTGGAAACAAGAAACGTAAAAATATGTCATTTAAACCATTCCCGGGTGGGGGAGGGGGGAGAAATGACCCAAGCCTTGTATGCACATATGAATAATAATAAAAGAAAAAAAAAAAAAACTATTCCCTATAGCATGAGGTGTTACCCTCAAGCATTGCTGCTAAACTCACTGTGTGCCAGTTGTCTGGGGATCTCATTCAAGCACAGGTTCAGGTGCTGCCAGCCCAACAGGCTCTGTGCTGTGGCACCCATCCTCTTGTCCAGCAGCAGGAACCTGGGGCTTTGTCCCTGTTTAGGTTTTGCTAATTCCTCCTACACAGATGTGATATTTTTACTTATGTCCTCCTTTCAGAGTTTGGACTATGATCGCTGCATCAATGACCCTTACCTGGAGGTTTTGGAGACCATGGATAATAAGGTGAGTCCCTCATCGATCTCTTAGGACTGAGTAAATCTTCAGATAGCTTATTTTCTCTTCTAAATGCCCCAGTAAAGGTCCTTATCCTGGGGTCTTTGAACCTTTTCATGAGATACTGGCATTTCCAGAGACCTTCTGCCAACCAGGATGTCCTCAGTGGGTGCACCTGGTCCAACCTGTAGGATTCATCACTCTTGCCCTGTAATCACCTGAGATACCAGGCAGTGCTCTCACCATGCTTGTGGGGTTCTGTGTGGAATTTCATCCAGAACTACTTGGCCAAGCTGTGTTCCTTCCCTGTAACCAACAGCCATTCCTCTCCCCTGTGAACAGAAAGGGCGAAGGTACGAGGCGGTGAAGTGGATCGTGGTGTTTGCCATTGGCGTCTGCACTGGGCTGGTGAGCAGTGGACATGGGGAGCTAGCAAGCCATGGGTGGGGGGATCAGAGGCAAAGCCCTGGCCTGGTGAGTGGTCTTTTGTCATTTGTCACATGACACTGTGGCGTGTTCATCATAGTTAAGGTTGCCTTTCACGTCCCCTTGTCCTTTTCTTCGTTATTGACCCTGGCAACTTTCTTACTGCTGTTGCTTTTACTTTTGTGAAGTGAAGTGAAGTGAAGTGAGCCACCTGGGTCTGGGCTCTTTTCGCATGCAGTGGTTTGGTCAGACGATATCATCATGGATCATAACCCAGAATTTCCCTGATAAGTGGGACAATAGATCTGTCTAGTGGTAAATAGCATAATGAGTAGAGTAAACTGTAGATATTGAGGTCATGCTGTCCTGAGCCCCTCCCTGTGCATTGCTGACTTCTCTGGAAGTTAGACCTGGAAGTGTGGGTGGAGGGGTTCACCAGGATGATGAGGGTTGCTGACCTCTGCAAGTTCACAGGTGGATTAGAGACGGGGAAAGCTGGAAACATCACCACATTGTGGTAGCAAAAGGTCTGGGACAATTGCTGCTGACTTAACTAATTATGAAAGCTGAAGATGAGAAGCTGGAAAAGTCAGCAGCCAGTCAAAAAGATACACGTCAGGTCCGATGCTCCATCAGTGCAGTGTTAGAAAGGGTCAGATAACTTCCCTGAACAGTTGCCTGCTTGTTGCCGCTGTCCAGGATAAACCACAAGTCTGCGCTTAAGTCTCCAAGAGATCCCTGGGAAGGAAAGATAAAATACATTGATCATAGTACTGCCCCAAGTGCCAACCCCAGTCTCCATTTTCATGATGCTCATCAGATTTCTACTGTAGTAAATTCCCATCGAGCATTTAGGTGAGACCGATGGTGTTCAGGCCTCTTTGCTAACATTCTCGTGAATATCATTGTGGGGAGAAACCTGTGTTGGTTTAACTTTTATTAAAATCTGGAGTGCCTAGGGCTTGGAGTATGGCTAAAGTGGTAGAATGCTTACCTAGCAAGTTCAAGGCCACCAAAAAAAAAAGAAAAATGAGTGCCTAGGCAGGAGATGTAGCTACATGGTAGAGCACTTGCCCAGCATGCACAAGGCCCTGGTTCCATCCCCAGCACAGCAAAAACAAAAACAAAAAATCCCAACCAGATCTAAGTGTCTGTTTTGCTATGTGTGTTTCTCGTTGCAAATTTCCCTGTAATAAGCAGAGTCATTAGATATGTAGTCTTCCTGTGACTGTTATATCAAACTCCTTTGAACTGCCATTTACCAGTACTGGCAACTTTTCTTCCTATCTTTAGATGCTAGGAAGGCAGACCTCCTTTTATTATGTAGCAGCCAGCAGCTCTAGCTACTGAGTCACTCTTTGCTCTGTCTCCCCTTCCTTCTTCAGTGTTAAAAACCTGTAGGCAATGGCTTGAGGAAAGGCCAGAATTAAAAGCAAGAAGCCTTGGAACCTGATTCCAAAAAGTTCGGAAGCCTTTGAACCTGATTCCAAAAAGTTCGGAAGGCTTTCTAGGTCTCCCTTAAGCACTTACACAAGTGAAATAGTGGGATGTAAGTTGTTTTCTCTACTCAGGTAGAGGTACCATTGACTATAGGGTGGTTCTAAGTCAAAATGATAAAATATAAAATGTTAATAACAAACATGCAGAAACCACTTACACCAAATAAATGTCATCCTTTAATACTCTAGCTAAGCATCAATGAAGACATTGGCTAGTTTTCTTTTGACCATCTTTAGAAATTGTGTGATTTCCCACATGACTCAGTATTACTGCTCTAACCACCGCAGCTTTTTGTGCATACTTTTCTCTCTGTTTTTCTTTGTTTCACTCCACTTAGCTGTCCCTTCATCTGTTCTTTGGAGAGACTATGGGGCTAGGCTGGGGCAGGATCTTCCTCAAAAGCCAGAGTGACTTAACAGAAAGTTTATTCATACATTGCGGGTTGTTAACTTGAGCAGCACCATAATGCACTGTGGGAAAGCAATGGTTTTGAGAGAAATCCACCTGCACTGCACCTGGGAATGAGGCTGCCTGACGGCTCTCTTGCTCTTCACAGGTGGGTCTCTTTGTGGACTTTTTTGTGCGACTCTTCACCCAGCTCAAGTTTGGAGTGGTTCAAACATGTATCCTTTTCCCGGTTCTTAGTATTCCTTAGTGGTTCTGGAGGTTTTGTCTTGTCTAGAAATGATCTTGACAGTAAACATGTTATTTGAAAGGCTATTTATTATCCACTCAACTTTCCATCGAAGGAAACCATGGTCATGGTTAGTAAGACATAATGTCACAAAGATGTCTGTTCTCCCCAGTCAGCCTATAAATTTAGTGTTCCAATCAAAATGCCAGTAAAGTTTATCACAGAACTTGAAAATACTCATTTTATATAGGTATAGGAGAGTAAAGGGCCTAAAGTAGTCCTGACAATTTGAACAACATACAGGTGAGCTTGTCTTTACTAGATGCTAAGACTTAGAAAATTTAACATATAATAATTGAAATGGTGTCATACTGGTGCAGGAATACCCACCCAACTAAACCAAAAAAAAAAAAAAAAAAAAAAAACCACAAAGCCAGGTGCTGGTGGCTCACACCTGTAATCCTAGCTACTCAGGAGGCAGGGATCAGGAGGATCGTGGTTCAAAGCCAGCCTCAGGCAAATAGACTGAGAGACCCTATCTGGAAAATGCCATCACAAAAAAGGGCTGGTGGAGTGCCTCAAGGTATACGCCCTGAGTTCAAGCCCCCAGAACTGCAAAAAAAAAAAAAAAAAAAAAAAAACAACCCGGCCCAATAAAAAAAATGAGCAGAAATTCGAACAGACAACTCTCAGAGGAAGAAAACAAGATGGTCAGTTGACCTATGGGAAAAGCAGGAAGCTGCACATTCCTGTAAATTCTGAGTTCTTCCAGACATGAGCCTAGGTGTGTCCAAAGGTGTTCATTGCTGCTGTGTGACAGCAGAATGTTGGAATTGCCAAATGAAGAATGGGAAAGTTAGGGTTCATTCATACCATAGAAGTGAAAATAAGTGAGCCACAGCTGTGTGCATCAATATGGCTAATTCTCCACAACTTCCTGTGGAGGAAGAGAAAAGAGGAAGTTGTAGAGCACACATCCAGTGCAGTAAGAGCAGAATGGACCCAGAAAGTATGTAGGGGAGAGTGCACAATTTCAGGCTAGTGCTTTCTCCAAGTGGGAAGAGAGAAGAGAAAGGTTTGAGGGCTTTTTTTTTTTTCCTCTCCAATCTAAGGGTTATCTATTATGGAATCTTAGACAACTCTTAAAAATTTTATCCATGGAGGCCAGATAGGTGTGCACTGAGCAGCTGTCATGCCATGGAAGAGGGGAAGCTGCACGTTCGGAGGGACTGGGAGATGCCTCTTGGCTGAGAACCTGTTTTCCTTAGCCCAGCATCTGCAGCGGTGGAAGAATGCAGCCAGAAAGGCTGCCTTGCTCTGTCCCTCCTTGAACTCTTGGGCTTTAACTCGACCTTTGCCTTCTTGGCGAGCCTTCTTGTCCTAATTGAGGTGAGGTGGCTGGAAATTGCCTCTGCACTTCCATTCTCCTTCTTCATTTCCAGAATGTTAGGAGACAGCTACACAGTAATGTGTCAGTTCTTCAGAAGTGCCCTTTTGTTCACTTAGAGATATTTCTGGAAGTAAGGGTTCTGTTCTCTGGTGTGATTAAAGAGGAAACGTCTAGATTAGGATGGTGGTTCTCAACCACACAGCACGCCACACCAGAACCCAAACTTTCCAAATGTGCGTACATCAGAATCTCTGGAGGTGGGGTGCCACAGTGATGATTGATGCAGACTTACCTGGGGTCTCATTAGAAACGCACATGCTCCTGTCCCCCTGAGACCCCCTGGGCCAGGAGCCTGGGGGTGGGGCTCAGCCCTTGTGGTTGAACAAGACCTCAGGTGAAGCCGGTGCTGCCAACAAAGACAGTGAGCTCTCCTTGATTAGCTGCCCGGCTCCATGATGGTAAACTGAAGAACCAGTGGTTTCGAATTTACAGTGTGCTCCCTGTCCCCCATCAGCCGGTGGCAGCAGGTTCTGGGATACCTGAGATCAAATGCTATCTGAATGGTGTGAAGGTGCCAGGAATTGTGAGGCTCCGGACCCTGCTCTGCAAAGTCTTGGGAGTGCTGTTCAGTGTGGCTGGAGGTGAGAGGGTTCTTTTTCCTCTTACCTTCACATGGTCCAGGGGCAAGGTGGCACAGCATTCTGTATATAAACTGATAAGATTGGGCAGAAGGGTGGGATGGGGTGGGGGGGTGGGGGGGAGGTGGGGTGGGGGGGTGGGGGGAGTTGGGGTGGGGTGGGGTGGGGTGGGGTGGGCCCACCCTAAGCAGATGACTGCATTTTTGGGCAGTGGGTTTTTAAATGCAGATAATGTCAGTGTGTTGTCATTCCGAGAAATCTGACAACACACCATTCTGTTTTGAAATAGAATGAGCATCTAGTTTGTACAGTTGGCATTTGGCACAGCCAGCACGCTTTTTGTGTAAATAGCCAGATGGTAAACAGTTTAGGCTTTGTGGGCCAAGAGGTCAAATTGTGGGTATAATGAGGGTACTTACATAACATTTGAGATATACCTACTTAATGTAAGAGCCATTCTTAGCACTGAGACTACAAAAAACAGGCAGGAAGCAGGTCTTGGCCCAAGGTTAGGGTTTGCTGACTCTGGATTTTGAGGGTAAAGAGTATTTCCTCTTATAGCAAGACTTTTTTTTTTTGTTTTACTGGGGCTTGAACTCAGAGCCTTCACCTTGAGCCACTCCACCAGCCCTATTTTTGTGAAGGGTTTTTTGAGATAGAGTCTTTCGAACTGTTTGCCCAGGCTGGCTTTGAACCACAATCCTTCTGGTCTCTGCCTCCTGAGTAGCTAGGATTACAGGCGTGAGCCACCAGGGCCCAGCTACATAGGAAGACTTTAAATGGACTTTGTTTGAAAGGAATTTGGCTCAGTCTTTCTCCTAGAAAGTCACATACTCATCTGATTTATAGTGGTCGAGAGAAAGGTTCACGTATATCAAAGGTCTCCCAAACTGGAGGCCCTGTGTGCTGACTGTGTGCTTTCTTAACATCCGCAGGGCTCTTTGTAGGGAAGGAAGGCCCCATGATCCTCAGTGGAGCTGTGGTGGGAGCTGGCCTCCCTCAGGTAAGGATTGGTGGGCTAGGAGGGACATCCCTTGGATACTGCCTTCTGGACAGGCTCAGGGACCTGCCTGTTGTTGGACTTAGAACAATCACTGTGATCTCCCTAATATGACTTCATGTCATGGTGCCATTGGAGTTGAGATGAAAACTCTGTGGTCTGTCACAGGGAGAACACCTAACTTCTACCTCAAAATTTTCACAATGCCCTGTGAGTCCTAGGAGCAGAAATAGATCATGAGGTGGGACGGGGGGATATGACATAGGCAAATGATAATCACCTGGTGCTTTTGCAGCTGTTGCCTAGTGCCTCCATGAGGATAGCTCATGGGTCACCTCCGGGCCACCAAATGCCAAGGGGCTGGAAGTATCAGCTGTATGGTCTTAGGCCCAGCTCTGTGTGAGTCTGTCTGACATAGTGCAGCAGTGCAGCTGCCAGCCAGGTGCTCCCTGTGTACCACATCCTGTGCAGAACACCTCCTTTCCCTCTCAGCCACAAGGAGTGGTTAGTTATTGTCACCTCCATTCTCAGATGAGGAAACTGAGGCTTGGAGGTTGAGGAATCAGCTCCCGGCTCCGAAGCTCCCATTTTAAGCACTTTTCTGGGTTTCCAGGCTACAGGCTTAAGACGTCTCAATTCCTTGTGAGCCATTACTGTGGTTGTGCATTGTTGAGGTGAAGAAGAGAAGATTCTTTGTTCCAGGGTCTGTCTTCTCATCTTGAGCTATTTCCTCCAGCACCAGGTCTTCTAGAAGTGAGCTGAGAGATGGAAGGAGGCCAGGGATGAAGTGGTGTTAGTGTGGGAGTGTGTGGGGCCAATTGGGAAGTGACTCTTTGGGCCTTTTCTTCCTGACATTATCCCCTGAACTGAGCTAACTCCATCTTAGGCAGCATGTTTGGGTTCCTCCTAGGCTCTTGCTCAGCTATTTCCTTGTTTTCTTTCTGATTCGTTGACTGTGCACAAAGCGTGGTTTCTGGAGAGTCTAGAAATTTGGAGACAGGAAAAATAAGCTCCTCCCAAAGGAGACTTCCTTCTTGCATCACACTTGCCCAGATGAACTCAAGCAAAAGGGCCTCCCCAGGTGCCATGGATTCCTGCAGGTTCCTTCCTGGTGGGCTGCTCTCTGACTGTCTCTCTTGTTTTAGTTTCAGAGCATTTCCTTGCGGAAGATCCAGTTTAACTTCCCCTATTTCCGAAGCGACAGGTATGGAAACATTCAGAACTGGTTTTTATGAAGAAGTTAAATGTGAGGCTGGTGGAGTGGCTCAAGTGGTAGAACATGGCTCAAGTGGTAGAACGCCTGCCCAGCAAGTGTGAGGCCCTGAGTTCAAACTCCAGTACCACCAAAAAAAAAAAAAAAAAAAGCTACAATGTTCATATGCTGCCTGTCAGACCCAAAACTTGTCCTAGCCAAAGTCACAGTGGCCCTTGCCAAATAGGATGCATGCAATACCAATCATCAGAAAGGGAGGAGCTTTGCATTTTTCTTCTGAAAATGAGCAAAAGGACCATGACTTTTGTTTTGTCTTGCTGTAAGGCCTAGAAGCATCTTGGGCTATGAATATGGTTCATGATTGAAAGCCCAGCCAAGAAATGACACAGGTGGGCATATTATCTATTATCTAGATAGGAAGTGAGAAACTGCCTTTGCAGCAAAGGGCTTTTTCTTGGATAAACCATCTCCTCCCTCTCTCTCTCTCTCTCTCTCTCTCTCTCTCTCTCTCTCTCTCTCTCTCTCGTTCCCTCCCTCTCTACCCCCCCACCCCGCCTCCCCTTTCCTTCCTCCTTCCCTCCTTTCCTCAGAGACAAGCGAGATTTTGTGTCAGCTGGGGCTGCTGCTGGGGTTGCTGCAGCTTTTGGGGCCCCGATTGGAGGTACCTTGTTCAGTCTGGAGGAGGGCTCATCCTTCTGGAACCAAGGACTCACATGGAAAGTGGTGAGGAGCATTTGATGGTAACACCTCCTAGACATAACCACACCCCAAAACTGAGTGGACAGCTCAATGCATTTAAACATTGTTTGGTGAGATTTGAGGGTCCACTTCATCTGCTGTAGAAGCCAGACCTCCAAGCCATGGGCTTTTACACTTTCCTTCCCTCAACCAGTACACCCCAAACCAAACTGCTACTGCTCTCTCCTCATGAGCCATGAGATGCAGAAGTATGGAAGTGGCTGCCCTGTAAGGCAGGAATAACAAGGTCAGGACTCAGAGCCCGCTCCCGCTAGAGCAGTGTTCTCCATTTGAGCCTCCCCTTCCTCTCGGCACAGGATCCGCTTTCAGCAGGCTCTAGAGAAACAGGCCCTTGTGGTAGGCTTGTGTTGGAGCCTGATCTTTACTTGTGTGTCTTTGAGTCCATCCACTGCTGGGTTACCAGCTCCCGGATCCAGCCCAGGTTCTGTAGGTCTTTAGGTGGAGCCATGGGTTTTAAGATGAACTGTCAGGAGAGAGGATGATGTATCACTGTTAATAACTGTTCTTGTTTTTTGTCATCTGTCCTCTAGCTCTTTTGCTCTATGTCTGCCACCTTCACCCTCAACTTCTTCCGTTCTGGGATTCAGTTTGGAAGTTGGGGTTCCTTCCAGCTCCCTGGATTGCTGAACTTTGGCGAGTTTAAGGTACATCTTATCTTTTCTCCCAGGATTTCTTGAACTGTGACACTTGCTCTTACATTAAGGACCACACAGAGGTAACCACAGGGGTACTACGTACAGCTTCTAATGAGGCCATCTGCCTCTTCAGTCTCTCCTGCGCATGCCTGTGCTTGCTGTGAGCAGGAGTCCAGCATGGCCTTGACTCCTTATTGAAGGGAAGGCAACCCTACTCTTGTTTCTGTCTTCTCCCTGTTCTTCTGTTCTCATGGCTGCTCTGGTTTTTCTCTCTCCTCCCTTCTTCTCTCAGTGCTCTGACTCTGATAAAAAATGTCATCTCTGGACAGCTATGGATTTGGGTTTCTTCGTCGTGATGGGGTTCATTGGGGGCCTCCTGGGAGCCACATTCAACTGTCTGAACAAGAGACTTGCAAAGTACCGTTTGCGAAATGTGCACCCGAAACCTAAGCTCGTCAGGTATCTGTGCAGTCGCCTCCCCCGGCCTGCTGTGGCTTTCTGAGCTTTGTGTGGGTGGGCCATCTCTCCCCAGGAAGACAGTTACGTGGTCACTGAACAGACCCTGCTTCCTACACAAGCTTTGTTTTCTCATCTAAGACCAAAAATGTAAACAGGGTCATAAATCTACCCTGCTCATCAGACAGGCCAAGAGGCTGAGGCTGAGCTTAATTTATGTCCTATCTCTCCTGACCTGCTGCTTACGTGTGACAAAGTCAGGAGGGTCAGAATGGCCCTGCTGAGGGGCTGGCCATCAGGAGACGTCCTTGCCCTTGGATTTATGTAAAAGGCTGGTTAATTCCTTGGAGAGAGATGATGTGGATGCAGCAGCTCACTTTACTGACTACCCGCTTTTTACTGCAAAATGCTGGGACCTAGCCAATCTGGGGTAAATTCCGCACATGTGTGAAGACTGACTAGGGAATGTCCTATGGGGAGAGGAGAGCAGGGGGCAGGCAAGGATATCAAGTCTCAAGACTAGGTATCTTTTTATTGCATTGTGACAGCTGTGCTCTGCTCCCTAGAGTCTTGGAGAGTCTCTTGGTGTCCCTAGTAACCACTGTGGTGGTGTTTGTGGCCTCAATGGTGTTAGGAGAATGCCGACAGATGTCTTCTGCAAGTCAAGTTGGCAACGGCTCATTCCAGCTCCAGGTAAGCCCGGTACCCCTGCTACCTTCATCCTACATCCAGAAATATGCCTCTCTGTAGAGCTACAGATGTGTTGAGTTTATCGTTCCATACCAGTAGCAGACTGAGAGATACAGGAATGGGCAGCCATCTTTCTACCTGAGAGACGGTGTGCACAGATGCCCGCAGTCTTCTCCACTTTTGTGAATGAGTCTGGCTGTCATGGAGGAGGAATGCTGTCTCGGGAACAGCACTCATTGGAAACTGACTGCTTGCTCCTCCTCCAAGCCCTAGGCCTTCAGGGACCAATTGATCCAGGGCCTCCTCACCTACCACATTGCCTTTTTAGATTGTGAGAGTCACTCTCAGGACCAGGATGAAGGGAGGTCTGCATCAGAGTGAGCTGTGGTCTTAACTCTTCTCAGCGTCTTCTGGCTCTTGCGGGGTTGGGTTCATTTACTGGCAGGTGTCATTTTTGCCTGTCTCCCTCTCCCTTCTTTAGGAATAAGGAGTAGTTCCCATACCCTTCCCCTGAGCAGCCGGGCCTTTGAGTGTGGGAACTGACTTTCTACGCGCTTCTTTCTACTCTGGTGGGTCTGAGAGCCAGCCATGTGGTCTGGTCTCGGGTGTTGGCTCCTAACTAGCTGCTTGAATCTCTCCGAACCCCTCTGGGTCCTTGTCTTGGAGGGCTCCCACTTCCTCTTCAGGATCTACCCTAAATGTGTTGGATCAGGAGTTAGCAGACCATGGCCCTTGCAGTGCTTGTTGTATAGCCCCGAGCTGAGGTGGTTTTTGTGCTTTCTAATGGTAGAGGATTCAATATCATTTGGGTATTGGTGGATTTTTGCTGCCAGTTTAATCTACAGGCAAAGTTGTCTGGCCAGACTTTTGACCCAGCTCGAGCACCCTGGTCAGGTGTCCTTGTGTTGACTTCCTGATTCCTGCTTCTTAGGTTGCATCAGAAGATGTGAATTCAAGTATCAAGACATTTTTTTGTCCCAATGATACCTACAATGACATGGCCACACTCTTCTTCAATCCTCAGGAGTCAGCCATCCTTCAGCTGTTTCACCAGGACGGTAAGTGTCCTTGCTGCCGTCCACCCCCAGGGACGGCATGTGGCCAGGCTTGCCCTTCCTCCAGAGCAAGCACAGGGCTTTTCCTTTGTAATGCCAGCCAGGACAGCAGATGGCAATTTCTGCCTCCAGTGCTAAAAGGTGAATGGATTAGGTGTGGAAGGATGTGCTAGGAGCTGAGGTCTTCCGTATGCTAGGAGGAAGGTCTTCTGGGACCCAGCTGGCATGGGATGGGGTACTCAGGTCGGTTCTTGCCTTGCAGGGACGTTTAGCCCCATCACCTTGGCCTTGTTCTTCATCCTCTATTTCCTGCTTGCATGTTGGACTTATGGCATTTCTGTTCCAAGTGGCCTTTTTGTGCCTTCTCTGCTGTGTGGAGCTGCTTTTGGACGTTTAGTTGCCAACGTCCTAAAAAGGTAGTTTTGTGTGTGTGTGTGTGTGTGTGTGTGTGTGTGTGTGTGTGTGTGTGTGTGTGTGTGTGTGTGTATGCACGCGCATACACACATATTCACCTCCATAGCACAAGTATGTGTGTCCCCTTCCTGCACCCTCTTTCCGCCTTTGCCCCCCTCCCAGTAGAATTCTCAGCCACATTCTCTGTTTCTTTCTTCGGCAGCTTCATTGGGTTAGGCCACATCTATTCCGGGACCTTTGCCCTGATTGGTGCCGCGGCTTTCTTGGGTGGGGTTGTCCGTATGACCATCAGTCTCACGGTCATCCTGATAGAGTCAACCAACGAGATCACTTATGGGCTTCCCATTATGATCACCCTGATGGTGAGTACTTCCCTTCTACCCTCTTTCAGGCCCAGAGCCAAGTTCACCCCCAAAGGGCCTACTTTCAGGTCTCTTCTTTGTGTTTCAGGTAGCCAAGTGGACAGGGGACTTTTTTAATAAGGGCATTTATGATATCCATGTGGGCCTGCGAGGCGTTCCGCTCCTGGAATGGGAGACAGAGGTGGAAATGGACAAGTAAGGATCTGACATCCAGGCCCTAGTTTCTGAGTTGCTAAGCTCGAGTGCCTAAGAAACATTGGTATTAGGGTAGGAAACAGTAACTCAAATTTCTCAGGTTGGAATGAGGAAGCACATCCGTTCCCCAGTGTGTCTGGGAATGTTGAGCAGCTCAGGGAGGCTGGGTGCCTGGGGTCTCGGTGAAGGCTGATAGAGGCAGGGCTACTTCATGAACGTTTGGCTCCTGTAGCTTCTTGGCTAAATAGGAATCAATTTTGTGATATGATTGAATGTTTACACAGAGGGCAGACAGTGCCCAAACAAGAGCAGCCTGCTCCACATGCATCCAGCCAATGTCCCACAGTGGGAAATGATCAACCCAGCATAATCACCTGAAGGCCTGCCCAGTACCACAGGTGTTTGGGGCCTCTTGTCTGCATAGCAGGCAAGGCTCTGGTGGGTTGATGCAGGGCTCAGCAGGCCTTTTCTGTGGTGGCCTATACAGCAGATATTTTCAGCTGTTCCGTTAGCATAGGAAAACTACTGCATGTGATGTGTAAATGAATGAGGGGCTGAACCTGATCTGTGACTCAGGGTTTGCCATCACTTGATCTAAAGGAGTCCCAACATTGATTTTTCAATTCTAGTACAGTTACATCCAGTGGTGATGCATAGCATATGCGTGGAGTAGGAAGGAGGGGTTGGTAGAACAAGGACGTTGCATTGAACCAAGGGTTGAGTAAAGCTTCACCCACTTCACGACAGAGCATGGGAGGGTGTTCCAGGCCTGGGGAGCAGCATGTGCAAAGGAGGCGAAGCACAAAGGAATGCACTGACTGCTTCAGAAGGGAGCCCCAAGAACCAGCACCTCCCCAACACAGTTTGTTCCTAGGGTGCTGAGTGCGCCCTCCTGAGGTGGGATGTTTTCCCTTCCCGCAGGCTGAGAGCCAGTGACATCATGGAGCCCAATCTGACTTACGTCTACCCACACACCCGAATCCAGTCTCTGGTCAGCATCCTGCGTACTACAGTCCACCATGCCTTCCCAGTGGTCACTGAGAACCGGGGCAATGAGAAGGAGTTCATGAAGGGCAACCAGCTCATCAGTAACAACATCAAGTTTAAGGTAAGGAAGACAGCCCAAGGAGGAGGCATGCAGGAGGCCAGTGAGCTCTTAGGGCTCACACTTAGTGCTGCCACCCAGTGGCTCTAGGGAAAAACTGCACTGTCCTCATGTGTGATAGACTGCATAAATTTGTCACTGGATAGATGAGGTCAGATGTACTTCTCACCGGAAACAAGTGGACAGATCTTTTTCTTTTAAGTCAGTGTGCTTCATTATTCATTATTCATTATCTACTGTGTACAGGTACCAGGGAGGGCTGTAGGGTTGCCAACAATAGAAAGGGACTTTGACTTAAACAGAAAGAAAAGCTGGATGTGGTAGTATAGGGCTGTAATCCTAGCTAGATCCCTGTTCAAGGCCACAGATGGGGAAAAAGCACAAAATCCTATCTGAAAAACAAACTAAAAGCGAAAAGACTGGGGCAAGGCTCAAGTGGCAGAAGAGTGCTCATCCATCAAGCTCAAGGCCCTGAGTTCAAGCACCAGTACCACCAAAAAGAGTGAAAGAGAGAGAAAGAGAAAGAAAGATTGAGATTTCCTGAGGGCTTGTGGAGTAACAGGACAGATGGCTGCAGAGCCTGGCTTTGGGCTCTGGGATTGTAGGTACTGGGCCTTACGGTGCCTTCTGGTTCCTAGAAGAAATGGGCACTGGCTGGTCTTTGTCCTCTGGTTGGTCCTGACTTGCAAGCCAGGGAGAGGGTGAGACCCATTACCCTCTAGGTGTCCACCCTTGGATTTGGTGGTTTGGGGGTGGGGGCACAGACACATATATTGACAGTCCCACAAGATAGGATGTAGGAGGGGTGTTTCTCCTCTGAGGTGCTCCTTCCCAAATCAAAACAGTAGGGCATTGGGCTTGTAGAAACTATCAGATTGGAGGCTGAGTGGGGGTAGCTCTGTGGTAGAGCACTTAGCTAGCGTGTATGAGGCCCTGAGTTCAGGATCAGTCCCCAACACTGCAAAAGGCTTCTATAAGCTTGTA